>NW_024962274.1:7907425-8384802 GCF_019238085.1 Lagopus leucura
TCTGCCCAGCCCTGACACTGCATCGATCCCTCAGCCCTGCTTGTGCACATGATATGTGCTCACATGGACGATGCATCGCTCCCTACAGACGTACCACCTCCACTCGTGGCTCTGAGCATTGTGTACTGCAGTTTCACTTGGTGAGATTCAGCAGGGCCGGGCTGCAGAGCAGCAGGATGTGCAGGACCTGTAGGAGAGGAATTCCAGCGGGGCAGCGTGTCTTTCTCTGCCAGTAACAGCATCACGTAGTCTAACGGACAGCCAAGTCTGAGTGTGTGAAGGACAGAGGTTCCAGCTGGATGTGCAGGGTCAAAGTTCTTCACATCCTGATGAGTAGCAAAGCCCAGGACTGAGCCATGTGGGTTGGCGGTGGGAGCCCTGCACAGCGTGGGTAGGGTGAATCTGCACACTGCGGGAAGCTCAGGGGTGTGTGGTATTAATGAGACCCTTCTCTGAAGGATGGGAGCTGAAATGCGGTATGAGCTTCTCTGGGTGCCTGCACTCCTCCAGCCTTCTTACTTGTGGGAGAAGCCGGCGCGATTCCTGCCATGAATGCTCTCATAGGCACTCTTACACTGTGCTGAGTATAGCTAATCCTCTTTCATGGGGGGATAACTCTGCTGCAATAAAACGACCTTGTATTTGTTAAGTAAGTTATTATTTCTGTGCAAAGAGAAGCCTGAGTCTATAAATAATAAGTCAGAATTTATAAAGAGGACACCTGTGAGCTTCTTGTTTCTGTATACTGGCATTGTGGCTGTAATTGCATTACAATGTACGCTAAAGCTGCTCATTTTAATTTTATATCTCGGCATTTTAAAGAGAAAATAGAAGACTCCATAGGTAGGATTAAGAAGCTGAGTAAGTTTTCTTAGTGCAGCTTCATAGGCTCCGAATGGGCAAAACCAGGCAGTCAAGCAAACGGAATCCCCGGGGCTGGAGATCGAAAACAAAGTGTCTCAGACCTTTGGGCAGCAAATAACGCTGAACGCCGCGTCTGAACGCTGCCCTGAATGCATAGCAAAATGTACGTCAATAAATAATGTAGGTGCAGAGTTTATTATTCCACGGGCACCGCAATGCTAACGCTGAACGCGCCCGGCCGCAGGAAACAAACAGAATCGAATGGCGAAGTCAGCTTGCCGATTGCCGGCTCCTTCTCACGGAGGCAGATAGATTTTTTTTCAGCGCTATCCGGAAGCGGCAGCGTTGCAACAACTTGTGCGTTTGGGCTGGGATGAGGAGGGAAAGCTCTGTTTCTCTTCCGTGAGACGGAAGGAGGGGAGAAGGGGCCGCGGCTCCGCCGGGTCGGTGCCCGCCGCACTGCGGGAGCTGCCGCGTTAGCGCCTTGTGCCGTACGAACTTATTTCGGGGTGTTGGTATTTGTTTACCCGTGTTTGTTTGAACTAATCGCCACTCGGTGAAAGTCTGCGCCTGCCCTGCCTCCTTCGGCAGGCATTTAGCCGCGGTGACCAGTCAGGCATAAAAACGTGCTTATCTGCAAATGAATGGCAGCTCTTTGCTTCATTAAAGCCTCTTTCTCTTTTGGCACTCGCATTGTGACCCTTTGATATTAATTCAAAGGGCAATTAAAGAATGCGGCCCATCTTTGAAGTAAAGCATTCAGGGCAAGGAATGGGATGAACCTGGGACTCTGATGGACTGTGCGCATTCAACAGGCCCTTTCAAGGCAGTTTGAAGTGACTCAAAGAAAATGGGCAGGAGAAGGTCAAAGAGAAAAAGGGGGCTAAAGAAACAGTCTGTATTTGTTCGATGTATTAGCCAAGCAAACTGCAAATAGCAACAAAATGAAACAGTTAATAGAGCAGCCAGACAGAGGCATGTCAATCACTTAACTTGAACAGCATTGGGCTAACCAAGGCTTCAGTCCACTGTGTTATCTAATTATCTTGGGAAAGCCAGTAGCTGGAAGTAATGGTATTGTATTTCTTTCTGCTTACTGCTCAGAAAAGGTGATAAATACTCACTGCTTCATAATTATTCAGCGTATATACATAAAGAGTGGTGGGTTGGTGGATTGGAGGCAAGCTGCTCCTCGAAAACCAACAAAAAACCCTTCGCGATTAACCTGGGGTGCAGAATGCGCGCATTAGCATGTTTCAGAATCTTGTCGGGGTTTGCATATGCAGTGAGCGAAGGCATGCATGGTTTCCTCTGGAACAAACCTTAAAGACAAACACATTTACGAGCCTAGGAGAGCCTCTTTCTCTTTCCCCCAAATGCAGTTTTAAACCACATATAATGCTAAGGGTCAGACTTTAAACCACAATAAACAATGAGATTAAGAGCTAAGGCTGCAGCTCTGTCTACTCAACATATGCTCTTGTACCTAAGTGCTGTGGCACACATGGTATGAGATTCCTGCCTTATTTTGCCCTAACAGGGTAAATTAAGGACAAAGTTTCAGATTTTCCTTACAATTTTCTTTGTATTGTTGGTTAAATTATCCCCATGGGGCTTAATTTTCCACTGGCCTGGATTTATGCATACAAAACAAGTACACAGTTTTATTTGCACAAATGGCTGTGCCCATAAACAGGCATATTTTAAGGTCCTGGCATGAGAAGAGATTCCTGAGTTTATCTTCACAGTTGCACTGGATTGTTGTCATTAGCGAAACAAGGAGCTAACACCGACCTTGCAATGTGAGAGCAGCGCTCTGGTCTGGATGCAGCTGATGCAGGGAATTGTGTAATAACAGAAACATGGGAAGAAGTGTGTGCTGAGAACCGTCTTGAAACGCGTTTTACAGCATTGCCTACCTACTTGTATCTGTTGTAACACAGGGGGGATTTTAGCTGGAAAGGGCGGCTGTTGAGCTGTACAGGGAAAACCTGCTGGAAGACTGTGTTGGGGTTTGGGTGTGCTGCTGCCATTGCTTCTGCATGAAAGTTACTTTTGTCTCTGGCGCAGTCTTGTTCTGTGAAGTCCCCTCACATTAGTAAGCCCTAAGCCAACTTACAAGGTTGGGTGGTGCTCTTGGGTTCACTGGGCAGGATATGGTAAAGAATTGGTTGCAAAAAAGCTCTGCAAGCATGAAATGGACAACATACAATATGATTGAACTCATGTTTAAAAAAAAAACAACACAAAACTTCATCAGCAGCTGGAAATGGTTTACTATGGGAGGGAAAGAAGAAATCATTTTTTTGTCACTGTTGTTGAGAAAACAAAAGCATTGGCACAGTCAATTAAAAATCACTTTTGTTAAGATCTTGCATGCTAAATTTTAACCAGAGGGACTTCTTTTTTTTCCTTTCCTTTCATTTCTTTTTCTTTTCTTTCTTTTTTTTTTTTCCTGACTACATTGCACCCTCCTTTGAACTTCAGTCTAACAAATAATCTAAAAGAGTTTTTAGTGTGGTTGTGCTTGTATGAAGGGCTCTCCCATCATACAAGCAGAAATGTCAACTTTTCTTTCATGGTGGCCACTTTATTTTTATTAAAGGAGGAGAAAAGAAGAGGAATTCCTGTATATATCAGCCATAGCATAGTTTCAAAGCTATATATTAATAGAAAAAAATGGCACTATATGAACACTTCACTGTCTAAGAATTCCAGCTGGAATAACTGTCCAGAACCAGTGAACTCTTTCTTATTTTGCCTGGGTCCCTCCTGGTGTCTGTAGGGTTTTATACATAGCCCATTGATTTTGGTTGGTTTTGAAAGAATTTGGATGAGACCCCTTAGAGGAGGAAGTTATTAATATTAAAGCCTGTTGAAGATGAGGCTCTCTGAGGATCCTTCTAATATAATGGCTGATGAAGTATCAGTAAATCAGCTGAAAATAGAGGAGATTTCTTGAAGGGGCATAAAACTGATGCAAGCTGCCTTGTCTCATAGGCCAAGCGCCGCTTGGCACAGGGCACATGGCTGTGGTTGCCCTGGTTGGTGTCATTTGCTGGCTGCTGTGCCTTCAGTATCTCATGCCTTTGGTTTTAAGCTGTTAACAAATACCACTTGCTGTTGCTGCAAGTGGGAATTTCTCTGTCCTAAATCCCCAGTAGGAGCCGTTTGCAGGAAATGTTGGTACACGTACCAGAGGGGCTGTTTACTGTATTGTTTGGTAGCATATCAGGTCAGTCGGCTCTGATTTAAAATTTGTAGTGGAGGATTGAGAAAGAAAGCCATACTATTCATGTTGTGAATGGGGTAAATAAAAGACTGGATGGAGGCATTTGAGCTGGGCTGTAAGGGAATTATCTCATTATCCAAAGCCTAAGGGCCATTTTTTGGAAGCTACATGGGGATAGCAGCCTGTGTCAGGTCCATCCCAATGTGGATCCTGCTGAGCTCCAGAGCAGGTCGCCCAGCTGTGGTGATGTGCACGTGCCTGAACTTGGTGAGAAGGTTGCTTCCTTAATCACAGTTGCGTGTTTGACCTAAAACCAGACAATTTCCTGAGGGTCTGTGGGGTGGGCTTCCTGAGGCAGGTTTTCTTCATTTTTCTCTGAAGTCTGAAGAGATTAGTCCAAGAATCTGAAATTTAAAAGTGCTGGTGGAAGAGCTGGCCCTGGAGTCCTGCTTGCTCCCTTGCACCTGCCCTCAGGGCTTGATGGATGCTGGGAAGCATGGCGTTTCTCAGTTGGCTTTCTCACCACCCCTGCCCCAAACTGGGGTCTCCTTTGCCCCTTGCACCAAGCTCCTTCCTTTCCCTATGTGCAGTTGCCTGATGTACCCTGCCCTTAGCTGTCTTCACTGAAGATCAGTTGGTTGGTTACAAACGTAGACTTTTTTTAAGTCAACCTTATATTTTAACTGCATCTTGTTGGTGCTTTTGGGAAATGCTGTTGCCTAGCAAAAAAACCAGAGCAGCTCTAAGAATATAACATTGTAATTGTTGAGGCTATGCTGCATTTTATAAACAAAAATAAAGGCTAGCTGCTTCGTTTTGCTAAAACCCCTTATTTGCTGTGTCCCGGTGCTCCTTCCAAGGCTGGAGGCCTCTCATTTGCTGGTGTTCCTTACCAGCCTGATTGCTGTAATGCGATGTGTGCGATGTACACTTGATACATCATCTAAGCGCTGGAACGCGTTCGCTCTTTGTGCGATCCCTCAGTCCTGATGTAAACCAGGCAGAAGTGCAACAGTTCCTGCCATAATGTAACACGATTCCAGGAATTAGAAATTTCCATCCTGGAATGCACTGGGAAGTGGCAGCGGGGCTGGGCTGACAGCAGGCTCTGCCCCTCTCTGTGCACATGATGTGTGTGGATATCTGCTAGAAGGTACAAATCTCTGTGTATATATATGTAGCTACAAAAATAAATATACTCTTCTTTGTGTAGACAAACAGATTTCTTCTTCCAAGAGGTAAGTGTAAAAATTTCAAGCATTGGCTGGAAACAGGCACTGACTGCCTGTGTGGAGGGGCTGATCCTGCTGCTGTGCAGTTGTTTTGCCAGCGGCTTTTGAGGCTCCCAGTGCTGTGAAGCGATCTGAAAAAGGTTGTGAGGTTGTAGCCGCAGATAAATCTGAAAAGCAGTGCATAAAAGGAAGCTTTTCAGGTTGTATTATTGTTCTTGAGCTTTTTTTTTTTTTTTTTTTTTTTCAGTTTTGAGGCACTGGGGTACAATCAGAGGCTTAAAAAATTGAAAATAAAGAACTAAACTCCAAGGTATTTTCCATAGACTGGAAAGTGACTAAATGAAATAAGCATCTGTTATACCCAAACTCAAATGAAGACAAGTTAAAAGGACAAGAGAAATGCTAAATAAAACATGACCAAAATTAATTATTACTAGAAAATAAGTTTTTTCCACTTGCAAACAATTGACGGGGTTTAGGAATCAAGTCTGGGGTCAAAGGGTCTTGATGGCCAAGTCAAAGGGCACTCAGAGATGTATATTAATGCGTGTCAGCTCCTAGAGCCTAGAGTCAAGCAGTAGTTCATAAAAGAAACAAGGCATCTTAAGAAGAAGTGTTATTAGCAAACATCAGGTCAAAGTTTATCTTTGGGTCAGTGTGTTCTGGAGGGTCACCCATTCAGCGCCGGCTGCGGGTTGTATCCTTAGAGCTGCCTTACTGCAAGGTGTGGAGGGAAAATGGCAATACGAAGATCGAACCAGGGAAACTGGATGATTTCTTGGAACACTTTGCAGGACTGAGACTTAAACTGAGACATCCCTGATGGAGACAAGGAAAATGGGGGTTGATTAAAAATTATTTTTGTTTTTTCCTTTTAAAATCAAAAGCTAGAGCATCCTTTTGTACAGACAGAGGACAGACAGAGGACAGGCACTCTGCACTGTCTTTGCACTCTGTCCTAAGCCGGAGCTGGTGCTACGGGAGACAGATGTGGCTTTCCTGTGAAAGAGCTGGCATAGCCCATGCCATCCCCTTTGATGCAGGGGTATCGCAAATCCCCCCACGTGGTTCCTCCTAGATGCCTCTCCAAGGGAGCACGCTGACCAGTTTGTCCCATTTACAACGTCACCGCTTTCTCCCCTTCCCACCGCCTCGGCTGTGGGAACCCCGGCGCCCCAGGCACGGTGGCTGGGATGCAGTGCAACCCCGCAGGAATGTTCCTGCTGTGCTGGTGCACACAAAGGCTGCCTGCTTGCTTTGACAAGCCCTTGCTGCAGAAAATCCTGGCGATCCTTTGTGCTTGGTGATGGTGACTCGTTTTAGTTCCACGCTAAGATGCTTTCCCACTGAACCAAGTGGGGCAAAAATGTGGACTAGGGATCTTTTAAATGCTGTTGTTCTGCTGCTGTGAGGAGGCACTTTGCTTGACTTGTTGAAGAGGTTGGTTTGGAGGTTGCAACTTGGTTATGCTTTGAGGGGGAAGAGCAAAGCCCTGCTATATGAGTAATAACTGTGACTGTTTGCTAAAGCTCATTATGCTGATGGTGAATAGTGATTAAAATACAATGTGCAGTGATAATCGGGGGTTTCTAAGAACCAGTGTGACAAGAAGCAGCAACAGAAGCAATTCCCTGTTAGGTTTTCCTTCTATAGTGCGAGTATTATATTCTGGATTTGTTACTGTATATAATGTTGTGCACTGGAAAGTTCTGAACTCCAGAGATGTCAGTCAGTATAATGGAGAGCCCTGACGTGCTCGTGGAACGGCGATGTGCCCGCTGCTGTTTGGAGCAGGGTGGTTCCAGCCCATTAATCAAATTTTTGGTGCTTCTTGCTTTCTGAAGTTCATGTCATTAAAGTATAGGAGGAAAGTCTCAAGAAAAAAGCTTGAGCTGTGGCAGACAAGCTTTAATTTTCTTTTAGATGAAATACATTTCCTGCCTGGCCTTGGCAGCTGGACAAAGCAGACTTTTCTTGGGAGCACATGATGTTTGCTAGAAGTTTCCTGTCTTCAGCTGGGAGGGGACGTGTGCCCATGCTAGGCTCAAAATCAGAGGTTCTGTGAGAAGAGTGGGGGTTTGTTGGTTTTTGGGGCGTTGAGTTTTTGTTCTGATTTTTTCTAAGCACTTGCTGAACCTTTTCAAAAGTGGGAATGGAGAAGAAGACGCTGTAGAGTGGTTGTGAGCTCAGCTCTGCTCTCAGGCAGTCGCTCCAAAGCATCCTGAATGAATGCCGGTTCCCCTACAGACAGATGCTCCTCTCTCTTTCCATTTTTTGGGAAGGGCTTTAACAAGATTTTATTTTTCCACTAGCACAGAACAGGGTGGGGAGGAAAGGGGGGAAGAAAGTGAAATGAGGAGAAGGGGAAATATTCCTGTCCTCACCAAGCTGCAGCCATGGTCTGAAAGCATGAAATGACGTGAATTAGAAACATGCCCAAACGACAGAGCAGCCGAACCTTGCTGGTATAATCTGTCATGGCTCCACTGAAGTTAATTTGAAAGTCTGTCTGTTCCTAAATAGGTGCAAAGGCCTTCCAATGAATTGCGTGTTACCATAGGAAATCATATTAAAGGGAATGGCATTTTAGGAGTCTGTAAGTCTTCAGTTTTAATGGTAGCAGCGTTGAGTTCAATATAAACATTCAAAAGAGCTTGCAGGATTGACTTTAACTTTGCTTGCGAGTGTGTATCCATGCTGCTAAACTATGAGTTTAAGCCCTGTAGAATAGCTTGCATGGGAGCTGGGTGCTGGGCAGTGCTGACCAGCAGCTCACCAACTCCATGGAATGGGGCCATGAAACCATGCCTTCAGCGTGCGTGGAGCTCGAGCAGCCAGGTTGGTGTGACAGCTCCTTCAGTACGTTGGTGGGCTCAGAGGCTGAGGAGGAGGAGGATGGGGAACTTGTCCTTCAGGTGCCCAGCGGTGTCGAACGTGCTTCTGATTCTATCTTCTTTGTAAAAAATGTCTTTGTAAAAAATAAGAAATTAAGTTGTGGGGATTTATAAAAAAAGTAATCAGGACCTTACCTTGCTTCTAATGAAGACAATGGCAACATTAGTTTACTGCAAGTTGATGCCCACTATTGTCACAAACAATTACTTTACAAGAGGAAAACAGCTGCCAATTAAGACAAGCATCAGAATGACAATTTTTCCACTGTACAGAGAATAATTTATGGCCAAAGGATTACTTTTGAAATTGTTTTGAATTCTGCTCTTTAGCTTATTAAATGAATCCTTCTTAGGAACTTGATTGCTAATTCACTTTAATTTAAAAAAGCCCCACTGTCTTCTTTGGATTTAGGCAGAGCCCTCGGGGCTCTATAAAGCTGTCAATATGGCTGTTAATTCGGGATTTCTTTTTTCCTCATGGCTTCAAGCTTAATTGTAAGAGTTGGGAAGATGCCATGTTTTGGTTTGCAGGAACTCAGTGTCTTATGGGATTCAGATCCCAACAGAAGTAGTAGGGACTCTCCTGCTGCTGTCACCACATCAGGTTGGAAAACTGCAAAAGCCTGAGGAGAAGCAGGGGTCTGCTGGCAGTGGGTCCCACCTGGTTTTCATGCTGGAATTGGAGGTGGACAAGAACCAAGTGCCTTTGTCCAAACGTCCCTCAGCTTTGGGTGGGTCTGGAGCCAGATCAGAATCTCAACTTTTAGTGCCTCAGGCTTGGCTCTAATTGAAGCCATACAAAACCACACATTTCACATGACTTTGATGCAAAACCATAAATAGGCCCATTTTTAAAATTCAAAACAAAGTCCAGGCTCGCTTAGAAAGATCACAGACCTTCTGCTGAACCTCAGCGGTCCCAGGTTGTAACGAAAGTTTTAGTCTTAAACATAATACTATTCCTGGAGGAAAAGATGCTCATTTTCATCCAGCTAAATGTGTGGTAGGCAGTGGTGTCCACTCATTGTGTATTATCTCAGAAGACGGTCAAGGCTGTTCCTCGTGTAGGCTGTGGTTGTAATCAATGTTCTTGTTTTAGACCAAAAATCACAGTGGTACTAATACGGGTTTTGTGTCCTATACAGAACAACATAGGAGGAATTCTGCGCAGTATGGGATTGAAAAAGCAAAGCGAAGGTGAACCATGGAGCTACTGTGAGATTCTGTTCTGTTAAGCCACTTTTGCAAGCTTTTTTTCCTAAGCAGTCAAATCACAAAGCGAATCTAGATATTTGGATTTTGCAGAACAGAGCAACATGACAGTTATTAATTGTAAGGGCAGGTGCAGGTTCTTCTTTGAAGATCGCAGCCTGAGCATGCACTGTGAAGTTACCCACTCCACATGTTGGCTTATCTCTTCATATGGGAGGATATGGGTTAGAATCAAATGAATGTCAGCCAGAGTGCAGCCTGCACCCAAGTTTGTTTGAAGGGCATTATTTGGTATCTGCCCTTAGACTAGGATTTGGAAAATCTAACTGATGTGATGAAGGTACTTGTCAGTGAAAACCTCAGAAGTGTTTCCAGGCCATCTGTTTCCTGGGGACTTGTTTACATTGCTCTGGTAAGCAGGAGCCCGGCTCACCAGTATGCGAGGGCTACCCGTACCCATTTTAAGACCAGGTGATGTCAGCAAGACTGGATGTGGCTCTCACACAGCCAGACCCAGGCTTGATGAACAGCTGTGTGTCCATCTAGGAAAACTCTCTGCTGGTATTACTGGATGCTCAGTGTCACGTATGTAACCCTTTGTGACTGGTGGTGCTTGTAGCCACATGCAAGTGGAACAAGCAGGGATTGAGTTCGTGGTGCCATAACACAGGAAGGCAAGATGAAGCAGGACCCAGAATTTTTACAGCTAGATAGTTAACACAAAGCTTTTCTCAGATCTTTTTTCATCTCCTCCCCTCCCCTTGTAATGCTGAGGACCTGTGGGAAATTGAGAGAACCTTTGGATAGATGCTATCAATTAATCCTACAGCTTAGCAATTTAAGATAGTTTCACAGAGATCAAAGATTGTAGCTAGGAAACCGGGCATTACAATGACTTTTCTGAATGCATGTGTTTGCATCTTGGCAACTTTTTTTCTAGTTTTAAACGTAGGAAATCTGTGTGGGGGCATTTTTACTGTTGTGAAAGAGGATTTGCCCTCTTTCTGGAGGGCAAATTTGCCCTCTTAGAACCATCAGCTGTAATTAAACCATAACTTTTTCAGCACACGAGAGATCACCTAGCAGTGAACACCTCTTCCTGATCCAGAAAAAGCAGAGGCCATTTCACTGAGTTCCCAACTGGGAAAAAACCAAACTAGATTAAAGCAAGGTACCTTGTGACTTTCTGTGTATGGAAATCCCTGGTATCTGTGAGTGACTGAGGGCTGGGTCTGAGTGCTCGAGTTGTGAGTGATCCTGCAGCACACATCTGCTGCCTTCGTGAAATTAAACCACTCTTTTTTTTTCCTCTCCTTGTTTTTGTGCTAGATGATTGCTCCATTGGTCTTAACAGGTATATGTTGTGTTTGTCCATATCATTATTATGTGGATTGTGCACTGCTGTGTGCTTTGTATGCAAGGTGTTCCACTAGTATATTTGGCTGTATGTCAAGAATAAAGTGTATAGCACGTAGGTGCCGATTAGGTCTCTGGAAGATTGAAGGGTCAGATGGTGTGAGAACAGGAGATCATGGAATGCCATCGGGAGGAGAAGTCAGTGAGAGCTGGGGATCTGGCTGCCTGGGCTGTACATGCTGGGTGCTGGGCATGGGCAGCTGTGAGTGCAGGTGGGGTGCATGAGCTGCCCACCGTCTGGACAGGTAATACAAGTGCAGTACTGCATCGGTATTGCATTGTAGTTGTTGATAAATGCAGAACAGATTAGCTGAGTGGCCCAAAACAGCTTTGAATCCGTAAGATTTAGAAGTGGAGTCAATAGCTAAGCTCCAGCCTAATATTTTATCATTATATTCAGACTTCTCATAATTTTTTATTTATTTAAAAGCTTACCTAAAATTTTTGAGGAAAATCTCTGGATCTTTTTGACACCGAGGCAGAAAAAAATCTGGAAAATGGGCAATTACAGCAACTCAAGTTGTGCAATTGTAATTATTGATAGGAAAAACAAACAAACAAAAAAACCCCATAAACCTAGAAATTCCTCCTGGCAGACTTTACCAGTAGGTGTGTGGCTGCTGGGGGGTGCAGCAGCAACTGGGGGCAGTGGGTGTTTAGGGAGCACCTTGGGAGTTACGTCTGAAAATACAGGGAAAGTGCAGCCCCCAAATGGGAGCTGCCTCATACATTATTTGTCCAGATTAACTTAATTTGCACCTATAATTAGCCTGTTTTCCTTGGGAAGTGCTTAAAATCGTGCTTCTTTTTAAACAAAGTGCCATGGTGGAGCCTTCTAAGATCATATAGTGGCAGCAGCAGTTGGACAATTCATGTTGGCTTGATAGCGCAAGCGAGCAGTGCTCTGTGCACACTGTGGATTGCTGGCTTGCCCCCCCCCCCACGTTCTCACTGTTTTAAATCTCTGTTAATATCAGCCCCTTGGCTTGTTGTCAATAAAAAATTACTCATTGTGATTTCTGAACAAGTATTTCTTTAAAACAAGTAATATAAATGGTGGGTTGAAAAAAAAAAAAATCATAATTTTAGTGTCCAGGCACAATGCAGGGATCCTGCTGCTTCTGTTCATGTCTGTGGGAAAACAAGTAATAAAAAGCCGATGCGTACATCCTGCAGAATCTGGGACAAAAGTTACCTTTTCAGTTTTTGGGGCTGCTAATAATTTGGAGAGGCAATGATCAATTTATTATTCATATCTGTATGGATTTCAAAGCAGATGAGGCAAGTGTGAATATGTTTAGTCAAATAATTCTTGACATCTCTACTATTAAGCACCCATTGGCAACCATTGTTCTGGTAGGTTTTCAAGAGCGTCTGTCAACAAGTAGCAAATGAGGCCAAATGTATGGCAATTAAATATGGCTGTGGTAGAGAATGGGTCCCTTTCCCTGTAGGCAGGACAGAAGAACTGTGGGTTTGCTTTGGAAATTAAGCTCTCAGTGTTTCTTTTGAACAGATAGCAAACTGTGGGCCTTCCTTCACTATTGGCAAATTGAAGTGTTAATCTCTTTATGGCGCTATGCATGTGTGAAGAAATTTTCTTTTTATCTCCCAGACATCAGTTTTCTCAATGTCTGCCTTAGGAGCTGTCTTGCTTTGTGCAGTCAGTGTGTGTGTGATGGCACAGTAAGGCCAGGTGGCACCTGTGAGCTCTGGTAGCTGCTGTGAGGTTCATGTGCTCACATTTCTCACTTAAGAGGACTGTAGTGTTGAGTTGAAACTGAGACTACCTACAACTTGCTGTGTCAGTGCTGTTTTGAAATAAGGACAGTTTTAATACAGGTGCGAGAGCTATTTGAAAGGCATAGAGAATGATAAAAGCAGTCTCAGTACTTTTTTTGCTGCAAATGTTTGCATTCTTTAACTATTTTCTTCCAAAATGTTTTAGCCATGCTAAAGTTGGTTAAAACCTTCTGTAACAATGGATTTTGTTTGTATGATGTTGTTGCAAAGGACTGGGCCAAATATAACTTATTTTTCCTTCTTTCTCCTTCTAAGAATCCACACTGCCTATGCAGTGAGGGATTGCTGACAGCTCAATTATTTGCAGTGCTTTAACTCAGTAGTACAGTCTCATTATTTACCTAGAAACTCTTTCATTTGCTTTATTTCACTTCTCAGCTGACAAATTCCATCTCCCAGGACACTCAGTGTTTTCACTTAGTTAATTGATTACCAGTCAGCTTTTCCATCAGCTGATACTGGCTTGAAGACATGCTGCCAGTCCTTTTTTAGTTTGTTCTGTGAATTGTGCAAAGAGAGATGTAGCCTCATTTGGATTTGAGTATTCTGTTTCTTTCACATTTTTTTCTTTTCTTTTCTTTCTTTCTGGAACATTTAGGAGGCAGTTGTGTTCTTTTGTGATGAGTCCTCTGGAAATTTTTCCTTGAAAACTGATATCACTAATATTTAAAACAAGACAAGATGTTGCAATACTTAAACATGAGGCTTGTGCTTTCAGTGTTAATATGGATGCTCCCTGTGGGAAGAACTGGGAAAGCCCCCAGCTGTAGGAACTCATGAGCTCCTGGAAAAAGTCAGCAGATGCGTTTTCAATGACTCTGTGCTTTTCAGAGGTTCCTCCTCTCTATCAATAGAGGACATTCAGGGATGGTCTGGAGTGACTCAGAGTCCAGTGACAGTGTGAACAGCAGTTTGTCCCAGGCACTTTGTTATGCTTGGAGCAGGCATCGTTATGGCCCTCTGCGTGAACTTCTTTCCCTGGATCTGTTAAGATTGGCGTGAGATCGGGCAAGGGCAAATCTTATCTGACTTTGTCCTTCTGCCAGTGGAAATACCAAAGTAGTCCTTTATGGCTGGTGAACAGAAACTGTGCTAAGTCAGCAAGAAGATCTGGCCTTCATGAGGAATGTTGAACAGTTCCTTAGCTGTGAAGCTTGAACCTTCCCCATTGTGAGCACCAGAGTCTAAAGCCACAGGCGTGGGCCCGCAGGTGGCACTGCTTTTACCAAATGTGATTCCTTCTGTTTTCCAGTAGTGCAGGTGCCCATGTAGGTCTGACTTAGGGATCTGTCTTCCTTGACACAAGCCAGGTGGAGAGGACCAAGCTTTGTGCCCTCCCTTAGCAGTTTCTGTGAGTGTTAGGTGATAGGTGCACACATGTGCACTGTGTGCACAACAGCGCCGGAGTGCTAATCGCAGTGCCTTTATATTCAGTTTGCAGCATAAAATAATAATAATTCCCAGCACATATAAACAGCGGTGAAACTTCAGAGTGGGATCAGTCCACGTGCAAAGCTGCCAAGTACTTTAATGTTACTTGTATCAACAAAACAAATCTCTTTTTAGAAGAGGTGGGGGAATAAGAGGAGATTTTTGTAGCTGTTGTATTTGCTGTTTCCTCTTCCCTTCCTTTCACTCTAGAAATTCCTTATCCTTTCATGCACTGTTGAGAATTAGCCATTTATTCTTAGTGCTGGCGATGCAGTCTTTGATATTTAAAATGGAATGTGTTCCTTTTTGATGCTCTGTGATTTTGAATGAAGTACATGCTAGCAGGTTAATGGCGCAGAACAGTTAGATACTGGCCACTTTTTTCTTTCCTTTCCATATTATTTCATCATTCCTAAGCAAAATAAATTTTTAAAAAGACACTATAAAATATCTATTGTTTGTGCGGTGAATTGTTTTCACAGTGCTGTTATTCTCTTCTAAGCTGAAATCGTTGAATAGCTATGAGCTGTCACATTTTTGTAAGTTATAACTGCATCAAGCTGTGCTGACAAAATGTTCCTGCATGACTGTTAATATGCATTGTCATTTTAAGCATGAAACAGTTTAGCTAATGATTTATCTCTTATAATGCAGCACTTGGGGCAGCTGTATGATTTGTCTCTTTAGCAAGTCAAGTAATTTCTTTAACAAAATGTTAAGCACAGATGGGCCGTAGGCTGTCAGTTAACCATTATTGTGCATGCATCTGCTTGCCTTCAATGCACTGTTTTATGTATTCAGTCACTTACTTAGGCACAGCTCCCTGAAAAGCGGAACCTACTCTGATTGGCAAATAAAATGTTCATTTGTCTCTTCTTCCTATTGTTTTGTTTTGGTAACACATGTCAGCAGCTCAATTACCCAGTTCATTAACAGCTCCCAATGGACATGATGGCCAACCCCATGATAAGGAGGGCGATTGTGGCACATATGGTCAATAATAGCCCGTCTCTTGGTAATTGTAAATAAAAGTCACTGTTGGCCATTTCCTTTTACTGCAGCTACTGTTTTCCTTTTCACTTTGCTGTACAAAGCACATTTCTCAATGTGAATCAGTCCAACTAAAATAAAAATACCATCCACTCCTCTCTGGCATCTCACTTATATCACTGCTGCAGCTGTTTTTCCCTTTTTGTGTTGAATTTCCAGCTTGCAGCTCACAGGAGATGCAACTGCTGTTTGCCAATTCCATTAACCAATTAATTACTCCTATTAATCAGTTTAGTTAAACAGCAACAAATTTTCTTCCCATTTCTCTCATTCTCTCAGCTAAGACTTCTGTAAAGTGCCTGTGGAGTTTTAAAAAAGCCATTTACAATGTTTTTGTAAGTATGCCCTTTGCAAATAGCAGCAGTTTTCAAAGGGGGAATTGAAGTGTGACTTAATCCTTGTTAGATGAGCGATATTCATGTCTGGAGCACAGGGCTGCTTTTGCGTTTTGTTTCTCGTTTTTAAATATACCATAGTCAAAATGCCAGTAAAAAGGGTTAAAAGCAATTTTACAACATATTTGTGTTTTTCGTGGTACTAAGTTTTCTGTTGCTTTCCAGAAAGTTTGAGAATTGTTTTTCATGTGCTTCCTGATCTGATTTTTTCACTTTTTTAACAGGAAAACGCAATAGCATTAGCATATTTTATCTCAACCCTGCTGGAGTCTTTTGTGGCTTCTTGTTGTTCTTTGTTTTTCAAAATTTGCTGTTACATCAAAGCAGAGGAGTCTGACTGCTAACAAGCCCTGGGCTGTGCTCTAGCATGGTGAAATTTGGGGTGCCAAGTCTCCCTGTAAACTGGATAACATTGCAGCTTGGGATCCTGCTAGACTTTCCACAAGTGCTTTGGCAGAGCACTGCAACCCTCACTTTTAGGGTGCTTTTCTAAACTTCAGGCTCGATCTCAGCTAAAGGTGCCGTCTGGCTGCTGAGGGTCCAAAACAGCTCACAGGTGGCAACCACAGATCTCCAGCACCTGTCCCCACCGCCAGCCATGCTCACGGCCACTGCTCAGCCTGCATGGGGGCTGCGGCACTGGGGATTTGTTGAGTGTCAGGCCTCATTTGCCCGGGTTTGACAGGCGCAGAGCTGGCAGGCCGTGCCCTTCCTGATGGCCCCCTGATGTGCTGGGGAGGGGGAGAGGGACCTGGCCTCGCGTTTCTCCCAGAAAGTGCAGGAAAGCGGAGGGCTGGCAGTGAGATGTTTGCTCGACTCTAGAGCTTTCATTATATTTTGTATGCAAATGCCAGCCCATAGCAGGAGGAGAGGGAAAGATGGCAGGGACACGGTGGTAGGAAGTAACTTCGTTGTTTTATCTTCCTGTGGATTTTATTCTGAGGAAAGAAAGGGCTCGCAGAGTATCGCTGGTCTGTGGACGTTCCCATGCCTGCTGCTGAGGGCCTCCCCCAGTGCAAGTGCGGGTCCTGGGGGAGCATCTGGCCTGGCCGTGAGCAGGGGGCTCTCTGAAGGGAGTGCTGCGGTGAGCTGTGCGGCCCAGACCTGCCACGGCTTCCTCTTCTTCCTCTCTTTTCAGTTCCTCTGTAACCGTGCCGGGCCCCGGCGTGGGCAGAGGTCTCGCGGGCCGCCTCCAGGTGCCGGTTTCAGGGCGGGGAGCGTGGATTAACCCCTGCTGCAAGTCCCTTCCCCCGGCTGCCGGCCCCCCGCCCGCCGGCCGGGCTGCCTCCTTTGTGCCGCCCGCATCCTGCCAGGCAGGTGTCAGAGCCCTGAATGCGGGCGAGGGCCCTGCTGATGGATACCACAGATGGAGCGTGGAAATCGGCAGAATGGGCCTCAGCCACAGGCCATTTCTTAGGACCCAACAAAAGCCTCCAAATAAGTCAACAAAAATCCCAAAGATCACAAAGAGAAAGTGTCATTTGTCATTTGCCGCGGGTCTGTGTGGGGGTGGCTGCCCTGCCGTGCTCCTCCTCGCCTGCACCCGAGCCGACACGCCGGAGGTCACCCGCGTCCCCTCCTGCCCAGCGGCACCCGGCAGCGCGGCCGACACACGGAGGTGCTGGGGCCACGGCCGTGGTGCTGGGAGCACCTCCACAGCTCGTGCCACCTTCTAGCCAGACCCCTGGCCAGGCAAAAAAAAATCGGAAGAAAGGGCGAAATATTTTATTAGGTGGCTGCCAGAAGAGCTGTGCCGTGGCGGACTGTGGGACGGTGGCCCTCTGCCCACCTCTGTGGAGTGCAGTGTGCTGCATCTATCATGTCTGGTTTGTAAGTGGTTGTCATGTTTTTGTGATTTAGTTATTCAAATGAAATGTCTTGCTGAGAGGAGAAACAGTCCAGGGAATGACCTCTTGTGCATTATTTTGTCATCTGGTTTTTGCCCCGACACGTCTATTTACAGTGTTTGCAAAGCTGATAATTGCAGAGTTCCACGTGACCTGTGAAGCTGAGCAGGACCTTCTTCTTGCTGTTGCACTAACCAGGATGAGGCCTCTCCTCAGCTACCAGGCAGGTCATGAGGGGCTGCGGAACAAATGATTGCCCTTTAATGCCACAATTTCTTCCTTAATTAAACCTCACAGCTCAGCTACTGGTGGTGCTTTGGGCTGCCGCCCCTGCGGTGCTCCATGTGGGGAGGAGAGAGGCCAGGCGTCATGCTTACAGCCTGCAGGGTTGGAGTGCTCGGATCCTTAGGATGGCTGTGAAAGTTAGCAATACCCAAAGTGTGGGTCTGTGGAGGTGGAAATAGCTAAAAACAACCACCTTTTCCAGCGCTGAGTGGTGTTATGCTGTGGAAGTTCATGCCTCTGTTAGCTCAGTAAGAGGGCCGTAGGCTGTGGCTATGGAGCTGATGGCAAATAAATACTGCAAGGCTGAGGTTTGTCCGATTTGTATGCTTAGCCAATGCTCTGGTAGGCTTCTTGCCTATATAAAGATTTAATAATAGTATTTTATTAATTAAAAAAAGCAAGGATAGAAGCTTCATTAAAACTAATGCTATTTAAAAACACTTAACAGGAAATAAAAATAGTGCAGTCTGTTGCAGAGTCATATAGTTACCATTTTAAGATTACATTTGTCTGGTTTTTAATATTGCAGATCAGCCAAGACAAAGGAAGTCAGTTTTCACTAAGGCTGCTCCTAGTAGCCAGGCCAAGCAGAGGTAATACTGATGAAATCAGATGAGTAGGAAAGCCATTTAAATGGATATGTGTTTTCTCCCTGCTTGAGTTTCATTACTTTATCTCTAAATGTTACCATTTGTGTTAGACACACAATCTGGACTCTTGAATGCTTTGTTCAGTATTTTTTTGCTGTTTTGTTTTGTTTTTCTGGCTGGAGTATCTTTGTGCATTACATATAATGTTTACTGTAAAGTAAAGCTAAAATGAAATTAAGTCAGCTTCTTGTTCTCATCACTGTGTGAACAGAGGGTGCAGGGAAACAGTGCAATTTTTTACTAAATCTTTCTGAAGCATTTTTAGAAAGATCATTATAGCCTTCCTGGTACTCCCACCCAGTTAGTTGAGGGTGTTCAGGGCAGATACAGAGTGACAAGTAGCCACTCTATATTGCACCATTTAAGTTAGCTTGCCTCACTCAGGCACGTGTAGGTGCCATGGGTATGTGAGGCAACACAGGGAAATGATCTCTTTAAAAAGTTCTGTGTTTTCTTTGTTTCTGAACCAGGAAGGCAGGTCTCACTGACTCACTAGGGTTGGGTTTCCAACTGAAGATTTGGAATTTGTCACTATCTCAATCTGTTGTTTATCCTGGGATGCCCTAGATTTGCAACTTCTATAAGGAATGAGCTTGAACTACTTGGGATAGGATGTTTGTGCTCATTTCCCTATGTCTTGAGGGACAATATTCTCCAGAACAGCTAAATTCAGTCTTATTTGGAGTAAAGCTTCCACACAAGTAAAAGACTCAGAGTTGGATGTTCACACTGTGCATTTATGTTCACCTCTGTGGGTTTCTGCTGATGCCTTGTGTATGTTGGGTCCAAAATACTTATGGTGTCTGGACAGTGAAGATGGCTTTCACAGAAGAGCCTCTTGGCTAGAGGTTTGTTTTTTTTTTTATGCAGAATTTCATGAAGTCTTCAGTGGACTTGTCTGTAAAAGCACTCTTTCTTTCCCATGCTGTAAGGCTAAATAAACAGATTAAGTGTATTTATTAGTTTGAACAGCTTGAGCTTCCATTGGAAATGGAAGATAGCTATAATTGAAAGAGGAGAAGGGTTTGAGCTGCAGCTTGAAGAACTGAGTTCTTGAGTTTCTGTTCTGGCTTTGTGTTCTCAGCTTCTTTCAAATAAATCACATTAAGATTATTCTAAATCAATGTCTCTGTCAATAATTTATTTGGAATTATTGAAGGAGCAGAAGCAATGCTTGCATTTCCACAGAACAAGCAGTTTCATCATCACTGGGGAGTGTCTGCCCTCTTTAGGTGGTTTTCCTTGAAGGCTTGGAGAGAAAAGAATGCTTGTTTTCTGGGATAGTAGCAGATGCAAGTGAAAACTGTCTTTGGAAGTCTTTTCTTGTGTGTGTGTGTGTGTGTGGTTCATGGTAGTTTGTTGGAAAAGTCAATGTGGTTGGGTACTAAAAGAGGCTTTGCTGCCCTCATCACAACTGTAGCTACGGGCTCAGCCAAACCGGGCTGTGGATGGTGTTCACTCCATTGTCAGCAAGGTTAAGGCAGTGCCACACGGCTTTGGTGTAGGGGCAGCTGAATGTGGGGTAAGTGCTTGAAACCTGGCATGCCACTGCATCCATGATCTCCTGTCAGCCTCCGGTGATGCCAGGGACTTGCTTCCTATGGGTGTGTTAGCTCACGCTCACTGTGTCTCCATGTGTTCCTTTATTTCCAAAAGATTAAATTAACTACATAAGGTGCTAAAATAATGCCTGTGAAGCTGAATCTCTCAGTTTTTCTAGAAGACTTGAAGATAGTCTGGAGATCTGCAAGTGGTGCTGTGGGACAGGCAACAAAGAACTGGGGGAAAGATCAATGGATCTAATAAGATAGAGTTTTCTGGGCACAGCTTATCTTTCTATGTGAAATATAGTGATCAGAGCTGCTCACTGGTTCTGATTTCGCTGTAAATGGCTGATTGCAAGGGGTGGTAAGCCCTGTCTCAGGTGTGGATGTGCGGTACATGGTCTGTTTCTTCATGACCCTCCTTAAGTGCCAGTTCAGGGCACAGTGAGAGACCTCTGGTCCAACACCTGGACTGCCTGTGCTCACGTCCTGGAATGGTTCCTGAAGGCTGAGCCATTGGCACACACCTGCATCTTCCTACAGCCACTGCCAGTGCTGGGGTGCCTCCCAAGCCTGGGAGGAGTAATGAAGAACTGTAAGGCAAAGGAAGTAAAGTCATCTGTGTGTTTCATTTTGGCTGTTTCTTGTATCTCCTTACTTTAGTAACAGGAAGAATCAAGAAGAAAAAATATTGCTCTGAGCTATTTTTACAGGACTTCTCTGTACAACTTTTTTTTTCTTCTTTTTTTTTTTTAATTAACAGTTGTGTGGACTGTCCTAAAGTTATTAGATGGTCCTAAGGCAGACAAATAAGTTACAAATGAGCAGGAATGATTAAGTGTGCCAAGATACGCCAATACTACTCAGAGTGTAGAACGAATATTACATAAGACACAAGGAAATATTTGAATACGTAGAATTAATTTCTTCACTGCTGCTCCCCATAGCTTTGTCGTCACTTCCATAGCCGTTTCAGCAAGGAAGATTTACTTACAGATCTGTAGGGAAAGTCTCATGCACTGCATCTGTATGTTTAAGTTGCAGAGTGCACACGGTGTGACAGATGTTTGCATCTGCGCAGCAGGCAAGGAAAGAAGGCAGTACTGATGTGTGACCAGATCGAAGATCAGATTGGCCCTGCGTGTGGCAGGGGGTTGGAGGTTCATGATCCTTGAGGTCCCTTCCAACCCTGGCCATTCTGTGATTCTGTGAACTGCTCCAGGTTTTTAAATTTGAAAATTATCAGAGTTAAAATGAAGAAATTGATTATTTCATTCACTCAAAAGTATTTCTAGAGATCCTTATATATTTTTGAGTCAGGAAAACGTTCTAAACTCATAACTGAATTGCTAATCCTTTTGGTTTGAGCACACTTGCACAGCATAACATCTAACTCTGATTTGTTTCTCCGTTTATTTGCTGCTTTGAATTTCACCAACTCGGTTTCGAGTCATGGAGACAAAAGCACTTTTTCGACATAAGATGCCAGCAATGGTTTTTTTTTTTTTTTTTTTTTTTTTTTTTTGTTGTTTTTCTCTTTCAACTAAAGCTAATGTTTCATTTTTATTCTTTATTTGGAGCATCAGCACCCCAGTCCGATGAAGGCTCTGATATCGATTCTGAACCAGATTTACCTTTAAAAAGAAAGCAGCGTCGCAGCAGGACAACCTTCACAGCAGAGCAACTGGAAGAGCTGGAGCGAGCTTTTGAGAGGACACACTACCCTGACATTTATACTCGGGAAGAGCTCGCACAAAGAGCCAAACTCACAGAAGCTCGAGTTCAGGTATGAATTTAGAGGCTGCCTAACAAAGGGGAATTCCTATTAATGTGACAGTCCTTTAATATTCTCACACGATCCAGCTCTAGGTTAGAAGGAAAACTTGAAGCTACAATATGTACAGCCTTAGTGGTTTTTACATCTGTGCATGGACAATGATTTTCCAACTTTTTAAAGCAACAGCCTAGTCAGCCTTCACAGAAGAAGGTCTGTTATCCCAGTTTGTTTATTTTATGCATTTGACAGCACTCTGCATATAATCAGTTCAGCTTTTGTGCCAGTTTATAGTTATGTAACTGATTTCATCTGTTGTTGTTTGGGTCTTTCAGGCATTAACAGAGGAGAGAAAAACATTTTAAAAAGGGCGTGTTTATAGAGCCATGCAAGCGAGCATGGTAACTGGTGCAGTATCTACAGTTTGCTATTAGGTTAACTTTTGAAGTTGACTTGATTTAAACCTTGTAACAACTCTTCTATGCCCACTGTCCGTTTAATTCAAAACAAAATAAACCCTCAAATAACAGTTAGGTCTTCACAGCTTTGTGTTGATCTGGATTGTCTAAAACAAGTGCTGGAGGAGTGAGTAAATCATGGAATTGATTTAAGTTAAAACAAAAAAACAAAAAAACAAAGCTTGAACCTGGGTTTTCAGATGTCCAAAATTGGCAACTAGAAGCCAAATAATTCTGGAATAAACTGGATCTAGGAGTTCGGGTTCAGAGTAAGGCTTGCTCTGTTTACAACACAGAATCGTGTCCTGTGAGATGCTTCGTAATGCAGGGAGAATCCTCTGGTGCTCTTTTATTAACTGACATCCAAGAGAGATTTTAAAAAGATTGTCCTGATTAAATCAATCCGAAGTGCAAGTGTTTGTAAGCAAATATGTGGTCGGCTGACAGGAAAAATGAGCGGTAACTTGTGAGCTGCCCAAGGATCCAGGTGAATTTGGCTGCTTTGGTGAAGCTGTTTTATGGTTTGACCCTTTGAAACTCAGCCTGAGGCATTCAGACTCTGCAGACTGAAACAGACAATTCAGAACATCCCTCCGACCTTGTAAGGCAAGCATGCCTTTTGTAGCCTGCCTGCATTTACTGAGTGTCTGTCTTGAAGAATCCTGACTTTGTCAGTTTTACCTGCTAAATGTTTTTGTAGAAGACTTCAGACCAAATTTCTTGCAAGTGTTTGTTATGACTGTGAGAGAAAATCGGATGTATGGATGAATTTGTCTGGAGGGCAAACTCAGTGGTGCATGACTCTCTTCTTAAGATGTTTATTAGGTACAATGCTTACAAAACAGCTTTGTATCTAAACTTGAGCCAGGTAAGACCAAATCAAGCCCTGGAAATCATCCACGCACAAGCGTAATAAAGATAGCTTCCTATATATGTCCCCTTAGCAAGACAAACTTGATGGTAGGATATGATGGTTTATGTTAGCTTCAGTGGAAAGATACGATAAAATGAAAAAGACCTTGTTCGTGTTTTTCTAAATCAATGACCCACAGCTAGAAGAAAAGCAGAACTCTCATTAACATAACAGCTGTCTTAATGTGGCTTTAACCCTGTGACTTTTTACATTCCTTATGGCTTCCTTGGTTCCCTTGAGACGCATCTTGTCTCACACCACTCCTATGATCTATAGCCACACAAATTCCCCAGTACCTCTAACATATGGATATTTTGCCTAACCCAGCATGGAAGAAAGTTTCCAGTCAATCAATGATTGAAACACCAGAACAAAACCTTTCTGGCTTAGAGATGAGCCGGGGTTGAAGTAGCCAGCCTGTGGGTAGTTTTGTAGTGCACTCCATCTGTCTGGTACCCTTGAAGGGCTGGCAGAGTGTTTTAGTAGTGGATTAAGGGATACAGGATTTTCCTTATCAGCATTCAGCACCTCTCTACAGCCCCTTAAAATAGCCACCTATGATGGGCATGAAATAAAAGAAGACCTGTGAAAGGAAATAACCCTAAGAGACTTGAGCCTGAGAGGGCTGGAGAGCCATACAGATGCAGCATTCAAGCTCTCTTAGTCACATTTCTTTTTTGGTAAGAGTATGACAGAGATCAGAGATACAAAGTCTTATGTGGATATATACACAAAGATCTCTTTGAATGCTACTTCATTAAATATTTTGTAGAAGAGTGTAATGTACTCTTTGCAGCCCAAATTTGGGTGAGATTCGAACATTATTATTTTCTCTTGAGATTTTCTAATGGGATTTTCTATAGTAACAAATCTCATAGAGTTGTTTTACATTGTTTAGGATGTTAACTAATTAATGCTTAACTGATTACAACAGAACGTATGAGCTTTTCTTTCAGTCCCTCCATGTTTTGCTTTTTCTCTGCCACTCCCATGCATCCTCTTTCCCTCTATTCCTAAGGGGTGAGCTCTGAACACTCATGGAAAGAAGAGTCTTTAACCTCCAAACTGTCTTTTTTCTCACTTTCTTGCTGCTGAAGGGTGGCCAGGCACGTGTTTCCAAGCAGGCTGGTTGGAGGGGGGTGGGGAAAGCCACCTCTGGGTTGAGATCAAATTTAGAATGTTTCAGCCCCTAAGGGGAATTTTTTGAAAGCTACAAGCAACTGAAAACAGACTTTACACTGTTAATGTTATTTGTGTATTTAAATTGTGGGACAGGAAAGGCTTTTGGGGTAAGAAATGTTGAAACAAGCTCCATGTTGCAAGAATCACAAGATGTATAACTGTAATTATCACGAGTACTTAAGCACTGTATATAAAAAGAAGTGAAAATACTCCCTAGAATTCCTCCTCCAGTGCCTTTGTGCTCCAGGACCCTGGGAGTCTTTCCCTCGTGTCTGAGCCCAGATGGCATGTGGAAACAGGACAGCCTCTGCTCCCTCTTCCAAGGGCACCCGGCTCTTTTCTGCACATTAGATGCATCAGGAAGGGAAAAGTTGGTTGGTGTTGTGCATTCAACGTATATCGCTCAGAAACTTCAGTCAAGTCCCCAAGGCCTAGAGTAACCCTTAGAACAAGAAGAGTAACCCTTAAAAAAAAGAAAAAAAAGTAAAAAAAAAAAAAAAAAAAAAAAAGTGATCCTCTTTACTATGAAGTTACAGCTTTCCATACTTTGAATTGAACTCATAAACTTCCAGTAGAAACTCACTAAGCCATCATGAAGTTGCAGTGTAGACTCTTCAGGTCTCTGGCCTATACTTACTGAATCAACCTGGGGGCTAATTCCAAGAGTGAAATTTTCCCCACTGTAGATAAAGATCAAAGGCTCCTTCTGAGCTTCAGAGAAGCACAGTTACGGTTTCTGTAACAACTCATAAGGAATGAAGTGGGTAGTGTCTCCTCTGGCCACTTCTGGATTCCCACACCAGGCTTATTTTCAGTGCTGGATGAACTGGGTGAATTTGGCAGCAGCGTGGGGCCTCAATCTGGGGATGTACATTCTCATGTCAACCCTGTGGTAAGGTTTTGTAAAAACCTCATCACGGCTTCAGTAAATAGAAGTTCTAAGGGCCCAGGTCTTGTGCAGCCAGAAGAAAAACTGTAGGAATATTTTACTATTTTAGAGATGTGATTGCATGTTGGCTGTTTTTTCTGTTCACTGTGGAAAGGAACGTGTGGAAAGGAAAAGAATGTTTGGAGAAGATAGAGGAGGGAGGCAAAGGGGAGAGAAGCAGTGATGACTCTTAAGCTGCTGGTGTGATTTGAAAGATCTGAAGTCCAATATCTTAGCTTTAGTATTCTCTTCTCAGTAGCAAACAGTGGGAAGCATTCACTGGGAAATCAGGGGAGGAGGAACCTGCGCCAAAAAAAAATCTTTGTTTGCACTCAGCCCCTCTGGAATGGTTTGAGCTCATGCTCCAGCTGCATGGTCCTAAGGGGAGATGGGGGAAAGGAATGTGGGATGGATTCAGAAACATTTAAGACCTTTCAGCAGATCTTTACACATCTTCCTGATGTGGTTTGCGGAAAATTTATAGTGCTTCTTTTTGAGGCTGTCCTTCTTGCATCACATACAGGATACAGAAAGAAAATGCTGTGTGCATTCTTGCAGTAGATAACCTTGCAATTGCAGTATTATTTTTCTTTTCCCGAGGTAAAGCAGGAATTCCATTAGATAAATCAGCCAACAACAAACACATGCAGGCCCCAAAAGACATTTATAAATATAAAAGAGAAGAAAGGATGTGATTTTTGATTCTCTTTTTTTGGTCCCTACTGCCTGTGTGCTCAAATTAGTGGTATTCTGATTTAAAACTACGCAGTTTATTGTGCTTATTAGTCAACACTACTGAACAGCACTCAGCTGCGGTGTTTGAAAAGCAGCCGTGCGGGACTGAGGCAGAGTAACGTGTGAGAGTTGAGTATGTTGGATCACGTTGAGAGGCGGTTGGAAGGCCTCATTCCCTTCGTTTTTTTTTTTTGTTTGTTTTTGCTTTTTGGAGGAAGGAAGAGGTGGGAATATGGCAAGGAGGCAGGTATGTGGAAAATATCAGGAGGCAAATGGGGGAAAATTGCACTTTGGCTGAAATGCGAAGTGCCGCAAACAATTCCTCAGTCTTTTGACTTTGCATGCTTTTGGCACTTATGTTTGCAATGGTCAGGACTGCGTTTTAACAAAATATCCATGAGTTTCCTGCAGAATTCACATCTCAGATGTTTTGTGCTGGTGGTTTGGAGATGTTTTTCCCTTAAAAGCACATAGAGCACTCTGTGTTTGTGATCAGGCTGTTGAGATGTCAGGGCTGATTACACTGCTATGTTCCCAAGTGAATAAATGCATCTCGTAAGGACTACCCTGTTGAGATCAACAAAGTAAGATGCTGGCATGGTTGCTTGCAAACTACTTAAAGGAAAAATGATAATAAAAAGCAGGATCTGAATGTAAGAAAGAAGAAATGGGAGAAACTTATTAGGTTTCATTCATTATCCATTCAACAGGACTGCAATATATATATATATATACACATACAAAATTATATTATACTTATTTAATATTTTATATTGCAGTGATTTCTTTTTTGTCAGTCCAGTTCCAGATGTGTGAAAAATTAGGTCTCCAATGCTTACTTCCTTTAAATTACAAAATTACACCTTTTTTTTTTTTTTCACTGTACTCTCACTCTTCTTCAGTTCTATTTTCAAGGCCTTCAGTGATATAAATTTTAGCCAGACTCTGTGGTTAAACTTTGTTTCCAAATAGTCAGAGTAATTTACATTCCATCTCTGAAAGTGACACTGAAGCTGGGAGCCAAAGTCTCACCAACATGAACGTGCCTTGGCTGCGAGCACGGCCTGGCTTTGGGTGCTGGGGTCACCCAGCAGGCTGCCTTTCCTCTGCCCGTGCACGTGTTTGCACAACACCAAGCACAATGCTTATCTAATTTAGAGCTAAGGCCCCAGCACAGGCGGGTCAAATTTCTTCTGACGTGGGTCTGTTGGTGTAAGAATGCTGTGTTTTGAGTCTCTGAAAGGCAAAAACTCTAATATCTATTGCTTTGCTTCCATGAGGGAATTTAGCGTGTTCGTGGTGACTGCAGCACAAAGGTGATGATTGCTTTGCTCAGAAGTGAGGCTGTGGAAGAACAGTATGCTGTGGGGAATCTGCTAGATTTGAAAAGTCCACTTCATAACATGGGGATTTTGTAGTTCTGATGAAATTTACTGAATGGAAATGTGTTTCAATGAAGCTGGAAATGAGCAAGCAAAATAAAGCATTTCCCTGGGTATTTGCAGTATGCTTTCCAGCATACACAATGGGTTGTGGTTATTATTTTTGCCTTGTCTTAATATTGGCAAAATTTTTCAAG
Source organism: Lagopus leucura (assembly GCF_019238085.1). Lineage (NCBI taxonomy): Eukaryota > Metazoa > Chordata > Aves > Galliformes > Phasianidae > Lagopus > Lagopus leucura. Next base: position 7,934,850 of record NW_024962274.1, read on the forward strand.
ATTTCTTTAAATAGAGGCAACGATGCATGCGGATTTTTCATAGGTGGTGTTTAATTTTTTTCCTGGACTTTTCAGAATAAATTAAGGCAGCTGTATGTAGTCTAAGTAGAATAGCATGATTTTAAAAAGGTATAATTTCACTTAACCTACAAAGTGTATAACTGCTTCTGCATAAAGTTTGCCATGTCACTCATTTTAACAAATATTTCGTAAAACATACATGTTTGAATTATTTAGCTTAGAGTCCCTTGGTCCTGACTTTATTAATTTCATTTTCAACTTTTAAACTCTCCCATTTCACTTTCTTCATGTTCCTTTTTCTTCTTACTGTTAGGCTGTTTCCTCTTTGTGTTCCATCTCACAGTTACTTGGTCTGCAGTTACTTGGTGTGAAGTAGGAGTTAAACACAGTGGCAAACCACATCTCTACTTTATAGGCTAGGTCAGACCCACCATGTTTCAGACACTGGCCATCATGTCAGAAGGGCTGGGCCATGCTAGGCAATAAAAATCGTTTTGTTAAACACCCAGAAATCAGAGTTTCAGTGAGTTCACTTGTGAAAATGTGTGATGGTAACTGTTGGGGCTATACTTATGGTCGTTTTTATGACAAATCCCTTTTGCTTTTACCAAGATGGATCCAAAGCCCATTAAAATCAAAGGAAAACAAAGACATACATGGATGATGCCCCTGGTGCTTGCAGCTAAGATGTTTTTGTGCTTATCTATCACTGGGTAGCAGAAAGCGCACGTGGTTATTGTGGCAATGAGTCCTTGGTGTCCCAAAAGGTCTGAAGTCCCGAGGCAGGTTCTCTGTGTGGGACAGACTCCTGTAGCCGTGTTCTGCAGAGGATCGTTTGGCAGAAACTCGCTCTGCTGTTTCGAGTGTTTTGTGTAGTCACTTTGGTCGGCCCAGCAATGGTAAAGCAGCCCCATGGTGGCTGGGCTGGCAGCAGAGCTCCTGCATGTGCTCACTGAGGGCTGCCAGGGCCCTGTGGGTGCTGCCGAGCACATCCCTGCCTGTGATGGCCAGTGCACCTCTGTGGTTCTGGGAAAGCACTTGTCTATAAAATGAGCTAAATGTAGGCAAGACCTATAATCTGTAAATAAAAGCGTAACACTTGGCATTAATGCTGCTGCTGAGTTCCAGTTTTAGATTTGACTCAGTTTTTAAGAAAGATGTAGAGCCAGAAGACAGACCCTCGTCTATAGAGGAAATAAAATCTCATTGCCCCTTTTCCTCAATGAAAACCACACAGTGGTGTTCAGCAAGGTTCCCAAAGTGTTTGAAGATCACCAGATAACCCTCTTGACCTGAAGAAGGGAGAGTGTCATGGAGAAAACAACAGTTAATGACCTGGGTGGGCTAATTACTGTGTGTGTTCACTGTTCTCCACTCCCTCTGTGACCTCCATTATCCTTCCTAAGTGCACTTTGGCTCTTCAGAGAGCCCCTTTCTCCCTCTTCAGAGTATTTTGCCCTTTCTTTCTTTTTGGTCATCTTCAAAGGACACCGCAATAGGAATGTGAGACCGGTGGGCTCTGAGGGGCGTAAGTGTATGGAAGATGTCTGAGGAATATGAAATTCAGGCTGAAATGTGAGCAAGGGAGTTCAAAATGTTCTACGCCCTCATATAAAGGCAGCTTATGGCCTGTCATGTTACACCTGGGAATGTAGTCTGTGATGGCTGATTCATAAGTTGGCGTGGGCTGTTCACTGGAAGGGTGACAGATCTGAGACCTCACTAACTGTTACAAATACTTCTAGTCAAGATTCAGCAGCTAGTGTGCCTCCTGCCCTTCAGGCTGCATTGCCTACAGGCTCTGCAGACATACTGTGTGAGACCTTAGCTCGCTCTTTTCTAACTGATCAGCTGCAGCTGCTTCACTGTCGACAGTTATGAGCAATAATATGTCTGCTTGTTTACAACATGTAAAAGCCTTTCTCTCCTGCAGTTGTCCTGCTCTTGGAAAAGGTTTAACCTGGCAGATGCTCTAAACCTGTAGCAAGGCAGCGGTGATGCATGCCATGTCTGGGCACCCCTGCTGTGCCTGCCTGCCCTTCAGACTTGTGACATGTAGTCACCACTGATACCAGTATTAACCTACATGCTGCAGATCTTATTGTCTGTGTCAGTGAGATCTTGTCTCCCCCTTTCTTGTAGGTAATAAGAGCCATCGAAGGCTTGGAAAACTTAGAGCATGAGCTGAGAATGGTGTGAAGGAATCACTTGTTGGTAGAAAGCAGATTTATAGCTGAATTTTTCCACTAATCCAAAACCCATCTGCTTGATTCCCTGTCCTGGGAACAGATTTCAGTGTGGTTAGTTCTGAAATACTGATCTAGTACTGAAATTCTGATCTAGTGCTAATGTTGAGTTTATTGAGAGATGTTTTGTACATATGGGAATACATGAAAACTTGTTGGGTGGGCTTTGTTCCTTTATATGCGGAGCTTTTGTTTTTCAAATTAAAAGCTTAAAGTTCTGTTGATAATTAGGGCAATATAAAATTCCAGCATATAAATATAAGCACCTTACAACAGTGCTTCAAGGGATGCTGCTGACTTGTCAGCAATTTGAATGCAAAAACAAAACAATTCAGACCAAATAGTTTGGCTGGCACTCAGATCAAATGGAGAGATGTTTTCCCTTTCTCGTTAAATCTGGCAGTAAGGACAGTCATTAATAGCTATTAAAGGCACTAAAGCTTGAAAACATTAGTCAGCTTCTTTCTCAGGAAGCCATAGTTGAGAGGAAATTGGGCTTTGGGATTCCTGCTTCCTGTCTGTTGAACCATGAAAGCGTGTGCCAAGTGTGTGACTCTTTGAGCGTCTAGGAGCTCTGAGCTGACAGCAAATGTGCCCAATGCACACCTTCTCTTGCTCTCTTCTGAGGCACCGATTGCATTTTAAATATGATGCTATTATTTCCAATGCACCTTTATTAAATGTACAGAAATCAAACGTGCCTAATTAAATCATTTGTAGGTCTGGTTCAGCAACCGCCGTGCTAGATGGAGGAAGCAGGCAGGAGCCAACCAACTGATGGCTTTTAACCACCTGATCCCAGGAGGGTTTCCACCCAGCGCCATGCCGACTCTGCCGACATACCAGCTCTCTGAGCCGTCCTATCAGCCCACCTCCATACCGCAAGGTACAGTAGCAAACAGGTACTTGGCTAGAGAGTGCTTCTGGGGGCTTCGTGTGTTCATCTACTGCACAAACAGTTTCTTCTCAAAATGTAGAAAAAAGGACACTGGCTACTTTAGGGACTGACTCGGTGATGACCTTGCAAGTCTGCTTATTTAAAATATATAAGGATTCTAATTTGTTTTGCTGCAAGAAAGAGCTGGTTCCATGTGAAGGGTGCTGTCTTCAGAGAAATAATAGCCTCATGCATTGCAGAGGTGTGGTGTGAAAGAGCAGCAGTTGTGTCCTGTCCTCTTTGTTGCTTTTGATGGCGATGCACTGAAACTTCAGTAAGTACTCCTAGCTTTTCCCAGTGGAAATAATCAGCTATTCAGACCATTGTTTTGCATCGGATAGTAGCAAGTTTCAGCATGGTAAAAATTTGTCATAACCTTACCAGAAATTCTGTGAATATTGGTAGACTGGAGCAAGGGAAACAGATCTTTAAATCTGGTCTTTACTAGATTTTGCTGTTAAGGAAAATCCTTACAGGAGAGATTGTATAAACCAAGTTACCATATCCTCCTTGATCTCTCTGTGAGATTTTTATGCTATCTGCTGTTGAATGTTGTTGCCAGATTATCTAGGTAATGGAATTTTTGAAAGCCCAGGACTTTTCCCATCCTTTGTTAGAAATTCTGCTGTGATTTGTAGTGAAACTGTGCTGTGACCAGAAAGGAGAAGGCTGTCTTCTAAACAAATTAAGCTTTTCTTTTATATGTAAGCTTATATGTGTGTACGTGCTTATGTATTATTATATACTAAAATACATTCATCTAAAATATATTTTTTCATATGTTATATATAATTTTGTGGTGTCAATTCTAAGCAATGCACTTGCTGAGAATTGTCTGAAAACTGTGAGTCTGTTTTGGCTTTTATGGTCTATTTAATAATGACGATTTCATGGAATTTTTATGTAATTTTACTGGCCAGCTAGATATCTAGCAATGTTGAAGGCTTACTATTCTATTTAATCAGTACTTCCATGCAGGTTCTGATGAAATGATATCAAATTGAGCTTCACATAATGAACTTATTACCTAGAAAAAGAGGAGGGAAATGATCAACGTGTTTCTTTTCCTTCCAGCCGTGTCTGATCCAAGCAGTACAGTCCATAGACCTCAGCCTCTCCCTCCAAGCACTGTACACCAAAGCAGCCTCCCTTCAAACCCAGAGAGCAGCTCTGCCTATTGCCTACCCAGCACCAGGCATGGATTTTCCAGCTATACAGACAGCTTTGTGCCTCCGTCCGGGCCCTCAAATCCCATGAACCCTGCCATTGGCAATGGCCTTTCACCTCAGGTCAGTCCTGTGTTTTCAGACAGAGGATTTGCTGTATACCAGAACCAAAGAGTCTATTCCCTCAGGCCACAGTATAATGAATTGCCAAATTTAAACCATAATGTATTCTTTATATAAGCCACATGATTTCAGTTTGCTAGTTTCCTTCTTTTTTTATTTTTTTCTTCCTACTGGCTGAATCAAGAGTCATAGCTTATATTTAATTTCAAGTGATTTATAAAGTAATCCTACAGGGTTTGTGTTTATATTCAGTTGTTAGGCACTGGTAAGGTACTGCTGTTTTCCTGAAGAACCAGTGCTAGGTACAGAAAGTAGGTCTTGTAGCTTTTGCGTGAATAAAATCTCTTTAAGATAACCTCACAAAGGTTGTAGCAGACACTACAGGAAAAGTGCTAGTGGTGCTAGGAGAGCTGTGAGGGCTGAGCACTGCACTTTGAGATGAGCTATAATCGAGTTATAAATACATAAATTAGGAGCATTACTGCTCTTCGGCAATGTATAAATGCATGACTGCCGTAATTGTTTTTCTAATTTGCATGAGCTCTTCTTAGGAAATCACGCTAATAAATTGCCTTGATAATTGAGTGTCAGAAGGTTGGTTAAATTTTCCTACATGAGGCATCTGTCTGAAGCTGACATTATTAGTTAAACTTGAATAGACGGTAGTTTATTTTATTAGCTAGAGCTTTGCCCAGGTGCTCAGAAAGAGATGTCCACTAAATTCTGAGAAGTCACAAAGAGGATGCAATCTATAATTACAATCAGGAATCTCTTCAGGGCTGAAAGTGAGAGTTTTAACGGCTTTATCTGCTTTCCACCCTTTTTTCCTCGAAGTGGTTAGAAAAACAGAGAGAAGCTCAGAATGACACAAATGAAAAGTGAAAAGACAATTATACTCAATTACACACTAATCACCGACTATCACCACTGCCTAAGCAGGGAGAGGGCATTCTAATAGGCAGAAAATGAGATTTTAATGGCACAAAGGGTGGCCAAAATAACGACTGGTATATCTTTGCCTCCTTCGTTTTCTTCAACTTGTGGTTTGCATCTTGGGAGTACAGTTCCTGGTTCCTGTGCAACGGTGATAACTCTGTGCAGCTGAAAAGTTCAAAGGCACTGGAGTTGAAAAGAATGAATAACAAAGGCAATGAAATAAACATTTTTGCCCAAAGGCAAAAGTTCATAAACCCTTTTTTGTAACAGTAAATGTAATTAAGTTTCACAGATTCCTATAGCATAGAGTGGAGTACAAAACTTTATGGCTTGAAACCTCGAGAAAAAAATACCAACAGAAAAAACAAACGGATGTACTTCCAACAAGACTTGAATGGATTTTGTTCTAAAGAATTCCCATTTCTAAATGCAATCTTCAACAAAAGCCACGACTTTTTAAAAATGGTTGGTTTCACAGTGTTCAAGGCTTCCACAGTTTGGATATAAATATCTTCTAGGATTGAGCGTTAATCCATCAAAGGTAGTTGTTAGTGTCAGTTTAAATGTATGTTGGTTCTGGCTATGGAAAATGTGATCTTTTTTTTCTTTCACAAAGCTTTTATTGTCTGTGACACTGAAGTTGAGCACAACAGTAAAGAAATCTTGTGATGTCTGGGCAAAGTGGAACAAAACAGTGAGGCCAGGCTTCCTCCCCCCCCAAAGTCTTGCTGATTTGAGGTTTGATATAATCAAAAGGAGATTCTGGAGCAGATTAGACTTCTTTTAATCAGTTGCTGGGCTTCTTTACACCCAGCTCTGTCTTTATGCTATGAAACTTCTGCTGTTCTTTGATTTTCTGCTCTAAAACTTTTTCTGCCCTGGTCTTTAGAACTGTAGTCTTTATTCTGCACCTTTACCAACAAGTTTAGAAGGAGGCGGATCATTCAGAAATTGATGCTATGTGTTCATCACTGAATGTCCACAGGTGATCGCTTATATTCACTTAGATGTTAAACAGCTTCTTGACAATGGAATGATGAACCTGACTGGCTGATAAATATCTTTCCTTCACCTTACAGCAAACAAACAAACAAAAAAGCAGCCCTAAAATGCTCACGTATTGTTACCAATAGCACCTCTGAAACAGTTTTGGGGCCTAAGTGATAACAGAGACACCTTGGGATTAAATGACATACGCAGGGTTTGTGTCTCTGCAGCTATTCTGCCTTCTTCGTTGCATAAAACTGTTCATTATGTGAAACAACTGTGATTCCAGAGAAACAATGATTGTGCTTTACGCCTGAAGGATGAGACCAAGATATTGATCACATCAGTGCTATGCTACTGAGTGCAAGATGTGTTTCAATTGGTTTTGGGGGGTCCCAGAGGATCCCCTTGCTGGGCTTCCTTGGGACCTGTGCACCACAGGTGTCTGAGTGTAGCCAGGAAGTTTCAAGCCAGTTCTGCACTGGTGATTTTATTAAGAAAGAAACAGGAATTTTGCTGCTGAGTGGGCACATTGCAGAGCCCTCTGTGTGTGTGGAATTTAGATTTAGAGAAAGGATCTTTTTGCTAGCTGGTGGATTTTTGACCACAGTAAGTCTGGGTATGTGAGCAATTAAATCATGTTTCCACCCATCAGTGTGTCTCTCAGAAAAGCACTTTGGATATACTGTGGATGAGTGAATTTACAGCGACTTCAGTGGGAGGGAGAAGGTGGGGCCTTTGTCTGAACCCAAATCATCTTTTGTGAGTGAAAAATAAAACCCTCAGAATTTGCAGAACAAAATCTAATATTAAGATTCATAGGATTCAAGTCTTACCAGACTTAAACCTCCTCTTCCCTTCAACTTCAGTTTGTTCCAATTGAGGGTCTGACATGCAGACCTCTGGGGATGCTTTATTTGCTGTGCGGGATGTTTCCTTTCTAACTTTGTTCTTGAGTATGATGGACTGACATGTTGTTCAAGGCAAGCATTAGGTGAAGCACAGAAGAAAAGGGGAAATGACTGGGGTGCTGTAACTTTATTTTTATCACTTCAGCCATGAACTTGGAAGTTAGAGGATTGTACATCTTGCTCAGTTTTAAGAAGCAGAACTTAATGTAGCTGTCTTGCAGGACGGTAGTTTACTGGGAAATAAAACGGTATTCTTGTTCATAAGAATGAGAGAATAGGAAGGATCCCACCTGGTTAACATTCAGCCCTTTATTACATCGTAGCAGGATCTGCAGATCCCCTCTGGATGATGGATGGCTCTCATTGTGCATCTGGTTTCTTTGCTACCACCTGGCTGTGGTGAGAACCTGGCCTGCAGACCTGTCGAAGATAGGCTTCTGTGGGAATAAACTAGTGATGGATGTCTTGGGGAACTGATAGCTAGGAGTGTCCTTGTTTGTATCAAATAGAGAAACAACCAAGCCACAAGCACTCCATCTCAGCCAGCGCTCTATAAATATAATGGCAGAACAGAGATTATTAGTGTGTAATATATGTAAATCACATATTTTTTATGTTTTCTATGCCTATTATGCAGCTTCTTGGCTTTCATGCATACATTTCTGGGGATATTGTATTTCCTTTTCAAATTAGGTTCCAGTTGCTTAGTGCATTTTCTTTTAACAAAAATTGGTTAACTCGGAATTGTTAGGGAGCAGCATATCTGTAGGTGAATGTGTGTGTACAGGAGCTGAGCGTGCCTCTGAACTGCCATAGCACTTTCTGAGTCCGACATTAACAATCACCCCTGGTTCTCTGGCTGTAAAGCAGAAGACGGACTGCCATAACATTTGTCTTGCAAGAGCTGCAGGTGTTTGGCCTTACAAGAGAGCAGATTGTTTTTAAGACAGGATTTCAATATTTTGAACTGCTTCATTTAAGACAAGGAAAAGGTCTTTTCCGGTGTACATGGGCATCCCTTGACCTTGTCATGTGCTTTTTATTAATGTCAAAGCAGCACAGTTTGCCCTACACAGTTTGCAGGTTTGGAAGCGTGCTGTTTCTGGCTGCTCTTAGGTTCAGAGTGAGCAGCAACACTGTGCTCACATTGCTGCCCATGAGGCTACTTGCTTCCTGCAGTTACCTTTTAGGTAAATTTTTAACAGAGAAAGAACAAACGTGTGCAACCTGTGCCCTGCTGGATATGAGATTTTCTTTTCCTCCTTGCCCTCTAGAAAACTTCTAAGCTCTACTTTTTCTTTTTCCTTTGTTGTCTTTATCTATAACTGAGCCTAACTAGTAGCTTTAAAGACTGTATTTTCTAAATGGAAAGAAGATTGAATGTTGAATGTGCAGAAGATCACAGTATTTTTGAAAATACTTCGCAGTTCTCATGCAATTACCTGGAGCTCAAGACTAATCTTGATAAGAAAATTCCAAGCGTTTCTGTGAACAGTAGTAAAATCGGCAGCTGTTTCAGGGTTTCTTTCTTGTACTGTCAAAACATTTCACTGCCTGAGTTTAAGAATGAACCTGTAACTTCTCCTGATGAGATAGATCCTAGGTAACTGGGTTAGTCTTTGTGAGCATTGGTTTTCATTAACCTGAGGTGCAGACCTGGCGGCAGCTGTCGAATCAGTTAGATATATTCATACTGTCCTGTTAACTCTGCTAAAGATAACGTTCTGTTAAAGAATCAACTTGAATTTCCTTATTAACAGGGCAGGAAGAAAAAACAGGTGTTAATTCATTATGCCTTTTGCAACACCTTCTACTTCCTATGCAGCTGAAAACATGCTTTTTAGTTCTATGTTCCTTACCAATCAGAACTCGTGATGCTTGTCACTGTGGTGTTGGCTTTAAGAACTCTTTACTTAATGAACAAGAACAGGTCACGGATTTCTTTGTGGGGAAGAAACTTAATTCACGTGATACAATTTTAATGAGAGCGATTTTATTTTATTTTTAGTAACAATAAATACATTGGATTTAAGATTAGATGAAAGAATGAAAAAGTTCAGTCAATGGGATTATTTCTATTTCTGGAATATGAGATCAACATATGAGATTCAATAGTTCCATAATTGTTACCTTGCAAAAATAATAACGTCATTTTGTAAATATTGTAATTATGAATATAAAATATATAAACATATTCATTATATGCATAAATTATACTTATTAGTACAACTACAACAGTAAACTGGTGACCTTACATTTTCAATGTCCAGCACAGCTTCCTTCCCCGGGCGTTTTTCCAATTTCACCTTCCCCTTGCCAGAACGTTTTCAAGGGCAGAATGCAGCCTTCCAAACCAGGTCTGTTCTTCCTGCTCAGAAATCTGAAGGGGCAGGGAAGGGAAAACAGCAACAGAACTCTGGACTCTGCTGAAAATGTAAGAGTAAAGGAACACAGTATGTGTGAAACTTATCAGTAAGTACTGTGATTTTTGATCACGGTTTATTTTCCACACTACAGCCGTCAAACTGCAGCAGATTTAGAGTTCAGTGTTCGAGGTTTTCTTTCTGAAGGTGCCTTTGTGTAGGCACTGTAAGAAGATAATGCTTATCCAGAAGCTTTGACAGTTCTTAAATTAATAGGTTTTGAAGCAGTTTATGATTGTGACTGCTAGATGTTTCTCTGCTCTTACACCTGGCTGCTGTTCCATGATGAATCCTCTTCAGGTAAAAAATCTCTTTCAAAAATGAAGCCTGAGTTTTTCCTACCCCTAACAACTCCCATTTAAAACAAACACAGTCTGTTTATTTGCCTCGGAGTTTAAAACACAAACAAAAATGTTTTAGCATAAAGCATTTTCCTGATATATAATAATTTTAAAATTTTTGAACAAATCTGTGGTAATTTCACATCTTTTTTTTTTTTTTTTTTTTTTTTTTTTTTTAACAGACATCACAAGAAACAAAATAAGCCTTATTTTTGTACTCTGTGATATTGAAAGTTTTAGAATTCCCACAAGACTGACTCAGCTGTTTCCACAATAATTTGTATCACTTACAATATACACAAGATGACTGTTTAACTGCACTGCAGCTCTTAAAGTAGTGTTTTGCATTTGCTGCACATAGACTTTAAATTTGAACCACTTAAGAGAAAGTATGATTTACTTCTTCATGTGACTTGCATGCATTGGTGAACTTTTAATTCTTTAATGAATTTACAGAATAAAAATGTCTACAGGAATGTAAGTACTCGGATATTTATTCAGTTAATGGCTGGTACATGAATGAGGGCTTTGTTATGAGTAATCACTTAACTATCACTTAACTATGCTCTGTGTTTTAGATTTCCAAAGGAGGATACTAAAAATATGACAGTGTGATTCGGTGAAAAGCCTGTATTGCAGTGGGGATCAGAAAGAGCAAAATTTAATCCATAGCAAAGTTGCTCTAGGAAGCAATGCCTCTGTCTTCAAATGTGTAGGGCTCAGTTTGCTTCAAAATTTCCAACCCCTCAAGAGAGAACTGCCTGATTTTTTGGTTTGTTTTTGCCAGGATATCAGTAACAGTAATCATTTCCTTGTACAAGGAAGACTGAGTGCTGAGTCAGAATGCTAAGAGGCTCAGTCTTGCCTAGTCAAAATAGCAAAATGCTTGTGTTTGTCCTGGTGATGGTTTAAACCTGGCATTAGAGCCCTAGCATAGACACTAATGGAAGCTTCATGAATAAACCCTTCCTTACAGGTTGGATTACTTCAGCAATGTTTGTTTGTCATCTTTTTTACATTTATGGATAATATTTCTTTTAACTATTTGGCAGGGATTTTGTAGCAACTTCCCCTTGGTTGATCCAGCCGTGTAAGACCATGTAATAGCTGTAATAGGGCCAAACGGAGTTCCGTGAGAATCTTGCTGTAAAAGCTTCACAGATCACATCCCCAGGCCTTCTGACAATGACAAAATTAACTAGTGTTTGAATTTAAAAGAAAAGGAAAACAAAATGTTTTTTGTTTGTCTAGCTTCCAGAAAGCAGAACCGTGTGTTCTAGTTGTGAAGGGAAGGCCTGTGCGAGTCCAGCTGCCTCCAGTCTTTCTGATGATGGCTGGATTGTCTCTGTTGTGTTTTGGGTTGAGCAGTAGGTGAGAGAAGACTTTACAGGGAAAGGAAAATCTAACCCTGTGCTATGAACAACTCTAAGTAATATTGCCATATTGAACAATCTAAACTCACAAGCCAGTACCTACAGTCCCTAAGACTGCCTAACAATTTTGAGATATTAAGTATTTATACTTAACTGCATTAAAAATATATAAATAATATATGATAGAAAACTGAACATATATTCACCTTCGGGCCTTCTATTTTGCCTTTTCAGTCTTAACATTTTTGAAGCTTCTCCATGCAACAAGATCTAGAGAATTTCTCTTAATTATTTTGATAGAATTACCTAGTGCTGTGAGTCCACGATCTAGTGCCTGAAAATAGGCACTAGTTTACAGACAAACGGGGGTAATGTTGTGGACATCAGTAATCTCCTGTAGTTAAAAATATAATTCTTGTAGGATCAAGTTATCCTCTCAGTTGTCCTAAATGGTAACACCACTGCACCTTCTCTGATTTCAGTGTAGCTACCACTGATGTCTACTGGTGTGAAATCAGTATGAGGCCTCATTTGATTCAAGTACACAGAAGGTCAGATCATCGGATCTTCAAAGTTGATATATTTGCTCCTATTTTTATTAACCAAGTGTTTGGTTCCAAGTGCTTGCCAGTTGGCACAGAATTCTTACTCTTGGGTTTCTTCACGTATCCAGCAGAAATATTCATGTTTAAGAAATGAGTCAGAAATGCAGCTCTGTGATCCTATAGGTATAGATCCATGTAGCTAGTTAATTTTATACAATCTACTAAAATCTGCCATTATAGTGCATTAGGGCTAACATTTTTATGTGCTTTACAGTGCAGTATTTTGTTTGTGAGAGATTTTTCTGCAGTGAAAAGAGTTAACAGCAGGTAATGCCATTCATCTCAGAAGGAGTTTGAAATTTGCAGTGTTTGTGATGAATGAGGGTATCTGACCCACATCTGTTTTACATTAGAATGGAACATTGCCCTGACATCGTTAGGAGCATTTGTCAAGATTCCCTGGACAGAGCTTCTGTAAATTACATGCTGCAAATGTGTCAGGGTCAGATAAGAGGATATCATTAACTCCACTAAAGTTTACTCGTGATTCTGTCAGTTCAACTTAATACGTTAACTGCCAACAATTTTCCTTGAGCTGTTTCATTAAATCTTTCATTCACAGGAGGGGGAAAAAATGTATCACTGTACCCAAAAAATACTGCACATGTTCTTTTCTCATAAATCATATTAATTGCAGACATGGTCACAAAGCATATTAAATGCAGGCATGCGTAAATGAATTAAAACATATGAGAATTTTATTGTGCTTATGGTAGGTCCTACATCCTTAGATATCAACCACATTAATGGGCATAGTGCTTCATTTAAATGGAATGAGCTTTTCTCACTTTAACGGACTTTATTTCGTTAATGATAGCAGTATTTTCTACCAGCTGATAGTGGACCAGATGTTGTGTACGTGGCGTTGAAGCTTTCATCACTCGATTTCTCTTCCTCCTGGATCATAACTTTACCCAGTGATGCTGTGTCAACTCCAACAGCTAGAGACTTGTTCCAATGAATGTTTCGGATGTTTGGGATGTGCTCCATGAAAACTTTTGTAGAGTTGACTTGTTACCATTCATAGTGTTCTTTTTGATATTCCTAAATACACCTTCATTTTCTGCTAACAGAATACACAAATAACTTTATTAATTATATATGCTGTCTTTTATTGTGTAAACTCAAAGGCTACAGATCAACATTTTTTGCTTCTAAGGAAAACAAAACATGTGATGTAAACCAGCCTGAATTTTTGCATTCATAGGAGTTATTTTCCAAAATAAATGGAACAATTACAGCAGCATTTGGTTCTCAATGTTAGACCTGCCCTTGATTTTTCTTCTTTTAATTTCTTTGAGATCCAGATTGGTGAGGGTGACAATTACTACTTCAATTTTCCCCAATTAATTCAGAGGCAAGTGCACATTTTCCGGTAATTTTAATGGCATGTGGACTGAATAAATGTTTCGCAATGGTTAATGAAAAAAGATCAGATCTGTTTACTTATTTAGTATTATACTGTTTAATGCTAGCAGAAGATCTGTGTTGCAAAACCCAGACCTTCCTGTGTCTTTTGTATGCTACTGAACTGAAGGTGCTGAGCATCTTGCAGACGCGGCCCATTGATGGCTATCTAATTGATTAGGTGAAAGTCAGCCATGCCCTTCCTGTAACTTCTTGTATGGGTGATAAGGTCATGGCACATACCATATGAAAGACCTCTGCCCTAAGGCTACTTCCCTTGTAGCTTTCAAAACAGACATAACCAAAAATCTAATTATTTAGATACTAATCAACTACAGCATGATTCCTAAGGCTTCTGAAGAAGACATTTCTACAAAGATGGTTATCCCAGTTTTCCCCACCTCAAAGACAGGGTGCTGTGCCAGTTCTTCTCCAGACTGTCTATTAGGAGCATCTTATAAAGTATGTTTAAAGGCTTGTACAATTTTCTGGTTAATTTAAAAAAAAAATTGTTTTTGGCTCTGTTCTGTTGAAAATATTAAACAGAAAAGACTTCAGTTACTTAGAGTGTGTAGTTGGCAAAATAGCTATTTGCCCAACTTAGCAATCCATCATAAAACTCCTGGTAGAGATGGTATGTGATGTGAGAGCTCAAGTGCAGAGGAGTGGCATCAGGACTCCAGCGGGGCTGTGAGGGCAACACGAGCTCAGGTTGTTCTCCCTGCTCTTGAACTTGGAACAGAACGTGGTAAAATGCTGTAAATATTGGGATTTCATAGGTGCTATACAGGAATGGAAAGGGCTGTGCACTTATTTCAGATTTCTGATAAACCATGGATGTTTAAAACTGTAGTCAAAACCATGATGCTTGTGCCAAAGTAAATATTTTTCACAGCAGTAATTTTTAACATTTTAACATTTATGTTAAGATATGTGGGGTTTTTGGGGTGCAATTTCTTATTCTTTTAAGTTCACAGCCTTGATTTTAAAGGATGAATGTTAATATAACCTATGCTCATTGAAAGTATAATGTATCTAACATTGTATGCTGCTGATGCAATGTCCGTTCGTTAAACATGCTACATTTTCACAATCATGTCCCTTTCCAACAGTGCAAGAAAAATATGTGTATTTCCTAAAACAGCAGAACTTACTAAAATAGTCTTGAAAATTTGTAGTACTTTTCAGAATTCAGTTTGAGGAGGAAAAGTTGGGAGTCCAGTAATCTCAGCTTTTAGTGGGTGTTTTTTTTTGGTGACAAAATACCACTCAGGTTGCCTTCCTATATGATGATTTCTTAATCTCTGGTCATTCTAAGGATTTTTAAATTGCATCATATTAATCTCAAATTCTTTTAACAGGTTTTGTGACTTGAAAAAGTGATTTGAATTAAATATAAATATATATAAAATATATATATATAACATTCTGTACCCAAATCCAAGTTCTTGGTGTTTTTAACTTCAGTGCTAGGATTTCACAGTGAGGTGTGCTGAGTGCATCTCAAGACATTATTTATATGTGTGATGCAGGCATCTGGGCGTTACTTTTTGAAGTCCTCTGCTTATGCCTTTTACTCTTTTCCTTATTAGACATGCAAGACCTGGATTTGTCTTCCTTCCTACTCTCTAATTGTGATCCCTGGGGCTTGTTTCTTTTATTGATTAAAAGCAAATAATTCAGAGCTTGCTGAGCTGAGACTATGAGCTCTCTGCAACAAAAATCCCTCTTCTGTTGCAATGGAAAATAAATACAATTTGAAAAGGGACACCAAAACTTTAGGAACCAGATCTATTTCTATGAGCATGGCTTTATTCTTCACAAAACAGGCTGCAAATTTAATAATTTTTGGTAGGTCAGAATAAGTACAGTGAAGCAAAATGATTATCAAAAAGTGTGTGTCAGATATTTGTAATGCTTTTTTGGAGGAAGACCAACTTAAAATTATAGGTTATGTTGTTTTGGCAGAACATTGCCTCTCCATCTTAACCTGCAAATTGTTTCTCAAGCTTTGAAGTGCAACTTTGTCCAGCAGAAGCAAGCAATTCTCTCAACAGAACTTAATTGCAAAATGTGCTGGGAATGCAAATACGCACCAGCCTATAATGTGAGTTGCTGTTTGTAAACCTAGAACTTAGCACTGCAGCTTCCTTGACTCCTGTTCAAAACCATGGTGCTTTTGAAATCTTTTGTGCTTTTCTACTGGAAATTACACCTTAGAGGGCTGAGCCTTTGTAGAGACACGCACGTATTCTCCAGTTAGCTCTTTCCATTTAATCTCAATTCAGTTGTTGATTTTATAGCTCTGTATGGGCAGCTTATTAAGGGAGTCACAGCACAGCTGACTTGAGGTCAGTCTGGACAGCCAGACCATTTCTGTTGTCTCCTCTAACTCAGGATAAAGTTGAGAGCTGGTATAATGAGCAGCACTTTTTTGCATTTCAGATCTTCAGACCGGCACGCAGTGTGTCCAGTGACAGGAGTCAGGGCTGCTCTGCCTCTTCCCCACATATTTATGTTCATATGTTCTTGGTGCTGGATTCTTTGGTACTTCTGTCAATGGTATTGCTGTGATTCGCTCCAAATTAATTTCATTTTAGAGGCTGCTGATCTTAGATTAAAATAAAAAAGTATGTAAACTTGTTCATAGCTTTTTTGCGTTGCTAGACCATGCAGAACTGCATAGGTGAAGAGTCACTATCTGTTTCTTATTCCATTATGGTTGAGTTCCCAAGGAATAAACATCTGCAGAAATCCTGGTTGGGGCACAAGATCAGACAGACAAAGATCACAATAGTTTTTGACATTACTTTTCCTTCTTTGCCCTTTTTGTGGGTTCCTAGTCATCCGTTTTTATTTTGATGGGTAATACAGCTTTTTCTGCTCTTTGTATTAGTTAGCTAAGCGTAGATTGAATGCCAAGTCTACCTGTTTTAGGAAATCAATGAAAGACTTGCGGACTCCTACAGCTCCTACAACGATACAGTCTTCCATGTGTTTTTACTCAATTATTCTACCTTTTATTTTAGGTAATGGGACTCTTGACTAACCATGGCGGTGTGCCTCACCAGCCCCAAACTGATTATGCCCTGTCCCCTCTGACTGGAGGTCTGGAGCCCACCACCACTGTCTCAGCCAGCTGCAGTCAGCGGCTAGACCACATGAAGAGTTTAGACAGCCTGCCTACATCCCAGTCCTACTGCCCACCAACCTACAGCACCACCGGCTACAGCATGGACCCTGTCACGGGCTACCAGTATGGGCAATATGGACAAAGTGAGTACTGCGATGCAATCATCATTTATCAGTTGTATGTATTTGTTTGTCTGTAACAAAGAAAATTGCAGGGATACTAATGGCTGACTGCTACTACTCTCCAAAATCAAGTGGAGTGCAGTGGTGAGATAGCTGATTGTTTGAGCAAGATTTCTGCTGCATAATTATTTTCTTAAGTGATGTCAACAACATCTTGATGTTATTAATTGTTGAGACATGAAACCTGATTGCCATTAGGTAAAACATAAGGGCTGTCCAAATCGAAATAACCACTGGCATTCCATTATTAGAAACACATGTTCTTAATGAGGTCAGCTCAAGAATCATTACAGTATATAATCCCAGATACGTAGAGTTTTGTCAAACTTGTCCCAGGAATAAAAATATTAGTCCCTTTCCTTTGATATCTCAATATTAAATATGACAATGTCAACCTGTAGTTGGCATGGCCCCATGCTGTGAGGTTGTCACAGCATGACTTAAAAAGCTTCTTTTGTTTTTTTTTGCAGGTGCCTTTCATTATCTGAAGCCAGATATTGCATAAACGAACTGTCCACTTCAAGTTAAAGCTGGTGTTGTTTTCCGGTCTCGCTCCAGAGCTTGGATACCAGGGATCTTCTCAACACACTGCAGTCTAAACTGGGGCAGTCCCAGTGAGAGAAGTAGGCTTGTTCTGTTCTCTCCAGTCATAGCTTTTAGTAAACTTTTGAAGACTGAACAAAGCTATACAGCAGACAAAGGCCAAAAGCAATAATGAATAAATAAATGCGACATAGTTCATTATGAGTGGGTATACAAAACAGAGCAGAATTTAATATTGCTGCCTGGCAAAACATTCCATTTTTTTGTTGAAATTAATATGCATTGATTGGGACAAATGGAACATTCTGAAATTTAGCAGTTGAGCTCTGCATACTCTGACTCATCTGGCATCCAGTGCTGACTTCAGTCTAACTTCAGTTAAACTTCAGTTAAAGCTGCCCAGTTTCTGAAGCATGGGCAGCAGAACCTCTTTCGTTACACACTGGAAATTGTCATCAAGAGGAAATGTCACAGACCTTGGGAAGCTAGGATAAATGCAAAAGACTTCCAGAACAACTTACTGGTAATCTTACTATGCTTCTGTAATCATGTTGTCAATAAATGTCACAAGTTTTGCTTTACCAAGAGACAAGATCTCATGTAACATGGAAAATACATTCTATCTTTTTATGTGGAGTTTTCCTGGTCCATTGTACCTTTTTGAACAAACATGGAGGAAAAAAATCGACGTGACTGATTTTTTCACAACTGCCTAGGAATGTGCAATACTGTGTACCTCACACAAACTTTGGAATCATCCAAAGTCATATAGATAGAATCAGAACTATATTTTTGCAGGTACTTTTATTTTTGCAGTGCATAATTCCTAATGATCAAATACAGAAATGTTGCAGTGTGCTGGACAGCTAAAATCCAGCTTGTTAATCATGATTTAAAGGTCATTTTCAGGAAACAGTAATGAAAAATGATTACGTTTACATTTTTTAGTGATGTACAGGACATGAACAGAGATGGGCCTGTACATAACACAGTTGTTTAAATTATACAGTGATATCCAATATAGAAATTAATTATAGGAACCAAGGTTTACAAGAAGTTTGCATTGTGACATTTTAGAATGTCAATAAATTTGTGTTTTGTGGTGTTGAAAGGAGCAGGAAGATGGAAGGCGGTGTTATTTATTTCTCTCTATTCTTTGAACAAAGAGAGAGGCAGAACACAAATACATTCCTTTTAGTGTTAAGGACAATGAAGTAGAGCATTAGACTAGATTCAGTACAGAGGTTAGTTCGCACATTGGTCTTAAGGGAGAGGGAAAAATGAACTCTTTGTGTTGCAGCCTCTACCAACAACATGTTGTAAAAAAAAAACAAACGAACAAAACAACGAAAACAAAAAACAAACGTCTTTCATGTAAAAAGTTCAGTAAATATTTACTATTTATAATGAATAAACAGTTATGAAGCCTTGCAAAGCACTGATGATTTTGTCCTAAAGTGTAGTATTGTGCTAAATACATTGATACATTTTAATCTGAATATCATGAAGAAATAAACCATGTTATCTTCAACTCAAGGTGTATTCCTTATGTCAATGTCTTCTGCACACGATCTAGAGCAGCCTTGGGCAGCCTCAGTGCGCAGGTGTTGCTTGTTTGCTGCTCGGAGGTCTGGGTTTGTCTTTTTTCAAGCACTATTAGTACTGTATGTCTTCCCAACAACAAAAACCTCATGCCTTTACTGTGCATTCGAAGAGCTTGAACTCAGCACCAGTAGGTCAGCTAGGATGGTTTCACACTGTGCTACAACTCTAATGAGTAATGGGTTATGGGCAGTTTCTGTACTGATTATTTTTTCATCCTTAAATGCCTCAGGAATTTGTTAACAGTTAGGCAAAAGGCAACTGAAACATGGGGAAAGACCCCTCCAGACAGTTGGAATACATTTCAGCGGCACCCCGTTGTTAGGGGGTTGGTGGGCATTTAATTTCCCCGCCATTTTGTGAGGGAATTAGCCATCTTGAAATTTTCAGCTCTAATGTACTCATTGAGGTTTTATTTTTATTTCATTGTTTGGAAGAAAAATAGCTATCTTGTCAGTTAGAAAATGAAAGAATAACATTTTTGAGAGGAAGGCATTTAAAAATGCTGAAATATGGAGAGAGGGGGTTTCTTTTCTCCCTTCTAGGTTACGTTTCTCTGGTACTCTTTTGATTTCTGTGGCAATTGAAATTTAAGTCTCTTATTAATACCTATTTCCTGCTCTAAGCTTCTCAGTTTTCTGATCTTTTTTTCCATTGTCTTTCCCTTTCTGAGGTCTTGACTGACGGTATTTGTGCACTGTCCTAGGCTTGCCACAAAGGTCTAATGAGCCTTTTTCCCCTGTTTGCAGTACATAAGCTGTAACAGGATACAGTTACAGTTACAGTACAGGATAAAAGCCGCTTGCAGTTAGGAACTAGATGGTGTGATTGCTTCTTCCCCAAAGGGCTGTACCTTTAGTGCAGGCGGAATGATTCTAACTCCAACTTTGCCATCAGTCTTCTAACGTTCCAGCAGCTGGGGTGGAACAGAGCTGGCATTTCTCCCTCCGTCCCTGCGGAGATGCTGGAGAGATGCTTTCTGGACACAAAGCTCAACAGCAGGCACTTTTGCTGCCTCGATTCTCTATTTTTCAAGTGTCTCCCAAGATTTTCCTTGCATGAGAGACTAATAAAGAGCTGGCAAGCCTGGAAATGAGACAGATATGGAGAAAATGGATGTTGTGTTGAGGGACATGGTTTAGTAGGAGCTATTGGGAATAGGTGAACGGTTGGACTGGGTGATCTTTTAGGTCTTTTCCAACCTTAGTGATTCTATGATTCTATGATTCTATGATAAATCATCCTGTTCTCTTGCAGGCAAGCCATGCAGTCAGGGAGCTGGGATGAGCTCGGAAGAAGTGAGGAGCTGGGGCAGAGGGACGAAGCAGGTTTCTCCTGATTTATGATGTGCCATAGGAATTGTTGACAGAGCTGTAAGGATTACTTGGGGTACTCTGATCCCTCCTTGTTATCACTTCCAAGGCTGAAGAGCTTCTTGGGAGCCACATGTGTTTCTGGAATACAAATCCTAAGTGCTCAGAAAGTCAAAAGAGCATGAGACTGCAGTGGATATTTCATTTGACATAAATGCCATGGAAAAGCTTAGCGGAATGTTATATCAGTTGAGTCCAAAACATACTCACTTACAAGAATCTTCCCTCTTCTTTTTTTTCTCTTTTTTTTTTTCTTTCTGTGTGTGGGGTGGGGAGAAATATGTGTGTTGCATGTGCTGTGAGGTGGAAATAAACAACAACAGCTGTTTAAACCAAGGTATAGGATTGGGAACTTCTGAAAGACAGCTTTTGATGAACAAATATTTATTAGTCTGGTACAGTCCTGATTTTCAATTTATTATTGATTTTTAGAAAATTTACTGATTTTACATCTTCCTTTTATAAAAAAATAACCCGTACTCTCTAAAAAAAAATATAATAAAATCAACCAGAAAAAACAGAGCGATGTTGGTTACTGCTAATTTGTAAAGCAAACATTTTTCCTGCATCAGTAACCATGAAAGTTTTCAATGCTACCCATACAGTCTTCCGACCTTAAAGTCTGTGAAGTGGATTGCTAAAAGATATGTCTGTATAAAGTAAGAAATAAATTTTAGGCAATATCAATGAGACCATCAGGAACCAGGAACAGCTTGAATTCATAATGCTCTTTGTATCCTTCACTGCAGTGTTCTGTTACTTGACAACTGAAAGAAAACCTACATCCTATTTTTAATTTATGCTGGCTTTTGCAATGATGTCTAGATATTGCCTAGAGCCAGATAAACTAATCTGGAACAACACAAATTACTACACTAAACTAAAGTACTAAATTTTCGTTCAATTAACATTAGATATGCATTTCCTTTACATTACATAGATGACACTGTAATTGTCATTTGCCAATGCTGAAAAAGCCTTATGCACCTTTCAGTAACTATGAATCTGGGCATATATCACATGCAGTCATAAAGTTATCTTAAAGAATCACGCAAACTGATTTGAAGATCTTGGTCTACTGTAAAATAACCAAATTTTCAATCTGCTTCTGCTGTCACTGTAGGTAATAGCCACTTTGGTCTGCCAGTTTTTTCTACCTATTTTCTCCCAGCACTTTTGGGCAGCTTACTCCAGGCTGGGAAGTTCTCATCAGTTGTAAGGAGCTGAAGGCTTCAACTAGTTAGATTATTAGCAAGGAACTGGTTCAAATATTTACAAGCTATATATTGCACAAGTAGGCTTCAAAATCAGTATATGTACACAGTGCTGGAGCTCGGTTCTGTTTCACTGTTGTGTTTACACAAGCAACACACAGAAGTGCTTATATGTAGCTTAAACCTTTGTTTAATACACTTACATTGCCTCAGAATTGATGGGTGTAGTCTCGTGATCCAGAGTGCCTGTGGATATCTCAGCACTGCAGTGTATTGACATGCACCGTTTATTATTCAGCCACTCAGGCAATGTCATAGAAAATCATAATAAAACTAGGAAGACACATCACATCTGACCTTTGCTGAATAATTTAATAAAGCTAGCTTGATATACAAATACGAAAGAGCAGTTGCTGATAAGAACAGAACTATTGCTTCCTTGTTCAAGAATTGGAAACAGTTCAGAAGCTTTATTAACTATTTGGTGTCTTCATCTTTGCTGCAGGTTGTTCCTTAGGCCATAACCAAAGGCTAAGCTGCTTGTTTCTTCCTGCACTCTCTTCCTCTTGGCTCTCATGCTGGTATCTTGTTCTCAGTTTTTCTTTGGTCTCTGTGCAATAATCCATATTTTTTGTTGTTTTATTTTTTTTTTTCCCCATATGGATGCAATTTCGTTTTCAGTAATACTTTTTCCCCACATATATTTACTTGTTTGTAATTATTGCAAGTGGATATACCTATAAAAATGCAGCTCTTTTAGGTGATTATTACATGTACTCAGTTTTGAGATGGCCAGCTTGGATAGGGCTTTGGGTAACCTGCTCTATTAGAAGGCGTCCCTGGCTATGGTAGGGCATTGATACTAGCTGCTCTTTAAGGTTCCTTCCAACCCAAACTGTCCTACATTCTATGGTTCTATGATTCTATGGACAACTGTCCTTGTGGCCCACCCTCACACAACTGTCTTCACAATGAATACTGGAATAATTACAAAGTGTACAAATCTCTAGAGGCTTCTGAAATGCTGTTTTGGTCATCCCGAGTCTTGTGTGTTGAAGAGTCCATGGGGCATTCAGAGGTGTTGCAGGGAGCTGAGATTTCCCATGTCCTGTGCCCCATTTCAGGTCTGCTACTGGCATTTGATTGACCCAATTCTTCAGGGGATCACTGTCTCCAACTGGACTCTCCCTGCTTCCCTCAGTTCCTTTGTTCCCCCATGGCTCTGCCCACAGTCTCATGAGGCACAGTTACGGACTGGGGCTCCTCCACTGCTCCCTCCTCCACTGCCATTTCCTCAGCACTTCTCCAGCAACCTCCATCCCTCTGCTCTGCCAATGTCCACCAAGGGACCATTTTTTCCAGCTGTGCCAGTCTAGCGAGTCTTTCTCTCACATGCTCTTTCCAAAAGCTGTGGCTGCCTTGGTGCTCTGGGCCTGCACACCTGCAGACAGCAGTGCTGCTGTGGTGGCAGTGGGCCATGGGGCACAGCAGCGCTGACCATGAGACAAGCCATGTGCAGCCCAAACATGTAATTTTGTGTCCAGGACAAGGATGGAGACTTGTGACATACAGCAGCATGGCTGCTCCTCACAGAGGCTGCTCCCGGGCCACATGTGGAGATTTTGGAAGGCCATGGTGAGTCCCTGGGCTGGGGCAGTGGTGGGATGGCAGTAGGGATGGGGTGTTTCTGTGGAGCTCCTGTCCTGCAGGGACTTAGATCCTAACAGCTCAGGAGGGAAGCAGCCCCGGCAGCAACATGCCGGCTATGTCATTTGCTGGGGCTGAGGAAGCTCAGAAGTGGAGCTGGGAATGACAGCGCCAGGCTGTAGGGCCAGCTGGAGCTGTGGCAGTGAGGGTGGAGGGGCCGCCATCTTGTCTCACGCAGCAGTCCAGCCTGGCTTGTAGGTGAGCAGGGGAGGAAGCGGAGCCAGAATGAGAAACCCATGGGGCAGTTTCTCCTGAAGGTGAAACTCAGGTCCAGCTTCACACACGTGGTTTGCTGTCTGCTGTGGAGAAGGCACACAGCGCCCCTCAGTACTGCTTAACGTGCCTTTCCTCCAGCATCTGGTGTCCACACAGGTGGCTGAGGGGAAGAGCCATGGCAAAGCGTCAGTCTGCAGGCTGCACGGCTGCATGTGGGTTCTGATAATTTGTTTAATATCTTTGGATCCTAATTAGACTGCTCCTGTGAGCATCAGCTTTAGGCTGGCTTTGCTTTCAGGGCATTTTTCGGGTCAGTTCTTGATGCAGCCCACAAGCGCCGGCGCTGAGACCTTGGAGGCCTGCACCAGGTGGCCGAATCCTCCTGGGCGTCGCCTCAGGCCAGGCCGCTGTAGGGGGCAGGCTGGGCTCACCTCGCTGAAAGCTGGGCATGGCAAAGCCAGCTGGAGGGCCTCAGAAAAAATAGTTGACTTGTGAAACTACCCCGTAGATCTAGGGAAGGCACATCAGGACTTTACTCAACAAGCTTGTGGCTGAGATCTGCGCCTGCTTCTTTTGACATATTCGTCAGCAAAGGGCTACGTTAATGGCTTATATTAAAAGGACCTGAAAGGAGGCTGTTCCCCCCTCCTGCCAAAACGTTATTCTGCTGTTATGTCATAACACTTTACAAGAAAACAAAACTGTGTTAGTATCGATAGAATCACAAGCTCACTTGCCAAAAAAAAGCTCTAAGTATTTCTTTTTTGTTAATCCCTAAACCTCTTTAAAAAAAAACTCCTAAAATGAATATACATAGTAGATAAGGAGCTCCATCTTACGTCCGTGTGTACTTAGGCAGCTTCCTTTGATTTCAGTGGAAATTTTAGGTGCTTGAGACCTGAAGATATCAAACGTGAGTAAGCCAAGCAAGTTTGATGAAACTACAGTTCTGTTGTCTCTATTCTGATTCTGCTGAAGTTCATCAGGAAAGATTAACTTTGGCAGCTTATTCAGTATCTAAATCTTGATATTTTTGTGGCTTAATTCATAACATAACTGTAAGCTATTGCCCTGTGTTTATATTTCCCATCCATTTCTCACATTTCCAAAGCATACTGATATGTGATCCTGGTAATTTAGCTACCATAATTGGCATTTTTCTAGGGCCAAAAGGAAACAAATTCCTTATCCTCCATACTTCTTTAATTTCTGAAAAACAACAAGTAACATGGTTAATCCTCTTTTTGATCTTTCCCCCTCCCTTTGAGTTTTTCTTATGGCCTTTTCCTTTTAATCTTCTACTTTCTTTTTAATCTTTACTCATTGTCCCTCCACATTTGAAGAATCTTGTGTACTTACATCTCTAAAAAGAATTGGACCACTTTATGGAAATAGCTGTTTAGGATCTTGTTCAAAGCACCATTATGTACTTTTAGCTGTTAGGGGGAGGGTGGAAAGAAAGGAGAGAGAAAGCAACTCTAAAGCAGCATTTGTGTAACCTAACAGAACATCGATTTGTTCAACTCAGTGTGGAAAACCACACAGAACACCCTAAGTTAGGATAAATCTTGATTGTAGTAGATAAACAGAATGCTGAATGAACAGTTCCCTTTAACTGGGGAGGGGCATATCATTGGGTTCTTGATACAGGTGTGTTTGGGCAACAGCATTTTAGGAAGGGCAGGGCAGCACAGCTGGCTGCTATCAGCCTTTTGCAAACTGCTCCCGTCTGCCCACTCTGATCAATGCTGCAGTGCAAAATGCTTCCTAAGGCTGAGGGAAGTGTGGTTGTGGCCTCTCCAGAAGCACGGCTGGAGGGAGAAGAGTCTGTCTTCTGTGGTACGTGCGTTCTTTGGTTTGTAACTCTCTGTATGCGTATATGTGGAGACTTTAAGCCTTTCCTAATGTGGCAAGTGTTCAGGCTGTAAGGCTTCCTTTATGTGTCATCTTTTCTTACCTTATGTGGAGATTTACTCCATGAGTTGTCATGTGGAAACTGGTAAAATGATTTATTAATCGTTATAAAGGAAGGGTGCTTGTTCCCTCTCTTCCTGAGGGATAGATGTGGATATCTTATGGTATGTCTGAAAAGGAAGATGTAGAGCTGAGTTTATTGTACCTGAGTTCTGAGTTTGTGAGCCTCCTCTGGGATTAAGGTTATGTACTGAGAAGTGTGGCCCTGTTAGTGCTGTAATTGAGCTTCCAAAGTTGCTGGTGTGGATCTATTTTTCTAAATACAAAGCCTTGTGATGTGTTGTTAGAAGCATGAAAAAGGGTGGGCGCAGCACCAGTTGCTACTGGTGTACTCAAAACTGTTGCTGTAAATTCACAGGTGTGATCTCTGTTGCTTATTTCTCTGCTGTAGTACAGTATCCTGTTGTCCCTTTACCCCCCACCTTATTTGGTTATTTATTTCTTTCTAAGACCAGAAAGCCTGAGAAACTTGGCCAACAGCGATGGTGAGTTTTTCATCCAGGCAAGAAGTTCACAGGGATTAGCTTGTGTCTGATTTAATTTATGTTGAACCTCATGCTCCTTCTACTGAAGCGAATTCTTTAATAACAACAAACAAAAAGGTCCTTCAGAGTTCTGGAAAAGATGCAAAGCCTGAATGAAAATCCTCTTCCACTTACATGAATATAAACTGGGCACAGTTCCCCCGAAGGTCTAATACTACTTTAGAAAATGTATCTTAGTAGTAGTTGAACTAAAGATAAAGCCTTTCTTCAATGTCCTCAGAACACCACCAGGTCCTCCACATTCATTCTTTCTATGCAGGAGTAGGTAAATAAGATCTCTCCCATAATTTAGTTGTAACTAAGAACAGGATTTGGCATTGCTCTTTATGGGGATTTTTTTCTTTTTCTTTCTAATTTTAAAACAAATAGTTAAAATGTGGAGCTGAGTGTTTTTTTCTAGGAGTGGCATATTCTAAATGTACTTATGCCACAGACTGCTGCTCATATAAGATTACAGACTTCACTTTCATCTTTCTTTTTACAAGAAACCCTTAATGACAAATGCAGGCTGTTTAGTGATACCGATATACTGCAATCTTAGCATGTGAATTAGTCATCATACAATCAGTTCAGGGGGTCAGGCCTAAAGAAACAGTTCAGAGTTGGCAAACTGCTAGTCCGGTGATGTGCTCTCCACTTCAAAGTCATGGTGCTTACTCCCCAGAACTCAGATCACAGAAAGAAACAGCTGGCATTGTCGTTTGTGGCAGTAAGGACTGGCTTTTTTTTTTTTCTGTAGCAAGATAAGGTTTCACTACTTTGTAAAACAACAATTTACTTTGGAGTGACCTAGCCTGTAAAACACAATAGGAAGTAGGAATTCAGAGAGTGCTGCTCTGCTGTTATTGTGCAAGCAGAGTGACCTGTGGTAAACCACACTGAGGAAGACTTAACCTCCTTGCCTGAAAATACTCAGTGCAGTCTGCTTGTCAGTGACAGTCACGGTTTTTATTTTCCAGAACAACTTTTTAGGCTGTTCCTTTCTGTCTGGATATTATTTGTTGTGTTTTTGGTGTGCTCCATGTTTATGGCAGCATACAGCTCCAGACTCCCAATGCTAAATTAAATTATTCAGATTCCCACCTGAGCTTTGACATGGTCTAATTTCAGTTGAATGTAAAAAAAAGAAGTCATGCTTAGCTTGGAGGTAGCAACTAGTTGGAATGATGTATTGGGTGTCTTCCTGAATGCTGGTTTACTCACAGCTGGGGAATTTGATGGCTGTTCTGTAGGGGTTGTGTGGAAAGGTGTCAGGCTCTGGGCAGTCTTCTGGCCCAGCACACTGACTGAGATGCTGAGAGAATTCACCTGAGAAGGGCAGCTGAAGATGCTTCTCTGAAAATCTGAGTTTTATTTATCTCTGTCAAGCCAGAGAGAGTTCCTTCCTCTGGTGTTTTGCTCCCTCCCAGCCCCTTAACACATTCAGCAGGTGCCTTTCACTTAGTGAGTGAAGTAGATCTGCTCCTCAAATACAGTGAGGGAGGAGGAAAATAATCGCACATTTAAAGCTGCCTGGCAGATGTATGTTCCATATTATTGTTCCATTAATGTTATTATTAATAGACTTCACTTCATAGGCAAGGCAGGCTTATCAGCCAAATGCCTCATTATCAAATGACTGAGACCCAGTAAGTGCTTTACAGCATTCCTTACCAAAAGAGGAAATGACTGCAGGCCAGATCCAAATCCTGTGAAAGCTGGTGGATAGGTTCCCACTTCAATGAAGCATCGCTTGGGGCCCCATTGTGCTCATTCTCCTCTGTGTTTTCTTGTATGCTTTTTAATTCACCAACATGAACCAAACAGCTCTAGCTTCTCTCATCTCTCAATGTGTTCTGCAACTTCTGGAAAGGAACCTGGACACGAAGAAAAATGCTACAGAACAGAAAGAACCACAATACAAACCATATGACAATGCCTATTTCTTCATCCTCTTTGTCATGCTGTTTTACTCTTTCCTGGCATTAACTGTCTTTTTTGGTTATGTACGCTCGAAGAAAGCTATTTCAAAGAAAGATCCTTACCAGGAGTTCATCGAGGACAGGAATCGAAAGAAGTGGAGCATGGCCCGGCCGGTGGTGGTGAAATTTGACTTTGAGGAAGAAAGTATTCTTTGAACTTCTTAAAGTGAATTGCTCTGCGAAATGCACTGGGCTGCTTCTGCTGCTTATATTTCAAGTGAAGGTCTACGTGTTTATTTTGCTCGTCTGTCCCCTTTTCAATAGTCAAAGCACTGCTTGAAATTGCTCTGACTTTTGATGGTTCCTTCCAACTCTAAGGATTCTATGATTCTATGAAATAGGTAATCAAAAAACAATTTCTTTTTTTCCTTTCACCTTTATTTGCTGAAATGCAGCTTTTCTAAATACTAGAAAAACTTTTTTTTTTTTTTAAAAAAAAAAAGGCAGTAAAAAGTGTCCATTTGTAGCATTTGCTTTCAGTTTGGTGGAACAAGAATGGGAATCCATCCTACATCAAGACTGGGCTTACTTAAAACAGAGAACTACGTTCCCATGGACCTGCAGCAGGGGCGCGCTGTCACTTCTGCGTTGTTCACACCTGGGAATTGGTGCGTAGTGTCCCTGGAAAGTGCTGCCTTGGAATAGAGGAATGCATTTTACCATGCTTAGACCAGCAAATACTCTTTAACATGTGAATATATAAAGCTTCTCTCCACTCAGAAATTAATTTCACGTGCTGTGGTGAAAGATCCAACAAAAACAAACAAACAAAAAAAAAACAACCAAAGCACCAAATCCCAGCCCCCAAAAACCCAAACAAGAAAAAAAAATCACCTGCGAAATGTTTTTAAAATGCACTGAATAGAATTCAGTGACTTTGGAGTTGTTGCCTTTTCCATCTCGCAGATGTACTTTTTTTCCAGTTTTTCATTTGAAATGTATGATTCAGTCCTAATGAACGATAACTAGAACTGACTGTAAACCAAACTGAGAAACTGCCTCTCTGTATCTGCGGTCAGTAGTTAGTTGCTAAAATGTTGCAGGAGCTTCTTTTGGGGCAGCGCTGAATACGTGAGACGTTTTTCCATCTGGTTTATTTTTCTGCCTAATGAAGTATTAATTAATAGAACATGGGGCTGTGCTTAATATAAAAGCCTAATAAAGCAACAAGCACTGCTGTGTGCTACCGCACGGGTTTGTGATGGCATGTGTTCTTCTAAGATTTTCATTAGTTCTTGTTCTTATCTAGGTTCTCTTCGTTTGGCCTTTTCTTGTTATAGGACCTCTTGGATACACTGTGTATCTGCATTACAGATGTGTTTGGTGCTCAGAGGGCTATTGGAGCAGGGTAATCATTTTCAGGTGGTAGGTAGACTCTGATATTCCTTAATGTGCATTTTAAAATAAAGCAGAGCAAATTTTCACGAATATATTAGCTTTTCTTTTGTTAGTGGAATTGCAATGCCAAAAAATTTGGCATTAAGTGTGTTCCTGGTTACTTCTTGAGTATTTCAAGGATGTGTAGATTTTTAATGCTTTCAGTATTTAGGGCAAGTTCTTGTATATGCATTCAGCTCGGGCTGGGCAATCAGATGTTGTTGCTGTTTCCTGATGGGATGAGTTAAGTGTCTCTGGTGAATGTATGTGAGCCAGGAGGAGGGAGCCTGATGCTACACATAACCCTCTTCACATCTAAAATTTGTTTCCCACTTAGCAGCATGAACGTTTGCAGAAATAGCCATGTTGCCTCAGAATGTAGTGCTCTGTCTCCGACAGCTGTGCCAAAGGAAGATAATAAGAATAAGGTACTATTTTTTCCAGTTGTACTTCCCCATTCTCCAGGGATTTGCTGCTCGGGGCCATCTGAGCCAGAGGCCGCTCCTTTTGTCTAACTGCGAGGGTGGGAGACGTGCTGAATACTGATGTGGAAGTGTATGGACGTAAGCATTTTAACAGGCCAAAAAATGTTCGCAGATGTATTTCTGCTGGATTAATCCAGTTCTAATTTAAATGGTTTTGACTATAGGAACAAGACTGGAGTTGCAGACGAAACACTGGTTTGCATAAGAACGATATTATACGTGCTCTGGCTCCTCTGCGCAGAAAGCTAGGAGAGGAAAAAATGAAAGTTCAGGTCATCTGTGTTTGCATCATGATTGTCAGTTTAGACTGTATAAAACAAATCACTCTCAATTAGGTGTCTTGTACTGGATCTGAGTGAGTAGGAAGACTTATTCTGAACTTCAGGGTTCAGGATGGCTGTCCTCTGAATGTGTACATAAATGCTGATCTGTTCTTCTGTTGGAAAAGCCTATTTGTATCTTGTTTGTTTTCTTTTGTTCTTCGCAGTGTATGCTGTGTCCTCTTAAAAATTAAAGATCAACTTGTTTGAAATGTGTCTCAAACCAATGTCTTTATTTCTGTAAGCTGTTTCTGCTTTTGTCTTATTTGTCAATTATCAGATCAGCCAAAGTCCCTTTTAACGTTCTTTAGAACCGTGCTTCCATTGGTTGCCATTTAGGCCTTTTGGAAATGTTCGCAACTCATTTAACAAGACCACAAGCTCTTCAAACCGTTTTGAACAGTGCACACCTGTGTGTGTGTATGCCAACAAGAGGAGGCTTTTTCCAATCCTATCTCCATGCATCAATAAAAATGTCTCTTTGTCCACGCTAGCCGCAGGGTGTATTGGTGATGTTATTAGGCTCCTCTGCTGTATGTCAAAGCCTGCTTGTCCCTGCCCAGGAGATGTTATTAGTAAATGAGAGGGGAAGCCCATCAGGTGATCTCTGCCATTACAGCAGTTTTGTAACTGCTGTGGGTAGGTTGATCTGCAGCTCCTGATGTCTAGGACAGTAACCTAGGTAGTTAAGTTCTAGATCTGGAGGTGTGGTGATAGCTCTGTGCACATCCTTGGGTGTTGAATGCCTAACTGGAAGGACAAGAAAGACTTCTAATGGACACTTAGAAAGAATGAGAGGTAAAAGATGCACTTCTTTTTTTTCTTCTTAGCAGAAGAAAGCATAAGGAGATGTGGGCTTTTGTTTCTGCGGCAAGGGCAGAGAGGTGCATATGCTAGAGAGGTGCATATGCTACAGTGTGGGAATGCCATGGCACTTGAAGTATTGTGTACAATGTGAGAGTTGTCCATCTCATTTTCTGTTGTCTTATGTGAAACTGATATTTGTATGGTGCTGCTGGAGCTCACAGATGCCTGTAAGCTGTAACTGTGTTAATCTCCTTCATAAATACTTATGACTTTCTGGAAGTGGGATGTGAAATGGGAATAGGAGAGCCAGAATCACTCTGTTCATGATGCACTGTGAATTGTACCTGTGGGGTGTCCAGCCTGCTCCAGATGAAGGTACAGGTGTGTTCAACACCGGCAGTCCTGGCAAGTGCTGTGTTTGCATCTACAGGACTCCACGTGCCTGCGATGTTTAAAAGATGTAGGATTGTAAGAAGACAGGGATTCATTAATTGTTGTTTTGTATAGCCATTTTTCTCTCTACTTACCAATGTTCTGAATTAACACTGTTCATCTGTTGGTCTTACTAGGAACGAGAAGCTTCCTCCTCGTTAGTGAGAAGCGTGTTAACACAAAGTAGACCACAGATCCAATTTTAGCTCCACTACCACTTTACTATTTGTGGTCCTCTAATCAATTGCAGCTTGTGTGGGTGTGGTTTTTTTTTTTTTTTTGGAGTTATTCACTTTGGACTTAGCTTGGAGATTGAGATATTCCGCTGAAGACTTTTCTGACATACAGATGTGTTGTAGTTTCCGCATACCCTTTGAGAGCTGATATTGCAGCTCACTCAGCCTAGTCTGTGAGAGAGGGACCACCTCATCAATCCCATGCTGATGCACCTTAGTTTATCTAGTTTTATATGTGTATATGGGAACATATTTTAGCAAACAGGGGTCTCTTATTCCTTGCATGACAGATGCTGCGGCCTTTCAATGCTGTGACAAACTTGCATGTGTAGGCAGAGCATGTTACTTTGAAAGAAAATCTTTTTCTCATCAGAGGACCATCTAAAATGACTTTATGGAGTTGTTCAAATATCCTCTGGCCTGGGTTCAGAGGAGCACAGCAGTGTACATTGAAGTCTTTCGTCAGCTGTGTGCATTGAGTGCAGTGGGGAGAGGAAAGCACATGCTTAAAATTAAACATATGCTGCAATGTCTTCTTGAGCAAGCATGCTTCCCCAGCTTGGAACCTCAATTAGTGCGGCAGTATGTAGTACAAACTTAGAATAAGCAGCTGAAATAGGCTGGGTTTTTTTCCTTTTGGTGTGGGATGTTTAATAGCAAACCGTTTGCCATGTTAGTAAGCTTAGTGAATTAACAGAGATCATGCTACTGGGAATGTGCAAATTGTGGGCTTGTGTCTAATGAACTGAATGTGAACCCTCCAAAGACTTTTCTCCTCTTAACAGAGTGGTGCGCTTGGAGAAAACCCTCCAACTTCTCTAGTTATTCTGAACAAATTGGAAGCTCATAAGTGCTGATTGACAGCCGCTGGTAGTGTGACTGTATGCTGCCTTCAGCTTGTTTTTTTTTTTTTTTTTTTTTAAAGTCCTAGCAACAGAGCCTTCTTTTCAGTCTAGGAATGCTATGTGACCCAGCACGTGAAATTGCATTAAATATAGATGGCCTTTGGCAGTGACCCCTCCCCTCCATCGATCTGCTTTCATCCCGTAGGCAGAAGGAGAGCTGAAGCGGTCACAAAATTAACACAAAGATAAAGGATTCTGACAAGTGCTCTTATATAGCTAGGTATTCTTGCATAAATCAGAAGATACCCAATGAATGTTCAGTAATCCAAAACAAAACTGTAATATTTCTGAATAGTTCTGAAGCCTGTGGTCAGGCCCTGTACGCTGTGCCAGGGTAGCTGTCTTCCTTTTCTGTCCTTAGCAAAGCTTTCATTAGCAAGTGCAATGCTTGGGTGCTGATGAGGGCTAATATTGGCTGCAGTTCTGTTGGCATGAAAATCAAAAGCTTATAGTGATCGCTTTGTCCTTCAGTCCCCCAAGGTGTTCCAACGTGTTAATGCTTCTAAACCTGTATTTAATACATGGTATGAGCCCAGGGTCTCATGCCATTATGAGAGCGTTGAGTACAGGGCATTTTATAGACAGATGCATGTGTGGGATTTGGAAAGGGCTTGGTGATAGGAGTAACGGGCTGCTGAAACTGAACCCAGCTTCCTGATGTAGTGAATGCTGTCCCTGATTCAGCAAAGCCTGAAGTGGTGTGGTCCTTGGTGACCTTGACAAACCAATAAATCCCACAGTATGTTTTGAGGGGAGAGGGAGGTGATTTCTTTGTTTTTATATAAATTTGTATGCCTTTTTGACATAATGCTGAAATTATCCTTTCCCCATCCTCTTTAAGTGTAGCAGAATGTATTTCCAGCCGAAGATTTATTAATGAAGTCTGTGAAACTTTTGGATGTGCAGGATCATTAGATAATTACATAAATGACTGTTAGTACCACAGGGTTACATTTCATGTATATGGCCAGAAGTATTGGTCTAACTGCTGTGTTTCCTCCATCTCCTTGGTGTTTGCTGATTGATTAAACTGTTGTGTTTTGAGGGAATTAGTTAGTTGCTGTGGAGTGATACTGTCAGAGCTTCTCTTGGGTTCTCATGTGTTTGCTTATCAGTGTTAATCCTGATGGGCTCAGGGGAGGGAGCACAAGTTGACCTCACAGTGTGTGCTGTTAGCAGCCTGGCAGGGTTCCTGGCTCTCGCAGGAGCACTCTGAGAAATGGCAGTTCTCATTTTGTGGTAGTTTAAACAAAACTGCTGCCAAACTATTGTGATGCTTGATTCTTGTTTTGGAATCATAACCAAAACGGTTGGTATTCCTCTATCTATTACCCTCTCAATTCACCTCAGCTTTTTCCATTTTTTTTTTTTTTTTTAATAAAACAACAACAACCCTTTTTCTAGTTTTGCTTTGTTTTTTTTTTTCCTGCATCCTTGTGTGTGTACAGAGCTTAGGTTTTGTTGCTACAAGATCTGCACGTGGTGGATATAAAACAATGTTCTTTTTCCCGGCTTAATGTTGACACTGCCTGGGTGCTCCGCTAAAGGGCTGTTGGTCCTTGGAGCTTAGCAGTGAAGGCAGCTCCCTGCCACCAACCTGAGGCACCAAGCAGAGCGAGCGGTGCGAGGGAGGGCTGCAGCTCCCACCCACAGAGAAGCATTTCTCTCTCAGTGGCCCTGAATGAGGAGCACACAAAAACTCCCAATTTTTATCTCTAGGTGAGGCCTAAACTTCAGTGTATTCCTTCTAGTGTGCACGTATGGATTTATTTCATTAAAATCCTGCATCCTCGCTTTGACTGTTTCCATGTTTTTACAACTGAAATGGTGCTCTAACAATGATCTGCATCCTGCTTGGTGATATGCTGTCAGCTTCTTTGTTTTGTGTAGTTATTCTATATCTGTGTGAATAATGTAATTTAAAAGCAACGTATCACCAACCCAAGGTCCTTGAAGTGAAAGAATCTTGGGGCATCCAAGTTCTCCAAATTCTCATTCTTGAAACTGACTACAGCCAACTGAGCCAAATGAAATGCATTTCATTTAAAAGACCCTCCCATGTGAAGCACTGTAGCATTGTTTGGAGCACAGTCAGTGTTTTAAGCTCGTGAGTGAAAATTATCATGAAAATCTTGTGCTAGGTCTGAATTACAAGTGTGTAATAGAGAGAGAACATATTTTTTTAAAAGAATGAAATAGCTGGAGTTTTACAGGGTGAAGGGGAAGGCATTTCACAGGTATCACTCCTAATCTTTGCTATGATACAATGAAACTGGGAGAAGGCATAAAGATTGCAACACTACAGAGCATGTCCTCAGCTGCTCTTAAAAGCTTAAAGTGAAAAGTTTAAAGGACATCCATTAGACAACTGAAGCCTTTCACTTGTTTGCCCTGGCATAACACATGGTTAAAATTCTATGGTTCTGATGGGGTGTCTCTTACCTTTCTGACACCCTTCTGTCTGTGACAAACTATGCATGTCTGTGCCTCCGCAATTCTCCTTTAAGTTCTCTTTTTTTCTCAGGCTGCTTCAGGTCTTCTGCTTTACTGAGAGTACAGAGGTCTCCGAAAACACTGGTTATCTGTGTGGCAGCTGAGAAATCTGCTCTGGCTTCCCTGTGCATTTGTCATGATTCTGTGTGAGTTTGTGGTTGAGGTCCAGAATTGGTTTGGTCTGGAACTGGGCTTCCTGTACCTGCTTCTCTCAGTAAAGCACAAGCTGGAACTGAAGTTTATTTCAATGGTTGTCCTCTCCTTTTTTACACTGGCTATTGCAGCTCATGTTTTACAGGTGTAAGGGTGCCTCTTCATTTTTTTACTTTTTTATCTCCTGGAGCTGGGCTGGCAATTGGATATCTCAGGAAGCAAACTTGTGAGTCTGCCATTCGTGTGTGCCTTGCCTGGGGCCCTGCTGCTTTGTGAATATTCCACTGTCATGTATGAATGTCCTTTCTGTGTGGTGGAATATCTATTCATTTAGGTTGTATAGCATGTAGTACACATGAAAATCAGCTATGGATTGAAATGTCTGTCCCACATGCCTGCCTTGAGCAGGCAGGAGAGCTCTGTTGTAGCTGTACTACAAGTCTCAATTCTTACTGCCACTTCACCATTTCAAGGTTGAAGCTGGACTTTATTATCCTGATCTCCCATCACCTGTTTGACTCCCCCCTGCTCCTCACTCCCCAGAAGACAGCTGCAGCTGGTGGAGCCCTGTGTGAGGTGAGATGACTGTGGCTGTTCCATTGGTATAGTTCTTGGCTGTCAAGGGTTTAAGCTGCAAATTGCCCAACTGCTGTGTCAGAACTTAAATATTGGCAAAATCCTCATCTCTTCACTAGTCCAAAATCTTCATGTTCACTGACTGGATATAATCAGCCTAGTGGGCCTCTTTCTGCTCTGACTTTTGGGAGTGTAAATTGTCAGTTACTGGCGCGATGTCTGTGGAGTGATCTCTCATGAACAGAAAATCATTATCTGAACATTAGACAACTTGGTGCCCAAGTGCTAACAGGGCTTATGATGTGTGCAGTGGTAGCTTCCAGCTCTTCCTGGTTTTGGAAGACAACAAGAGCTGGGTTTGTATCCAGTTAAGTCTAATGAGCTGAATGGCAGTACCCTGAAATTGAGTGCTGTTTCCTCCTGTTGCCTACTGAGCTCTCATTTCATGTGAGTCTCAGTGTCCTGCCTTTTTTTTATATTTTTTAAAGCAAGACTTCATTACTTTTTTTTTACTTTTTATACTGTGTGCTAAAATACGTTACTGCAGCATTGGAATGCTCCTGAACAAATGTTCAGGGTTAGTGTTAGTTTCTGGGGGGACAAAAAAGATGTACCAGGAACATTCAGACTGTTACTTGGCATTTACCTGTTTTTGCAGGGCGTGACACCAGTGCTGATCTAGATAAAAAAGAAATTGGGAAATCCATTCTGAATGCTGGTTGGGTTCTGCTTGCCATTTGTTTAGGAAAATTACTCCTTATTTCTAATCTGAAGGGGGAAAAAAAAAAGGTTTATGTGGTTGCTGAGTGCTTTTAGTACTCTGAAGTACATTTGGACTTTCTGTAGTAATTTTCACTTCTAACTTGAACTTTCAATGTTTCTAATGGCATAGACAAGGTGAACTCAGGAGGAGTCTTCGTTTATGTAGTAACTGGTAGAACTTCTGCGTTTTTGTACTTCTGAAGTGTGTGGCACTTCTCAGAAGGACAAGATGGGGGGTTCTATGTGTTGGGCAGCATGGGGCTTCTGAATCCTGAACATTCATCATCTCAACTAACAGCGTGTCACCAAGGGAGGAATTTGATCCATGAGTCTGGTGTCAGTGCCAGATCTCTTTCCGACCACTGCATTTGTATCCACATAGACCCAAAATGCCGTCATTTATAAATGTCTACCACAGGAATTCTTCTAAAATCAATTTTTAGAGGTATGCATTATCATTGTTTTAGTGGGGGTCTCGCATTCAGAGCCACACGTGTAAATTGATCTCTTTTTCTGGGAGCTGCTGTTCCTTCGTTGGTTTACACCAGCCAGTGTTCCATACGTGTATGTATATATGTACATATATGAAGAGATTTCCTTTGCTTCCTTTTAATTTAGCTTATTTTACATAGGGCTGAGTACCCTAAGCTCCGTGTGGCCTTTAAGAAAAATGAAAGCATCAGAATGTGACTCTTCTTTTGCAAGAAATCTTGGAAAAAATAAACTGTGATTTATTTTTTTTTATTCTTGTGTCTGGATCATTTTTCACCATTACTAGAATGTAATTGTTCCTGTTTTTTTCCTCTCTCTCCTGACCCAATTCTTTTCTTTCATTTTTCTAACAAACATCTGAAAATCTTTTTTTGTCAGTGATTGGGACACCTGTCAGCCAACTGTGTGCTGAGTGTCTGTAGCTCACAGATCATGAAGTGCTTAAAGCTCTGGGGATGTGGTACCACCCAGTGTAGAACAAATGAATTTCATGGTGTTTTTCTACATTTGTCCAAATGAAAACTATAAGAGTCTGTGCTTTGTTTGTTTGAACTTCTTGAGTTAAATTTCTTCAATTAGTTTTGTGTTTGGGTTTGATACTTCAGCAGTTTACTAAAGTCTCCAAATTCCTCTAACCCCAGTGCCAGGCAGAAATGCATACTTCTGCCCCATTGCTCCCTGGTGCATCTGGACTTGTTTCTGTAACGCCTGTTCATCATCAGTTTTCTCCACTTGGGTTTTTCCCTTCCTTGTGTGTTTAAGAGCTGAAGTTCCCGTGTTGTTCGTTATTGGATGGCACGCTAATCTCAGGGACTTAATTTGTGTTCACTGCTGCCTTGAACTGCTTTGATACTTCACACTGAAACTTGGATTTATAGAGATGGGTCCATGGCTTTGGCTGTCTCTTATGGTTGTTATGGGGAAACACTATTTTGATTAATAATGAGAAATTCTTTGTGATTCAATGTCAATTCAACTGTGTTATAAATTTAGCTGAGCTTGTTAGATTTTTGGGGGAGTTTATTCTCCTTTCTAGCAAGAGCTGGTAAATGTTTTCTTCCTTTCTTCTTGCACAGAGTTGCCATGAAAACAAGACCTTCCAAACCTGTCAAAAAATGGAAAACCCACAAATTGGAAACTTGGGACCCGAAAAAAATGCGACAATAGTTTAACTGAGAATTTCTTGAGTTGCATCTCCCCCTAGGGTTTAGATGTCCCTGGATGGGGTTAGGCTGCGAGTTGTTGACTTTGTAGCAAGCTTTGCCATTGTAAGATGTCTTCTAGTTGTTTCTGTGATGTCTTTATATGGAAAGAGATCTGAGTTGCAGCATTTTCTCCATTGGTGGAACTATGAAGGAAGTGACCTGGCTGCCTTGTGGATAACTGACGTATAGCTTCTGGGTTCTCCATGCTGTTTTGCCACCATACCAATGGGAACATGTTGTAGGTTTTTTTCATCCTCCCCCCCCCCCCCCCCCCCAGTCACTTCAGGATGAGACTACCTGCTTTGCATTTAGAAGTCTAGGCAATGCTAGTCTAATTTAGGCACCTTCTGTGGTTGATAAAGTTAAATGGGAGTGTTTCTGAGTACATAAACTAACTTTTAAAAGCACTTATTTTAAGACTGATAAATCTGCTTCTAGGATCTCTGCCCGCTAATTAGATCTGTAACATATCTGTATGTTGCTTTATTAACCTGATAAAGTTGAAACCTATACATGGAAAAAATAAGCAATATAGAACAGAAAATTAATCTGCTCTTCAACAATGACTTCAGTGATAATATAATCCTTTTTATGCTAAACCAAATCAACGCAGTGCTTACCTGGGGAATTAAGAAGTGTATTTACTTTTGAGATCTGTAACACTGGTTTGCATCTGCTTGAGCTCTTGAGTACTGATGAAGCACTCTTAACATGAGAGGATAGTTTGCTAAATATCTAATAGCTGTTGACTAGTTTCATGCCTCCTCACCAAAATCTAATTCGGCAGATTTGAGGGTTCCTTCAGCTTAAGACTTGTTTTGTTCCAGATCCATTCCATGATGTGATCAAAGCCAAAGCAGAAGATAGCTTAGATTCTGTTTCTACTTGGTGACATAAATCCCTTGAATATATCAGTCTTGCACTTGGGCCAGTTCAAGTCCACTTGAAGTGACCTACGTTTCATAAATATTTTGAAGACTTCTGAAAATGAGAACTGGCTCTTTCGCCCATCCTGGTTGTCCTTCTAAAAAAACACTGCAGTTATGCTCCTCTTTCTGTTATTAGGAAGTGAGAAGATAAAGGTGCAGTAGGACACAGATTTTTATAGACTCCAAAAATTGAATATCTGCCTTTTCTATGAGTCACCCATTGAGAAGGGGTGACCTGCAACAGCGTTTCTTCTAGAGATTGTGTTGAACTCGCATGTACAACTTTTCCATTCTCAAACTAATTAGTTTTGGTTGAGTAACTCATCAACATTAAGTAACAACACGAATCATATTTCCAAGAACACTTTCCTTGTTACAGAACATTGGAATCAACTGTGAAAGTGTGGTTACCGAATCTCCTTTTCACAGAGTGTTTTGTAAGGACTTTAGGAGGGCTTTCTGTTACCATGCAGAGTGTTTAAATACAGCTGATCAGGCAACTGGATTATGTTTTGAAGTTATAGGCTCCTTATAGTGTAAAACTTATTACGCTTTGAATTTAATAGGAAAAAAAAAAAAAAAAATTGTGTTCTGATAGTGTTCCCAGTCTGAGAGAGAGTTCAGTTAACAGAGGAGGCTTTCAGCAACGTCTCTGGAGCCTGTTAGCCACAGGGGAGACAGGTCTCTGGATAGACTGGAGCTGGGGATGGACCTCTGGAAATCCTCCTTGTTTCACACTTGCTCTGAGCCATGTAATGTGGATAGCCCATATATGTTACAGTGACTTGCAGTTGGTTTCAGTTATGAAAGTTTTCTTTACGCTGACAGGGGGCTTTGAACTTCTATCTAGGGGCAAATTCTGCCACTGAAGAGCCACATACGGTGCCCCTTTCCTTACAGATCAGCCAGGGATCTAGTTTTTCATCATCCAAGCATTTAGCTGATTTTTATCACCTGCTATTTCCCTCCTCTCTATAACTGAGAAATGTCAGTACTTTTTCCTACCTGCTCTTTCCCTCTCTGTGCCAGGAGGTGTGTGTCTTCTGCTGGTTTTCCCATTCCTGCAGGCTGCTTGCCTTAGTCTCCTTTTCACGGTTATTGATGATCGGCTTTCTGAGTGTGGAGTGCGTAAAGATCTGCTTCCTTTCTCAAGGTCTGAATTTTGGGGTGTCTGATTACTCTTGGATGGCTGATTTCTACATAACCTGCCTTCTCTCTGTCTGTCTCAAGAACCTTCTGCTGCAGTTCTGTTTTGATTTCACACTCTATTTACAGTCAGGCAAGTCTTCAGCAGAAGAAATCTTGTCCCACAGGGTGCATCAGGGAAATCATTTCTTTGAATGGTGTCAAATACTTTGCAACTTTTGTTTTTTCAATGTCCAGAAAAGAAGGGAGAAAGGTGAGGACCTCAGGCTTTCATTTTTCTGTCTCCTTACTTTTAATTTCAACTTCTGCTTCTTGTCTTTCATCATTATATCACACCAAATATGCTTAGGTCAGAAGTAAGAACGTTGCCCTTAAATGTTTTAAATACAGGCTTTGCTACAGAATCCACAGCTCATCACATCAATGTCATGATAAGAGGAAGCAACCTATTGAGGAACCAATGAGCCTCATCACATGTGGCTTTTTTCCTCTGCTTTGACTGTCTAGTGTTGTTAGTTTACATACCAGGAGAATGTATACAAGATGAGAGAAGTTTATTGGCCCATAGAGGCCTGCCCTTATTAACCCTGAAAAAATGTCATCAATCCATCAGCACTGTGAACTTACAAGTTCAGTTGGTGGTTGCAGCTTCTGGTTTCTTCCACAAATAAGCTGCACATCTCCTTTGAACTGACCGCTTTTATTTACATGGGATGCTGAATGTTGGTTTTTCACACATCTCAGCTACCCAAAGGGTGGATACAGCCCCATATTTTATGCTGCCTTCCTTGTAGCACTGACTAAATTAGGACAACTTGTTGGTGTGCATTTGTGAACCTTTACTGCACATACAGTACAGTGCTCATTCAGAGAAGCTGCATTCTTTTTTTGTGAGATGATTTTGGTATGCAAGGCAATAAATCTTCACTGCTGAATTAACCTGAGTTGGACACATTGGCAGGGCTGCCCTTTCAGCAGTGAGTGGGAGCAGCTACAGCAGTGGGCAGCACACAAACAGAGCGTGGTGATCTTATTAGCAGCTATTTACTGTCCTGGGCTCTTTGTGCAGATCTAGCCAGGTCAGGTCTCAATGCTGTTGCTCAGGTTTGAGGTCGCTTGTGGTGTGCCCAGCCCACTGGCCATAGGTTGAGGAAGGCACAGTGCTGAGGAGCCAGTAACTTTTTCTACTTAACTACAGAGCCCACAGGAACTGTTTTCTGGAGGACATTTTCAGTGACACAAAAATTGAACAAGTGCTGCATCCTGGAGAAAGGGAGAGGGAAGAGCTGTGTACCTTCTTACAGCTCTGCAAAGCTTCGCTGCTCCTCTGGAACAAAAGACTCAGGAGTGTCAGTTGTGTTAAATCAGGGAGAATGTATTGATATACAGGAACCCCCATTGGCTCTGGCTGGATGAGTGGCTGTGCTGTGGATCACAGTCTGTTTAAGCTGGAGTTGAGGAAACTTTGTTGGGAAGGGAGCAGGGGAAAAGACTTGGTGAATGCAGACAAGGAGTTTTACTGTACTGCCTAAGATGAATCATCCCTTATATCTGTACTCACATCTGAGCCAAATCCTTGGCTCATGTAAAGGGCATAGCTGTGTGATGCCAGTGGTCCTATGATTC
Organism: Lagopus leucura; assembly: GCF_019238085.1. Taxonomy (NCBI): domain Eukaryota; kingdom Metazoa; phylum Chordata; class Aves; order Galliformes; family Phasianidae; genus Lagopus; species Lagopus leucura. The sequence continues at coordinate 7,976,720 of NW_024962274.1, forward strand.
TGTGCCAAAGTAGCTCAGCTAACAAGATCCAAGTAAGGACCCAGCTGCTTGACTTTTTACTTGTGCTGGTTACCGTGTGTTGCATTTCATGTATTTCAGGCAATATGTTTCCTATTTGCTTAGCTGTTTATATTTTAAACAATCCTATCTCAGAGCAACAATGCGTACTTGCTTTTTAAAATATTTGTCTTGATATGTTTCCCAATTTCTGGTCCTGGCACATCAAACTCAATAGAATATATTCTGGCTTTGGGAAGATGAAATCAGCCAGTGATGTAATCTATGTAACTGATGTCTTTCCCTCATGGCTCTATTGAACTTGCTCCCTTTTATTTTATCTCTCAAACTCAACAATAAAGAACAGGCAATAAAAGCAACTCTTGGATTCTAGGTCCTCACTGTGTTTTGCATTTGTAAGAAAATCATATAAGTCACTTAGCTAGGATATAAGTCAGTAAGAAACAGAGATAAAAGGAACAATCACCAGACTCAGATGCCTGACAGCAGAGAATATGTTTTTATAAGTAATGATTCCTTCCTGCCTTAAAAGAGCTGTTTTGAAGCTATCCAGTTATGGATTCATGTCAACTGTTAGCCAGCAGGAGTATTCCTTATCCCAGCACTAGGGTGCTTTGGGTGCCAACAGAATTACCTGGTGCAGGGATGTTGAAGTTGGTGATGTTGGCTAATTTAAATCTGTGTTTTAACAAGATAACTGAATTTTCATTTTTGTCTCTTGAAGCACAAAAGTGAGGTATTGGCAGCCTTGAAACAACGGGGCTCTCTGTGTGGTAAACAGAGGTACAGAAACTCCAGATTAGTGGTGAAGATCATACTGAAAGATGTGCCAACACATCCATAAATAATTGCATGTATTTGATGGAGAAGAAGAGAAAATGATTCTTTTAAAACAAAACTATTGTTCAATTGCTTATTGTAAGCCAGATCTAGTCAGCAAGGTCATTTCCATGTTTTCAGTTCTCTGTCACATGGTGCTCTTGTGTGCTTAATATCAGCAAGAACTGATCCTAAAAACACAATGAATTTGTATGGAAGATCAACTCTATTCCTGGAAATATGGACTTATCTCTTGCTGGCTTCAGGAAAACATACTCAAATCAACAAAAAAACAAAGGCAAAAGAAATTATTTTTCTCCTGTAAACCCTACATTTGCTTTAAAGAAAGCAAATGCTATATTGCCTTTTCTAATTGTCATGCCTAGACACATGAAGAGAAGAACAATCTTTCCTGCAAGGAGCAAACATCACTTCAGCAACAGGAATATTCTGTGATGCTCGAAAATGTACCTTGGGATTTTTAGCCTAGGATTTGATGGGAGAAGATGAGAAAAATATTTGCTGGCATTTTTCATAAATAAAAGTCAGCAGCACAGCTTTTCCAGTTAGCTGGAAGTCAAAAGAGAAGATGTCAAGAAGAATTATTTTCTTTGCCTTTGTTTTTTTCCTTTAAAAAAAAAAAAAACAAAACATAATTTTCTCTCTCCAATAAGACTTAAACAAAAGTAGTATTTGGGCCAAAAGTCCACAAACCTCTTTGTTCATAATGTCCTAAGTTAGTGGAAAAAATAAGTTGCTGCAAAAGGAAACCTGAATTGTCAGAGGCTGTATTAAGAATGGGAAAGCAGTAATTGAGTGCAATAACAGTGGAGGAATTGATTTGTTATATCTGAACGAGCGCTGTTCAAATAGATGTTGGCATACATTTACTTTCCACTTTTTGTGACTAGAAATTGGTGTATAACAAATGCAAACCTGTTATATATCTCTCTGACCCCTATAACAACCAAGGTAAATGTTTTCAGTGATAGGTGCATTGCCACATTTTTGTCTTCTGTGGGCTTCAGTGGAACCTTCTACATAAGCTTCTAGGATCACTGCTTGGTTTGTCATGTTTGTGGGAGCGCTGGGTCTGTTTTCCTTGCCTTACGTAGGACTGGAGACCACTAAAAAAGTCAAAACATTTTCCAGTTATGGCTAAAGGGAGAGCCACAAAAACGTATTCCGAAGCTGCAGTATCCAATGTCAAGTGCAGCACTGATGTGACAGATGGAAACGAATGCAGCAAGAAGAATGTGATCTGGAGACCAAATACACTACGTACAATTAGATTATATTCAAATGTTGACTTCAGTCACACCATAATCCAGAAGGTTCACTTCTTTTTGAAAAAGGATTTGAATTTAGTCTTAACAGGATTTTTCTGTAATAGGAATGATACATAGAAAGTAAAAATCAGTTCTATAGGGTTTTTGGTTTTTTTACATAGACAAAAAAGCAAAGCAGATTCATTGATCCTCAGCATGGAAACCTGTCTGTGGGTTCTTGTGAAATGGGACCTGCAACAGCACACGTTCTTCCTTCTTACCTCCCCTTTTGTTGCTGTTGTGGCAGGCTTTGGAAACAAATGCGTGTGCTATGAGGCCAAAAACTTTTTGAATAGACCATGGACCCCAGTGTAACTCAGGAATGACTTCAGTATTCTTCCTAACTCTTCACCATCTGGTCCTGGCACCTGATTTATTAGAGCATGTAGGTCAAACTTGTCTCTGGTGCTCGACTGGTCATAAACTCCTCTTTGTACAAGCAAGAGAAGAGGAAAGTATTAGCACTCAATAAATTATAAAGTGAAGGACTAGCGTTGTTAATAACTGTACCGATGTTGTTGCTTCTTGTCTAGCTTTGAGGCTCCACATCAGGCAGAAGAACTGCAAATGTTTTATCTTGAGAAATCAGAGGCTGCCTTGAGTCTGAAGTTTTCTTGGGCTTTGGTTGATGTCATTTGGACGTGGGGTGTGCGCTCCACTGCTTGCTTTCAGAAAGGAAGAGAGGAACAAGTCAAGTGATTGGAAATGGTGTTTTCTCTATAAACAAGACCAACTGCTGTTGCCGTGTATTTAGATAGTGAAGCTGGCTCTTTTTTCAGAAATGCCCTTTGAGTTTCTTGTGACGCAGGCTGTCAACGCTTCTTTTGGAGTTTAGTAAGGGGTTTTTCAGAAGAAGTCCTTGTGGATCCATTTGCCTGGATGTCAGTGATGATGTTTATCCCCTGCCCCTCTGCCATGGAAGTACTTCTGCTAATTTAGGTAATCTTGGTGTCTTTGTGATTTTAGAAGGACAAAACAGAGGTGCAAAATCTCAGCTCTTACTTTGGTGCTCAGATGAGCTGTTTATTTTATTTCCTCATTGGAGGGGTAACTGGGATATTTTTTTTTCCCTTCAAGCTGTCATGATACAAGCTGAAAAAATAGAGTCACAGAGGGCTTTCTCCTGAGCCTTTCACAGGGTGTAAGAAAACTGATAGACTTTGGGTCTGATGAAAAGCAGAGAGAAATCAATGAGAGTATTTCTGTGTTCACTAAAATCTTGCTTAAGAAGATTCTTGTAAAAATGGGAAAAAAACAAACCAACCCTGAACAAATCCTTGAACAAAACTTCTGATGGAATGTTTGTTTTTGTTTAGTGTCAGACTTAAGTGAGGTAAAACCAGAAAATGATGAATTAACCACTGTATTTTATCTCTATCATTTATTTTTTTTCACTTCTTCCATTTTTCCATGTTTCTGTTAAAGTCTGGAAGACTTGCATTGATGTTTAACATTAAGTTTGAAGGCAGGGATACATAACAAAGATGATACCAAAACACTGAGACTGGAGTGAATGCTACCAATTCTGGTCACCAATTCTGAGCTGAGAGACTAAACTATGCTGGCTGTACTACTTAAAAACAAAAAGCCCACAAAAAGCAAATGTGTGGCCGGAAGATTTGTTACTAATTTATACTCTTAAGGCATTTAATAAGATTTTCAAACAAGTGCTGTGTATGTTGATAACTAGAATTTGTGGGGATATGATGATGGATTAAGATCTCCTGTGCTGAAAACTGAGCTTGCAAATACTGTGCTGTCATTCTGTGTATGCTGGGCTCTGCCTCAGAGGGCAGAAGTATAACCTGCTCTTCCTGCCATCTTGTTTGCTTTATCAAGAGTGCATTCCAAACTCTGGTTATATTCGAGCAGCTCTGATGAGAATTCTTTTTCGAGTCTGTTCTGATGATGAAGCTCAAAATGGTTCAAATTTGTTGGGTCTGCATTGCTAACAGGAAAAAAAAACAAAAAACAAACCAACCAACAAACAAACATAGGTCTTTATGTTTGTAAAACGCAGTTCAGATCCTTCTTATTTTTAGTGATTAAATCCTCTTCCAAACCAGCAGCAGGATTTTGGGTACCTCACTTGTCTTTCAAGGTCTGTGAGTAGAGAAGTGCCTGTGGAAGGCAGCAGCCCATCTGCAAGTTGCAGTGCATGCTGTACCATGTGGCTTTAAGATGCAGTGAGGTTGTGGTGGAGGCACTTCACCTGGAAGCCTGGGCAGTTTTGTTTTCTTTCCTGGTGTCTTGGACGTTGGAGCCTTGCAGGATGTAGTTGTGGCTGCTGAGCAAATTATCATTACCAGAAAAATTCCTTGTTCTCTTCCCTTAATTATGTGATGAGGTAAAGCAGATTCATTCTGTAACATTGCTGGAATTTGGACACCGGTTTCACTGGCAAGGTATGATTTGTTAAGGCTCCAGAACTGAGCTGCGTTTAGGCTACAGTAAGTGCTCTCATCGAAGTGAAATAAAATCTGCTGAAATCTATCTGTGTTAAAGCCTGTCTAATCCTATGCAAATGCCTGAAACTGTATTGCAGTAGTTAAATTAATATTCCAGATTACACTTGAAATGTGACGTGGAACTTGGTGACATTTTTCAAAATAATTGTCCCCGTGGTTGTTCTGCTTCTTGCTGGGAACACGGCTGTGAAAGGTACAGTGGTACAGCAAGGTCGCCTGGAAGGGCGGGCAACATTTGTGAACCAACAAGGCCTTTCAATTCAAATGGCATTTCTGCAGAAGAATACCTGTGCAGACTGTGTGATTTCATTTTAGCCAAGCCTATGGCTGCATTAGATATTGAAATGCTCAGAAATATTTACTGTAAAAAAAAGAAACAGAATATTTTGATTAGTTCACTCTTGTGTCACAGATGGATGTATGTAAAACTTCTGCATGTATTTGAATGGCCCACGGGGGATTATCTCCCTTGAGTACAGAAAAGAAGATTTTTCTAAGGCACTTTCAAAAAGGTACTGAATATCTCATATTTGAGTAGCTGAGGAAAATTTGTATTAAGATGTTCTGACAGTGTGGGTCATGTAGTTGGTGGGATTGCAACAGATGATCATGAGCTTTGCCAAGCTAGTGTGGGCTTAGGTAGCAGTGCTGAGTTTCTGGGAAAGGAGGATGAGAGACTGCAGGGGGAAGGAAAAAAAGCTGTGCTCTGATTAATCGGCTCACCAGCAGGTGTGCTCTGGTGCCATGCCCCATGCAGCCGCGTTATTCCCAGGCACAGAGATTCTCACATGACACAGGAGGTGCCCAGGGTAATGAATCCCGTTAGTCATTAAGCCAAAAAAAGAGATAAGTGCAAGTTTTAATCATTTCTGCAGCTTACAATCTGAAGTTCTTCTGTATCTTCTAGTTCAGAGCTTCTCTCCAAACCTTTCCCAGCCCTTTCCCTGGGTGGCTGACCAGTATGGGCTTAAAGAAGTGATGCGACTTTCTTTCCAGGTAGACTGGGAGTCGGGCTGCCAGAGAAATAGCACTCCTGCACTGATGGAATAAATAGCTTAGCACATAGGTAGCCTTGACAAAAGGAGGTACTGAACAAGGATATTTCCTGTCCTGCTCCTTGACATCCATCTAGACTTCTTCCTGGTTTTGGGGTGGAAGCCTACAGTTCTTGCACAATGTGATAATCACAAGTGTTTCCCTGGACAAACTCCAGTGCAACCTCCCTGGAAACCCTTACTGGAGCTGATGGGGTCTGCTGGCTGGAATGACTATGAGACTGAGCTGCAGCGAGTGACTTCTCTTCGGGGTAAAGCAGTTCCACGCGAGTTGGTATTTATGCCGCTGTGAGCAGCCTCGTTACATTTCCCATGGCTGTCCTGACTCCTGGTGGCCGCTGAAGACACTTGTCGTGTGTAAGCGATACTTTTCTAAGAGGACTGAGCTTCCCCCCCGACTTTCAGCGATGCTCTATTGGTCGGCAATTACCGCGTTAAATCACTAGTAAATCTGCGGCCATTGCCTGGTCTTTTGCTTTGCAGAAGTCGCCATTAACCTAAAAGGATTAAAACAAACAAACAAACAAAAACAATAACAAAAAAACCCAACTAAATTGGACTTGCATGAATGACTTCACAGTAAGTGAGTGCTTTAGCCTGCGAAGATCCATTATAGCAATTGGCCTCAGCTGTCTTGTGTGCCACTTACAGCTTATGCAGCTTTGTGTCCTGGAGCAGAACTGGGATGCAAAGTTTCTGAGAGGTTTCAGCCTGGAAAGGTGGATGAGAAGAGAATGCATTTATGCTTAGGCCCAAGTCTTCCATTCTTGCTCTTTCATTACCATACTCTGAATCTAGTGGGATTTTTTAGTGGCACTCCAAAATTTAGCAGGATGGAAATACTCCTTTATCTGTGTAAGGCTGAGCATTGTTCTTTCTTTCCTGGATTACACAGCAGTGGTAGGTGGGTTGTTTGCTTTTCTTCTGGCTTGCTGCCTGTATAATAACAGTCTGCAAATATTCTGACAGATCCAGTTACTCAAAAGCAGCACCAGCAGTAGGCACTGCTTAAGAGTTTGTGAAGATTTCTTGAAGATAGGGATAGAGGATGTGAATTACTTCCCAAGTTTGCCCATATTTCTTTGGATGTGCTTATGAGATTCTTTGGGAAGGATAGGGTGCAGAGACAAAAAAAAAGTAGAGCTTTTGGGTAGATTCATTTGATTAAATCTTAGATTTAGCAGTGGGAGAATAGCAGCTCTGGTTTATTTCTGCAGTAATGTGGGTTGTTTTTCCTTGTTGTTAACAGTTATAATTACTCCTGGTTAAATCTCAGTATATGGGAGCTGCTGACAGAGGTGAATTACTTGTATATCTGTAATAGAACTTAGTGTTACCTTGGTTTGCCCCAGGTCATAGCCATGTTTAGAGACTGTCATTCTACATACACGTATGGCTTTCTCCTCTTTCCTTGGAGGCTTAATATAACATTTCACTAAAATTCACCTGAAGTTTGTAACTTTATGCTTTTCTAGCTTTCTTGGTCCTGATTTGTACACTAGATATTCTGAGTCATTTTTGTGTACGCTTTCTGAATCAGATTTAGTTGACACAGCTGAATACTTTCTAACCCATTTCTGCTTTCTGTGGAGGTTCTCCTTCACAAGTAGAAAGATGTGTGCAGTTGCACATCATGTCATCAGGTAATACTTGACAATTGATAATTGTAGCTCACGATTCAGCTATTGCTGGAATCAAGTGATTGTCTCATAATTCCCTCTGTACCAAGGTAAAAGCATGACTGACTACTCTTTCCATGGGGTTTTGTATTTGTGATAGATCCTCTGAAGTGTGCTTTGACACTTCCTTCTTGGAGTGTGTTAAGGGGCTGGCAGTGAGCTGTGGTGACGGAATGAGAGGCTTTCAGAGAAACTCTGTGCAGGCTGACAGAGAGATGCCATGTGGGACTCAGGCACAGTGTTCCCTCACTTGTTTGTGAGAAATGAACAAATCTGATTGTGCTGGACAGCAGTATTACAGTGGTTGATAGGTGCACCTCTAAGTATTTAAATGACCTCTAGGAAAAAAAACAAATCTGGTGTATGACTTGGATGCCACACAGTATGAATCTTTGGGATGGTTTCTGTGCAGTGATGCTAGCAAATGCACATTCCTCTCAGGAAATGATACTGCTGGGAGGTCAGTTATAAATATTTGTGTATTTGTAGATGCAGAAACTCTTCCTTTATTCTGTCTGTGGTGTTTTGGTACGACAAGCTGTGGAAGTTACAAATTAATTACTGACTACACAGTTATTACTTGGATAATCCTGCAGAAGGGCTCTGTTTGTAAGCAGGACGGAATTGCATAAAACTCTCAATATGTTCTTCATGCTTCAAATGTCATCCTAGAGGCGGGTTTAAGGTTTACTTAATGAGAAGCTTGCCACTCTTTTTAATTCCCCTGGCCTTCCTCCTCCCAGCTGGAAGATCCCATCAGTGCGTTTCCTTACAGCATTTTGCATTGCAGGTGCTGGGGTGCCACACACAGTCCAAAGAGCTGCACATCACCGTCAGCCCCAGCACTGTGCTGAGCAAAACCATGCAATGCATAATGTACCTTCGAGTTACTCTATGCTATTACAGCTGGCAGTAAGCTTACAGAAAACCTCAGGACTGACACTGGCTTTGTTTAGTGAAGAGACCAACATCAGAGTCTGTGTAACAGGATTGTTCCTGAATATGATAGAGTACAGGGGTCTGATGAGAACTCAAGGTCTTCATTTTGGTATCTAAAGAAAGTATGTAATCATCAGCAGATGAAAGGTTAGCAGAACACGCAAATTTAACCCTACACCTTCACTATAAAGATCAAATGTCACAGCCACTTAATTTCAATGGTTTTCTGGGGAGAACTCAAAGGCACTTAACAAGAATCAGATGTACAAGTTGCTTCTCAGTAATTGGATTCAACAAAATCCTGAAGCTTTTTTGTTCTCATTCTTAAGTGGAATCTGCCAGTTTGGCCAGGATAGAAACTACCTCCTTCCATCTTGGAGCAAAATGTTGGAGGCAGGTGGGTGTCCTCTCTGAGAGAGGTAGGCAGGCACCCAGGATCTGTAGCAGCACCACAAAGGAACTTAGCTTTGTGAGTTTGTCTGTAGAGTGCAAACGTACATTTGGGTTCTTTGCATTTATTCATTCTTTGCATTAAAGAGATTTCAGCCAGCACTGATGGGTGCTGCTGCCAGAGGGGTTGTGCTGCTTCTCTGCCACCCACAGCACCTTGCAGCCATCTCTCCACTTTCCATCCCCTGGCACACACTGTCCTGCAGCTGTGTGGTCAGCAGTGCTGCAGAGTGACCTGGTCAGAAATGGGGCAGAGCTGTGCACATGGCTTTCCAAGTTGGCATTTCCTGAGCTGTGTTTGCCTGCTGGTGAGTAGGCAGACTAGTGTGACAAGCTAGGATTTTAAGAAATTTTCCTTGTCAGTAAAGGGTGTGTTGAAGATGGCAAAGAACAAAGGAAATAAGTTAGTCTTCTCTGAAGATTGAGAAGTAGTGGTGAATGGGACAAGCAGTTGGCAGAGATGTAAAGGCTGGGAATGTGAAATCTGGGATAAGCAGAGGGAGGGACACCTTAGGGGAGGGGAAGGGATTGTTCTCCAGGGAGCAGCTTTGGTGAAAGGAAGGTGATGTGTTCTGGGGGCATCTGAAATTCCTGCCAGCATGCTAACTGGTCCCAGCACTTGCTCCAGGGTGAGGAAGCGGAGGCTGTGCTGTAGGCCTTGATGTTGGTTTTTAACACAAGTATTTAAAACCTTTGTGCTTGCCACCAGACAGAACACTTGAGTTAAAAACCCTTGGTTACACTTATGTGTCTGTTTCATCTTTATTTTCTAGAAGGAAATAATGAAGTAGAATACAGACAAAGATGAAGCTGTGGGGAATGACTGCCTAAGCTTTTGGGATGCTGTGGAAGGTTTCGTGGCTGGGACCAGCATCATCTTAATACAGCAATGGCCCTTCCCATGATAGGGTGACAAACACTGCCCTGCCGAGGAGTTGTGGGGCTACAGAATGAAGTAGTTGCAGCTTGCTCAAATGTGGGAGCTTTCATATGCTCCTGTCTCAGCAAAGTGAAGATGAGGAACTCTGCTTGTCAGCCATAACTTGGGAATGAAGCATACTGCTTTGATACTGCAGCTCGCTCCCAGGCCATACAGTGAGCTGCACTAGAGGGTTGGCTACCCAAGAGAGTGGAGGTGATGTGAATGACTGTGTCCATGCTGCCAGCGAGCCTGTGTGCCTGCAGCATGCTGAGAAGTTACAGTTTTGTCTGGCACTATGTTGCTGGGGCACTGGGGTGTACCACTGCAGAGCACGAGCATGGCCTGGCTGACTATGAGAACAGGATGTCTGTTTGAGAGAAGCAGCCAATGTTCCCACAGTTATCTGCAGAGATGTCACCTGCAGTTTAGCTGGTTGGAGGTGGCTGCTCTCCAGGCAGCTATAGAAGAAATGCTGATTGAAGCTGCTTGAGATGCTAAATCTATCAGGCTGTTAGGGGGTCCTGCGGGAACTGAAAGGTGGTGCCAGGCCTCCCCTGCTAATTTGGTGTGTGTTCTGAGAGGAGATTGGAGATTGGCTTAATTTTAAAGCTGGCTTCCTTCTGTGAAGCCCCTTGGGAAGAACAGCTGTGTCTCCTTGCAGCTGCTTCTGGGAGTTGAAAAAAGTGTCCCTGCCTCAGAGAGTGAACATAGCCCCTTTTATTTACGAGAGTGAAAAACAAGGGAAAAGCACTGTTAAAGAAAGGCTATAGCTGTGCAACGCCTCAGACCGCTGTGCCATGCGAGCGGTTTCCAGCTGGTGCTGCTGGGAGCCCCAGCCCACTGCCAGCCCCTCTGCAGACAGCCGCAGCCGAGCTGCCCTGGCGGTGTGGCCCATTGTCCCCATGTCCTTCCACTGGGGCTCCTCTTGCTCTCCCTGCTGTTTCTGGTTTCTGCTTATCCCTGAGTCTGTTGTTTCTCTGCATGGAGTGGGAGGGAGAAGTGGGGCTATTTTCCTTGCTCTGACACCAGTGATTCCAAATGCTTTCACTGCTGAAATGTTCTGAGTAGCGAGAGGGAGGCTGACAAATGTCCATAATCTTGGATAAGGAAGTAAAGCATGAAGACTTTGTGGAAAATACATACTTTGAAAACGAAACCTGTTTGTGTTTTGAGCAAGTTGCGTGCAAAACTTGGTTCCTGTTTGTTTCCTTATGTAATATGGTTGATTTGTTTCATTGTGTCCATACAAACTTTTGGTTGGAGCTTTTTGTTTTCTGTGTTGAGGTGCAAAGAAATTTTGTATCTGAAAGTTAAACTGCTTTTGACTGCTTGAGCTGTTTTTGAACCTTGGAAGCAGAAATAGCATGGAATGTGCAGAGGACAGTTAAGCCATGCAGTCAGCCCTATAAAGGCTTGTTTGCACGTCTGCTCTCAAGCATGCAAATAGTCCACTGACATGCTAGGATGTTTTTGAATATAACCATGTGTTTGTGTCTTGAGCTCATGGTACATTGAAGTGTAAATACTACAGAAACGCAGCCATTCTCAGTTTTGAAACAGGTGCATTTTGGCTGCCCTATCCAACTTTGTTTTTTGTTGTTGGCTAAGCTTTTTGTTCAAGGAGAGACCTTAAAAAGTTTCTGAAGGATCAAAGCGATGTTACAGGCCCTGTGGGTAGCCAGCCCAGAGGAAGAAAGGTGTTTTGTAGACCGGTTTGTGCCTCATCTACCTGTGAAGCTAATGTAACTACTGAATCATTTAAAGGGAAGGGAAAACGTAATTATAATAGGAGTGATAGCACAAGAAGGTTACTTCTGTGAAGGACTTGAAAGGGAAGAGAAGAGTGCCGTGGTTGAGTAAAGCAGTCAAGGGAGAGTGATGGGATCAGAAGGCAGCATCCAGCAAGCCAGATATTGGAGCGGTATTAACAACAGGAGGAAAAGAAAACACACATGAATGCATGAAACTCAATTATGAATATGGTATTAGCTTGTTGAAAGTCAGATTAGTAAAATCTGGGGTCTCTTTCAACATATGGATTGCTTTTTTTGCTTCTTGTTCAACACATGATTTGTCAGATTTAGGTTAAGAGCTGATCTTACATTCTGTAGTGACTGCATACTGCATTCTGCAAATCGGAGTTAGTTTTCGTGCTTTTAAAAATCTTGCAATATGTGCAGTCATTTCTTAATGAGCTCCTTTTCCCTAAAATGTTTGGGAGGACTGTGTTCTTCTCATTACAAAGTTAGGACAGACATTGGCTGTGCCAGGCAGTTTGGTAACTGCCTCCTGATCTTGAATGATCAAACACTTTGTAAGGAGGCAGTTTTCTAAGAAATGCACCATGAAATGGAGCAGATCCATAGTCAGGAAATGTCAAGTAATATCTATTCTATGCTTAATGGCAAGGTCCCGATTGTAACTTTTCTCAATATGTATTGTAAAAATGCCTTAAAGTATTTTAGCAAGGACGAAATGATGGGGCAGAGCGCATCAGACAGCACCACCTACTGTCCCGAAGTGGGCTGTGGAGACAGCCGTGAGATGGTCAGAATATTCTTCTTAGAATCCACCTGCCCAAGTGTTTGCTGTTTCACTGGTAGCTTGAAGCCTCTCTGAGCAGTTCTGAGGACTCATACAGGGATGTGTTAAGCTCTGATTTCGGGAGCCTTCGTTAAAGATCTCAAAAGCTTTGATTGCAACTGCATTCATTTGGCATCCTGAAATTTGGTCATCTGAAAGATCAGGACTTCCAAGTATACTGTGGTTAATACAGACTTACGTATTTAAAGCTTTCTTGAATGAATCCATACATTAATACATAAAGTAAAACATTAACACAGAGTAAAAGTATCCCTCAGTGTATGAAATTATTAACACATGATCAAGCTTTGATACAGTCATCACTCGACAGTCTGCACACCCTGAAACAAATTGCAGATAAGCATCAATGCATACTACAGTTTTGGCAATATCCAGCCTTTGAAACTGTTCTGACTAAATCCAAGTAAATAGCAAATAGTTCACATGAAGTTTGAAGCGGTGATTCTTTTGGACAACAGTGGTGCTGGCTCAATCATCCCTAGGAGGTGCATTCCTAAAAATAGGATATGAAATGGAACCTAAGGAATAGAAAAGTTGGCCATGAGGGCATAGAACATAATAATAATAATAAAACAAAACAAAAACAATCACCCCCTCAACCCTCAACAAATGAACCTGTTGTGTGGACTTCACTTCTGCTCTTGTTAGCAGTGAGTAGAAGATAGACGTGCAAATAAAGGATGGCAACCTAGAAGGAAGGTTTCCAGGTTTGCCGATTTTGAATTAAAAGGCTTGTGTGTCTGGAATGCCTTTCTTGGGGAACTGCAGCAAAGTACAATGAAGCAGCATGCAGCATTGAGTGCAGGATTAGGGACAGAGCATACCTGTGTGCTGAGCTCAGCTCTGCCTGCTGCTTAGAAGAAGAGGGCCGCTTAGGAGAGCTGAGAGATGACTTTGGTTTTAAGATGGGATTTCGGAGAGTTCAGGGCTGTTTGGCAGAGGAGGTTCAAAGGAGGCCTGGAGGCAGCATGTAAACAGACTCTTAAGCTGTTCAGCCATGTGTGCAATTCCTGGGTGAGAGGCTGTGTTGCCTTAGCTCTCATGAGGCTCGTGCTGAGGAGGTGAGAGCTGCCCAAGGGCAAGGTGTGCTGCTGTTGGCACCATGTCCTGCTTATGCCACAAGAATAACATGCAAACTGTTTGCAGTGACAGCAAAGCCTGTTTGTATCTGTCTGCAAAAGACTACAAATGTATGCGTACCTGCTATTGGGCTTGGTAGAGAGGAAGATGCTTGCTGGGAAGTGCAAAACTGGCTCAAAACTCTTCTATTCTTATTGGATGTTGAGATCTGGTTTTGGTTCAGATCCCTTTTCCATTCATTCCAGATATTTATTTTATGGCTGAGATGACAGAATACCTTGTTTTTGAAGACTGCACAAATGCACTTAATTGCTTTAAGATGTATTTACTGCTACAGAGTAGTAATTCTCACAGCAGATACAGAACTTCAGAAAAAATCTACAGTATATAATGATATATGCGTATAATGTAATAATGTAACGAGACTCTTTTCACAAGGCACATATGGCATATTCAAACAGCTCTGTTCTCATAATCATGGCTTTATGATGTGTCGCCTCTTGTGTCCCTGGACATCTTAGCAGGGGCTGGGGAAACAAAATCCCTCCTAGTGCAAGAGCAGAGCAAGTCTGAGACTTTTTCACAAGGCTGAATGTGCACAAACCTATGGGGCCAGATAACGTACATCCCAGGGTACTGAAGGAACTGGCTTATGTGATTGCTGATCTGCTCTCCATCATTTGAAAGTTATATCTGACAGGCGAAGTCCCTGGTAACTAGAATAAAGGGAAACATTGTGGTGGCTTTCTATGATGGAGAGATAGCATCAGTAGACAAAGAAAGGGCATTTGTCGTCATCTTCCTGGACTTGTACAAGGCCTTTGGCATGGTCCCCCACCACATCCTTATCTCTAAATCAGGGTTTGAAGGCTGGTGGATGAAGAATTGGTTGGAGGCCATAGCCAGAGGGTTGTTGTCAATGACTCTGTGTCCAGGTGGAGACTGGTCATGAGTGATGTCCTCAGGGTCTGTCTTGAGTCTGGTGCTCTTCAATATCTTTATCAATGACTTAACAGTGGGATTGAGTGTACCCTTAGCAAGCTTGCTCTTTTGATGCAGCCCAAGATGCTGTTTGATTTTTGGGATTGCAAGGACACGCTGGCTCATGTTAAGTTTTTCTGTCCATGAGGACTCCCAAGTCCTTCCTTGATTCTCAAAATATCCTGCCAAGAGTGAGGAATTGAAGGAGTCACTTCAGTGTAAAATATGAACTGCTTTTCTGTTTGGAGTAAGGAAATTATTTTTTTTTTCTGAAAATCTAGTTTTGCACTCTTCTAATTATAGGCTCTGACACTGAGTCAGATTCTCTGCTTCTTGAGAAGTGTGAGTAACTTAATTGAGTATCTTAATTAGCTGCAGCATTTATTTGTTTCTGTGATCAATCTGGCCCTGGAACTTGAGGTTCACGCATCGTTAACAGTGATGTGCTCCTGGAATGATTATGGAATGCCTTTGGTGCTGAGGGGAGCAGTAAACACATACCTAGCTGTGGTTTTAAGAACAGGTGGCTTAATCTTTCACTAAATAAAGCAATAATTTCAGCATATTCTGGTGATTACAGATAATAGTTATTTGGGTAATATTAGCTTTTTCAGGTGTGGCATCTTGTTCTAGGTGTTGTAACCTGTCGTTTACTGCTTTGGTGTATTCAGTCTTACTTGGTAATTGTCTTGCTGAAAACCAGATTATATATTATTTAGCTGTCAACTGTATTGGAAAAAAGCCAAAAAACTCTTAAACAGATGTTACTCAATAAGCAGCAGTGAGAACTCGAAAACAAGTTGACTCCTTGCTTCATATTTGTTAGATGGTTAATACTTGTAAAAAAAAAAATCTGAATTAGATCTTTCTGCCTCACTGTCTGTGTCATCTGATGGTCTTGAAAGAACAACTTCTGTTAACTTGGCAGAAGGCTGTAAGACATCACAAAAAGACCCTCAAGATACTTTGACTTGAGGAAAAGCCCCAGGTAGCCCTCAGTTCAGCAAGGTGCTTCTAGATAAAGTGATAAATTCTCTTGCAGTAGAATTTTGGTGTAATTTGTTATGCTGTGACAAATCACCAGGAGAAAGCTAATGGTCAGCATTTCTTGGAGTCAGACACAGGGATCTTTATTGAGCTTTCTTTCAGCAAAGCAGGGAATTGTCTAACCCACTTCTCTCATACCACAGTGTTGTATTTTGTTTGCACTTCCCCAGCAGGGATGAGCTTTACTACAGATATACCACAACCAAGTTTGCATGTATGCTGACTTAGAGGTGAAAGCTTAAACCCAAGTTTTGGACTACGTCCATTTATAATAAGCCAAGTTAAAGTTCAGTAGTTTTTACAGGACAGCTGCCTTGTTTTAGGCACTGATGTGCTTCCCTGACTACAGGATCATGCAGGATTTAGTGTATCTGTATGTATACAATGTACGTATTCCTTATGGAAGGGGAATTCTATCAGTTCTGTGACTCATCTGGGCAACAGAGCGAAAAGACTTTCCATAACCATGGAAGAAAAAATGTTGGGGTTAAGACTCAAACAAGGTGTTCAATCTCAAAGCTGAACTTGGGGTCTTCTGAAAAACTCTGGGGACTTGAGAAGCGTTGGTTGTACGCTTGCAAGGCTCCCATGTCTTTTGGTGTAGGATAAGGCTACTCTAGGTCAAACAACTGAGCTTCTCAGCTGCAAAAATGCCTCACTTCTTGCTTCCTTGAGAAGTCAGCCCTGCTTCCCACCCTACCCTCCTGATCATCTCAGCCTGAAAGAACTTGTTGGATTCCATATGTATTATTTTCCCTGTCAGAAAATGACTCCCACTCGAAAAAGGATTAGGGAGGTTGGCAAAGAAAGAGTGAATTTAATTATAGGACAAAGCAGCATTCTCTCCCCCAGGACTCTTGGCTTCGGTTGTCACTTTTGATGCTTATTCTTTATAAGTGGTATCTGGTTGGCTTGTATTTGTTTTTCATCTGATAAGATGGCATCTTTTTTACTCCTGTGTTGTTGCTCTATTACACAGATTTTGGATATTGATGGAGTGTGATAAGCAATCCCCAAAATACAATGATTTCTGCTTCTAACCAGAATGAGATTATGGCATGGTGTTGTGATCCCACCTTAGTTTAGATATTGTGAAGTACCTACAGCATGAAGAAAGCATCTCTAGGACTTTTGCAGTTGACAGAAAGATGAACATCTCCAGAGTGTCTTTCAGATGTGAGAAAGACTGGGCTCTTCAGTGCACACGTATCTTCTGTCTAAAGAAAAACCCACAGTGACAAGTCCTAAAGACTGCTGGAACAAAACCAGAAGTTACAAATAAAAAGCTAATGCTTGGGCATTGATTCTGTAGTAGTTTTTACACATAAAATGTGCAATGTAATAAGATGCAGCATTCTGTGATGATTTTGATAACCTCATGTCATGTAGTTTAGGAATAGTAGTACAGGATGTAGGGCTTGTGCTAGATAAGTGCTAGGTGCTGCTGTGGTGGGTGTGTCATTGATTTCTGCATCTTGGCTCTCTAGCACTCTTGGCTGTGTCTGCTGCCAGCTCCTCCTGGACTGCTGGCCCTGCAGCTGGGCACAGCACCTGTATGAGGTGCTTGCCTTCCTGACCTGCTCTTGCCTCGGTTCTGCTAGGAAATTGAGGGTCGTTCGTGCCGTGGGCTTTAGTACTCCTGTCAGCTGGGGTGCTTTGGTGCTCTTCCTAATAACTGAGGCTGATAGGATATCCTGGAACTTTAGGAAACCCGTGGGGGATATTGAAAGACTCTCATTGGACTTTGCTCTCTGGGTGGCTAATGAAAGGGTACAAAACTAAATGTGTGTCAAGTCTACCTTGCCTTCAGGAAGTCTATGTGGAAAGCTCCATTATCCTGGCATTTTCTGTGCATGCGTAAAAGGAGCTGTAGGCAACACCTTTCATTACTGACTTTGCAGAGAAGCTGTCCTCATTAAGCAGATAATGGCTTGCTGGAGCTCACAGCTTCAGTGATTGTCAGCTGCCTTCAGAGGAGGTTTTCTCAACATGTATCTGCTACTGTCAAGCCAATAGAGGTCTTGCATAAAATATAGAGCAGCAAAACACTTTCTTAGGAAAGAGAAGGTCAAGAAAGTCAGAATAAGAATTCAAGTATTGCTTGATAGAACTTGCAAGGCATCCTGTTCTTGTATACTGTGACGGGGCAATGAAGGACTGGGATTTTATCCATCAGTTATATCCATCCTGTAATATTTTAGATGCAAAACCCACTCCTACATTAATTGCAGAATGGCTCTGATGGTAAAATTGGAGAGGGGTAAGCTGTACTTTACAGTCTTGCATTAAACAGGTATTGGAGAGGTGGAAGCTCTGGACAAAGACCTTCGAGATTGAGATATTACATGATTCTTCCAAGCTCTTCTGTGTTTCTGTGTCCTGGGCTAGGATGCCTTGAAGCTAATGAAAGACCTTGTGAATGTAATAAATTTAACAGTTACTGAGAAATGACATTTCTGAATCACAGCAAAATAGATGTCTGCTAATAGAAATACTGAAGCACTCTTTGCTTCACCCTTAGCAGAACATCTTGGCAAGGCTGATGTGATTTGTTCCTTATTGCATAAAATCAAAGTGTGACATGTGTCAGTCTTTTAAGTATGAAAAGGCATTTATTGCAGAATGTTTTAACCAAATCTTCATTATTCACTGGGGAAATGGTTGTGTGCTGTCTCTCTTTTTTCTGAGCAGCAGTAGCTGAAATGTTTGAAACGCCATCATAAATGAAGAAAATAATACTTACATAAATAGAGATCAGTGGTGCTCTGGTTCAGAGTTTCTGCTATCCAGCACAAAAATTGCTGAGCAGGAGGAGAAAGAAAATGACAAAAGAAAAGCTGCTTGTTGTTTTTGCTATCTGCATTTGCCATAAGAGGACTTGCATAAGGCATTCAACAGACTGTGAGAGAAGTGCATTTTGTAGTTGTAGAATTAATTAAAAGTTTAAATTTGAAACTTGAAAAATCTGAGCATGTCCAACATCCCTGTTTCTGCAACTGGGATAACTGAGACAAGACTTATTTTATTAAGCCTCTTTCCTGTTCCTTGAACCTCATTTTTATCTTCTGCTTCCATACTTCAAACCAAATAGCTATGGTTCCTCGTATTTACACTCAAGTAGATGTTTCTTCACATACAGTAATTACTGCAGAAGTAAAATTATGTAAATTAGATATTTGCTTCATTCTGCATTTCCTTGTATGGTGGAACAGGAAAGATGTGAGTTGAGTTTCATTAGTTCTGCCACCAGGAAGATGACAGGAACTCTGAAGTAAAGAATACTGCTTGCTGGGACTTGCACAATTTCTACTTTCTGTTGGGTACTTCAGGCAAGAAAAGAATGAATGTTATCAGCATTACCCATTTTATCTACACAGAAGCTTTGTCTAAGTGGTGACACATGCAGGGTTGTAGAAAATACCGTGTTAAAGATGTGTGTGGCTGTGGCTTACAGCTGTGCATTCATGTGTTGCCTTTCAATGGGCTCTCATAGCACACGGATAAGAATAACCTCCTCTGGGCTGGAACACCTTTCGCATTAACACGATGAGACATCTTTCCTTTCTGTACCTTCCAAAGTCCTCTTCAACAGCGATGGGGAGTTATCGTGGTGCAGCACTACAGGTGCTGTGCGCCCTTGCTGACTGTGCGCACTGCTCTGCAAGTCTCGATACAGACGATGTACGCCAGTCTTGTTCTGGGCAGCACCGTCCTTTCCTGCCGTTGCCGAAGTCCCATCCAGGTCTCCCCAGGCTGGCAGCTGCCCTGCCCACGGACCATTGTGCCATCCTGCAGCCTCACCCTTCGATCCAGCCCGCTCGGACACCTGGTGGCTTTTCTCAGTGAAGTACTGTGAAAAGCAGAATGGGAATAAAACCCGAAAACCAAAAAACCAAAGCGATCGATCAGCGTTCTTAGTTTGCTGGAGAAACGCTGCTCCCTAGCGTTCAGTGAAGGGCTGTTCTGGGAGCGCTGCACCCCTCGTATTGCCGTCATCGCTCCGCGGTCCCGTTTAGGTTGACGTGACTTGCAGAGGAGGTAACCGCTGGACGCAGGGGCTTTCAGCAGGTATTTGCTGATGCTTTTAAGCAGGCTGTGCTACTTGCTTTTGGCCGTCTACTTTCTGGCATGCCATCTCCGAATGGCAAACAGAGACTAAATCCTCCTCCTGCTGGTCGGAGTGTGAGTCAAGATGAGATTAAAAGATTTTTTTTTAAATTTATTTTTTTTAGAGATTAAAATGGAATAATAGTAATAAAAAAGCCAAATTTCCAATAACTGCTGTGAATGCTGAGAGGGACGAAGAGCCCTGTGGGAGCACAGTTGTCTTTCTCAGGGTGAGGACCAAACAGGGGAAGGACAAAACTCTGAAGGAATTAGGAGTTAAGAACCTCCAGCAAAGCAGATCTCGTTCCTTTCAAAGACTGAAGGTATAATGAGTACAGATTCTTGCTCATGTCCCTATGCTGTCCTCTGCTGGACTCTTATTTTTTATCCAAGCGTTTTACTGTAGTGACTGCTGACATAACTAAAATAAAACCGAGAATCTTTTATTAAATAGCAGCTGTACCCTAGCGTGCAGCCCTTCGTGTTCACTCTTTTCTTACCTTTCTGTAAGGCTGGGGTGAGGCACAAGCAGAAACGGAGCGGAGTCATAAATCACCCAGGTGTGTGTTTGCCTCGTTCTCACACCTCAGTCCACATCTTGCCAGGACTTCTCAGAACTACTGACTTACCACATATTAACACAGTGGTGCTTGGTGTCGTACTTGATGCTCCATAACACCTACTAGCTAACAGCCGTGGCTCCTGCATGGCATGTAGGTACACGGAATTGCAGATGGGTGGGATTGGGAGTGGCAATGCTTCTTATGCAGTGCAGTTCCAGCTGCAGTGAGAAACCTCTAATGACAGTGATGGTACTTGGTGGTGATTAGTCTCTTGGTGGTCTCAGTTATCCTCACTGCTGTAAAGCTTCTTCTAACATCTGACTGAAGTTGTCTTTGCTGCATGCGGTTACTTTCTGCAGGTGTAGTCACCACTTTATTCCCTTCCTTTGACTAGCAGCCTTTGCAGCAGTGTGTCACAGGACGAGTGAGAACTCATTCTGTAAATACGTGACTTTATCAAGCCAAAAAACAAGGATGGGCAAGGATGCCTGTGTTCCAGCCACAGACAGCTTTGTAAGCCCCATTAGCAGCCCTACTTCTGAGAATAAGGGTCATCTTTAAAAATTCTCTTACAGAGAGAATTCTGTATAGAGCCATCGTTTCTTTGGTAGCGTTCTTTCTCTTTCACTTTTTGAATTTTAATATTTAATATATTTAATACAATATGCCTACATGTAGAAGAAGTAGTTAAAATGGCTGTTGAAATGCTTTTGTTACTGGTAATTTTAACACTTTGAAAGTTGCACGCATATCTCAGGGGATGTTAGCTGGAGGCTTTCTCTAGTTGGGGTGTTTTGTGCTGGAGGTCTGGTGGATTAGAGGACAGGTGAATTAGGGAGGTGGGAGGTCTTAGGTGAGGCTGTACGCGTGTGGGATCTAGGCTGGTAGGAACACAGAGAGAGGGTTAATTTTTAGGACAAGCCAAGAAAACTTGCAAAATTGATGTAGGAACATAAATGTTTGTTTTCAATTCATCTGCTGCCTGGAACAGATTAAAACCAGCAGATCCCTGCCTTTAAAGAATAGAGCTGGTCGAACTGCAGCTTGCTTCAAATGAAGCAAAATATTGGTGTGGGGCTAGTGTATTCCTGGCTGCAGGCCACACAGAGAGGGGAGTAACTGCCTTGCAATCATTTTAGTCTCTGCCCCCTGTGGGCTCTGATGGCATAAAGATAAATGTATCAAAAAATGTGATATATATATATATATTTTTTTTTTTATATATTTTTATATATATATATATATATTTTTTTTTTTTTTTGAGGGGTGTATCTGTAGGGAAGAGTCGCTTCCTAATGCTTCCCCTCCTGCACAGAGTGGAGCTGGGTGCTCTGGGAGACAGCCAGGCACAGCATTGCAGGGCTGTGGGTGAGGGCATTCCTGCTGCTGGCTGGCAGCGGGGGAGCAGCAGGCAGTGGGACTGCAAGACTGGGTCTCCTACTGCACTGAGTCTGAGGAGCTGGGACTTGTCAGCAAGTACTGTGCAGAGCTGGAGCTCTGGGAGAGCACGTCTTAGCAGCTGCAGGGAGTATAGAATATCTTCACCAAAACACTACTACGTTCTGCTGAAATGAGCTGACTAATAGTTTCCCTCTGTCCTGGTTTCCCGCACACACTGCTTTTTGAGTTTGTATCGCCTGGCTGAAGTTGGCCACCACTCAGTAGCAAGGCTAACTCCAATTCTTTCTTGTCTTGTAGAAAACAAGTTTTCTGCCTGCTTGTCTTCAGAAGATGGAGGGTGAATCTAGTTCTCTTCAGGCAGCTCAGCTTGGACAAAGACAGCGAAGGACTCCGGATTTCCTGGTGCTTCACATGGTAGGTGGCAGAGCTGCTGTCGTTGCTGACTTCAGAGGTATGGGTGGGAATTGTCCTATCAAAGGCTCAACATTTGCTGATTCCTGCCAGCATGCAAACTCTGATCTCGTGATAGCAAGTGTTTTTGATAAACAAGTTCAGTAATTCTTTAGGATCGGGGGAGATAATGAGCAAATCTACTTGCTGCATAGAAGGAGGAAAGGCTTGGTTTGTGCTAAATGAAACACATGATAATTTTCTCTTGCTTCAAGAATGAGATTTGCAGAATGAGTGGACGGTGACATTAGAATTGGTGGTTCTATTGTGTTTGGTGGGAAAGTGCCAGGAGGAAAATGTTTATTCTTACTGTAATTAGAAAAGCAGTCCATAGAAAATCTGAAGGTATCCAGCTTTAGATTAGTTCCAGGCTCTCTTGGAGCCCCTTGAAACAATTATCTGTAGAACAGATTCCAAGGAGCCCCCTTTTGCTCCACCATGTGTGTCAATGAGAATAATAATTATATAAAAAAAAAGTAGAAACTGTGGAAGATGTGTATTGAGAATATATTGGTTTACAGTCATTATAACCTGTTAAGTTTCTGCAGCCCGTGGGGGAGATGCCTTTATCCTCCCTTTCTGGCCATACATGCCATGTAATGAATATTCTGTTTCTTTAGGCAAAAGTTGTAATTACTTTAGCCAAAGGTTGGCTGGTTTTGGTTTTCTTGCACTGGTGTGAAAATGCAGATTTCCTCTATAAAAATTAATGGAATATCTTTGGGAAGGATGTCCTAAACTGCCAGGGTGTGGGTTGCTAGCGAGCATGCTCTACTGTGCAGCTCCACACTGGCATGAAACGAGGGTGCTGCTTTATGAAGGATTCATTCTCTAAACCCTGATTTTACTGTTTACAAAGGGACTTCTTAAGAACTGCCAAATTTGTTGACGAACCTGACAGTAAAGGTGTAAAAATTTCTTAGAAATTGGGCATTTAATCTGACAAAATGAATAGTCACGATATTGATGCGTGTGTTGTCCTTGTTTTAACCAATAAATACAGGTTTGGGGAGGTGATGACTCCCGCTTGGTACACAAAAGCACCAGGTTCGCTGTGTAAGCAGAATATGCCTGAAGTTAACCCATACAGTACCATCGTTGTTTATCTTGGGGAAAAACAGAAATCTGCTGCAGGTGTTGTTTTTGATTTGAGATTGTACCTTGTACCTTAGTACTTAGTAAAACTTGCTCTCTGAAGGAAGGACCTCACAGAAAGTCAAAATTCCATGTCAGACCACTTTAGCTCTTCAGGTGCGCGTGGAACTTGAGCGCTGTACAAGACTTGCATTCACTCTGTAAATAAGATGTACGTATTACTTTTGTCTGATCCTACTGAAGGCTGTTCATTTTTTCTGCACTTCTATTGCTGAATGAGAAACAGTTGGTCAATAATTGGAGTTTAACATTTAACTGATATGTATAAAGCTACTTTTCTTTGATTCCTGAGGCTCTGAAAATATACATCAAATTATACAGAACATCAGAATCCATAGCTTTTCTTTCTTAAATATTTTTAAGTCAATGTTTTGTTTGAATAGAGCATAAAGGTCAGTTGATTTAATTTATGCTAATAGCAGAGATATGGTTTAATTTGCTGTTCAGTAAGATATTAAGAAAGAAAAAGATATAATTTCAAGTGACAGCTACAGCAACAAAATTCCAGTGGAAGGGTAGAGACTTGGTATTTTATCTTGCTTAAGTTTGTGTGTTTAGGCCATCGTATGTCAAATAGCAGCACACACTGCAGTGATTGATAGCCCCGTGCTAATGAGATCAGAATGAGAAGTAGATGCAGTTTGATTTCAGAAGTAATTGGTGCAAATAAATAAATAAACTCTCCCATGACTTGAAAACTTCTTCTAATTTGGAGCACATTTATCTGGAAAATGTGTTATCGGCAGTTTTATAATAGATTCAAACTCATTGCCTAAGAGAGGCAAGTCGTTTTCTATGTGTTTATTAGAAATTAGAGGCTATCAAGCTCTATCATTTAGGGGATTTTTCTTCTATGCTGATGTTGTTTTTTTGTTTTTTTTTTTTAAAAAAGTGGATTGTTGTGGAGAGATCTTTTCCTACCAATTTTCCAATGAATTCTGGATCACTTTGAGCAGACTGAATATAATTTTTTGAGAAGCAAAACCAACATGCATGTTTCTAAGTTAGAAAAGATGTGAGTTTTGATGAAGCAAAGAGGTTCTCAAATATTTTTTGCTATGTTTTGGCTTAACATCAAGAACCTTAGCATGTTTATGTACTTCTACAATCTGCAAAACTGGGGAAAAAAATTAATGAACGTGAGCTCTGTGAACTAATAGTGCTAAGGAGCAGTCGTTTTACTTTTGTTCTTTCCTGGTTGGATTGATGATTTCACACTTTTGATTCAATAATCAGATTAAACAGACAAGATCAGAAAACACTACTGAAGGGTGAGGTACAAAAGCATGACCTGGTTAGGGCAGCTCTTAATACAAGAGCCCTGCTGCATTATTATTGGTGCTGGTGCGTGATGCAGGCTGTTGGCCAGCAGGTACTGTTCTGCACTTTATGCTGCAAAGCTGCCTTGGCAAAGTCAATATTTTCTCTTAGTTGGAACTATTCCCATCAGGAGTAAAAAGAACTATTTGCCTTGGCTTGTTTTCTTAAAGGTTGTAGTAGTTAAAATCTTCTTTTTAAGTTAATCTAATCGAATTCAGAAAGTTTTGTTTGTATCCCCCAATGTTTGCTTGTGCACTTTTTGTTTTGCTTTATTCTCCTGTACACACAGTCATATGAAGACTAGTTTGTCAGTGCACAAAGGAAAACAGAACTGATAATGAGAAGTGCACCCATTTGTCTGAGTTTAAGGAGCCTATGGCAAAATGTCCATGAAATGCATGGAGTTCTAAAATGTCAATTGCTTGTTTCTTATAGGAGATACTAGAGCACAACAGCCCTCTTCAAAACCAACATATTCATCTTCTCTTGACCTGCAGTACTATGCAACATTTAAGAGACCAAAAAGTCAATTCTCTCTACTTTGTAAATGTAGTAAGATAGCAACATCTTAAAGCATTCTCATAGAACTGGGAATTCAACTCGTGTGAATTTGGTAGTGTTACAAGGTAACTGGCTGTATTTATTTTACACGTACATCTAAAAGAATGCAATGCAGAATGAATCATGATTCTGTTTCAGTTGAGAAGTTTTCTTGGGTTGCATGAAACTGTAGTGAAGAGTCAGTTGTTGGTGGTGAATTTTTTCAACAGGAACAGTTCTCATGTCTGAATTTACTTAATGCTGTCCAACATACGTTTGTATGTGAGCATTACATCACAGTTTTATCTTACTTGCTTCAGTGACCAGACCAGGTAGAAATCATGTCTGTGACACCAAGGCCTGAGCATCTCTACTGGTAGGTAGCCCTGGGGTTGGAGAAATGCTAGTCTCAGTACTGAAGTTTTCTTCTGAATCCTTCATAGTCATCACTGAGCAGAAACAACACGCTGGAAGTGAGATGCCATGTCAGGTCGCTGCTGTTCTTCCTGTGCACGAAGGCATTCTTTCTCTTTTTCTTTCCTACCAACAATTTTGCAGTCTCTCTGCATTCCAATCTCTCTGTTGGTAAAATGAATTTTCATTTCCCCAAATTAGAGGAATGTATTTAATATTTGCTAAGTGACATCTTCAAAGAAGTGTGCCCAGAGTACTTCAAATGAGACCAATTCCCCATTTCAAAGAGCTCAAAGCGTGCCTATGTGCACTGCAGAGGGATGCTCTGGAAGCTGATCTGGGTTGCCTCCTGCTGCTGACTACAGGGAATACATTTCACCAAGATCTGTGAGTGTCTGTTGAATTATGAACACTTGGAAGCACAGAGCTGCAGCGGCACATGCAGGAGCCCTAAGTGCCTGCTACTTTCATCTCCTGATCCGCTTCTGTTGTGCTTGCTGATGGGGACTGGGAAAGTTTGGGAAGGATGATGAATGGGAGCTTACATTTTTGTGCCACATGTTGTGCCAAGGATAGTGAGGAAAGCACTCAAAAAGGTGGTTGTTCATTCAATGTTTCTTGCCTGTGAAGTCAGTTTTTCAGTAAGCGAGCTGCTGAGAGCATCGCCTCTATTATTTATAGGGCAGTGGGTTTTCCAACCTGTGCTCTCACCAGCAAGTAGAGATGTGAACTGACCGCAGTCTGGAGTGGCTGTTCTTCCTCTGCAAGCTTCGAAGACAAAGAGCATTTTAAAAGCAGGATAACAAAGTAGGTCAGTATTTGTTGCAGCATGAGCACGTGTGGTCTTTAAGACAGCTGAAGACATTCTTTCTGAGAGCCTGCATTTTACAGCACTGAACAGTTTGGCAGTACTGGTTTGGCACACGGCCTTTATGAAAGCTGCATACCTCAGTGCTAAGGGGATTAGAGTGGAGCGTGTTTTAATGAACACCTGTGAAGAGAGCGAACCTGTTTGAAAGAATAGACATGCTGTGCTTCAAAGTAACCCATGGAGAGAAATGTGGAGAGCCATTTTTAAAGAACGCTGTGCAATTTAAGTAATCCAGCTAAAAGAATAAACTTTCAATGCACAGAATGACAAAATGTGAGAGAAAGCATAAGAGAAGGGTTGTGTTATATGGCTCCATCTTTGTTACACTTCTTTTTATTCTTAATCTGAACAAAAGCAAGTACACTTTGAACCTCCTCCCTGAACAGCTATTCAGGGTGTGATTTCAGCAGGGTTTCTCTATGGCAATGGGATTATGCCCTAAATGGGTGTCAGTTGTACCTGCTCTGTGCTTCTCAGCTAATAGCTGTTCTGATCCCTCAGGAAATGAGGGACTTTTGAGTGAGGATGTAACGATCACATTCACTAAAAGAGAAGTAATAGAATTTTTGCTGACTGACTTTTTTATCACTGTTAATGCTTCCTTATGATGGTAATGAAAACTTTGAAATATTCAGCTGATGGAACGCTTTCTGATGAAGACTGACCTGGTCTGTAAAAGGACAGAACTGGTGACTGCATAATGGCTTTAGGAGTCTGGCACAGTGGGCAGCAGTGGTAAAACACTCAATGAGCAGCATACAAATACTGAAGCGAGGGTCTCCAAGGCTCTTTTCAGAGTACTTATTTTGTGCTGAATCTCCTGTGTAAAACAAGTTTCTGCTATGATGTTCAGCTCTCTGAGAGGTGTGATTACTTAAGGTGAGCTGTCTGCAGATTGTCTCTCGTCAGGTTTCTTGCATCTGTTCAGCTGCGACTGGGTTTGGTAATGCAGAAGTGAGAGAACAGCATAATTCAAAACGTGCAAAATGAAGGGAAGTAAAGTCCCTTCTGAATCTGGGTGGAACAGCTTAGCATGGGACTAAAGGAAGTGGAATTTAACTGAAGTACGAAAGGCAAACCTAAGAACAAACAGATAATTTTACATAAATCCTCCTTGCTTCTGAAAACCTGGGTTGCTGCTGTTCCAAAGCAAACATCTTTTCTGTCCGTATAGATGCTCTTCCCCTCACCTCAGCACATCACACCTGGGCAGCCCACAGTGCTCTGTGGTTGAAAAACACCCCTTGGAATAATAAAACTGATCCCAATGGTAATTTGCTATTTCTTGTTTGGGGATTTTGTTGCTACTTTGAAACGTAGAAGAGCTCATCATGCGTACTGTGTATGACTTACGGCGGTCATGGCGTGCTTCTGCTAGATGTTTTGGTTTTTTTTCTTAAAGAAGGAATCACCTGCTCTTTGGTTCTTGTGAAGTATGTAAATAACCTCCAGTCCTCCAGAAATGAGGAGCTATGGTGGAACTGGAAAGGTACCGGGGCAGACGATAGCACGCAGGATCGATCCTCCTGAAGCTCTCCTCCTGCTGGGGGAGCCGTTCCCCGCACAGCATCCGTATGGGGCTGCCCTGTCCCCTGGCGACGGCCCGGCTCCGTTTCGTCCCGCCGCGTCAGGGCTAATGCTGAGGCACGGGGGCTCGTCCTGCGCCCGGCTCCAGCTCAGCGGCGCTCTCTGTCCCCGCTGTCAGCCGCGGGCAGGGCAGCGCTGCAAGGTGCGGGCTGAAGCACCACGGTACGTTCACTTGTGTGTCAGGTGCACCTTGCGGGAGATTAACTGCTGCAGGGGAATGGCGGGGACTAGTTGATGAGCAGCACTCAAAAAGTGGCTTTGACCGACTTCAGCAAGGCTGGCTGCTGTGTGTGCTTAGGCTTGAAGTAGATCAGAGATCTGCTCGCCCTCCCCATGCCCGGTGTGCAGGGGGAAGCAGCGTTCGTGGCTAAGGCGGCCCCTGGGACAGGCGCTCAGCCCTGGGAAAACAAGATATCTCTCAAAGCATCCTCTGCATTAGAGAAATGTGTTTAAGCATCGGGCTGAATGTGAGGAAGGTGTGTGGTGTGGGAAGAAGGGACATGCGTTATTTCAGTTAGAGTTATCAGGTTGAAAATCCTTCATCTTCTGCTGACAAACTCTGCACAGGAGGAAGAATGAAATGTTTGCTCTGGGTCAGGGAGTGCCATAGGATCTACTGACGTTGGAAAATGTCACGTTTCTACTCGGGTTATTTTCACACCAAGAATAGAACCAACCGTGCTTATTGTGAATGTTATTTTAATGACCACTGAGAGAAACCAGTGGGTTGGGTTTCTTTTTTTGGCTCCGTTTTCTGCCGCTAAGCAAACCCTTTGTTGCCCAGACAATCAGCTGGCGGGTGGCTGCGTGCCTGCGCTCAGTGCTGCGGGCCGGGAGCGCGGGGACTGCGGGCAGCTCTGTAGCACAGCTCAATGCAGTGCGTGCACTGGGCTCCACTCATCGAAATCCATCCCTGCAGGAGATGTGAGCGCGGTGCGGGCTCAGCCCCCGCACCCTTACACAGCTCTGCGGCCCCGGCCCGCCTGACTGTGCGCGTTGTACTCAGTGCTGCCCTCCGTGAGGCTATTTGTGCTGAATGGCAGCAAAGGGGTGGCAGTCCGACCCACGCAGTGTTTCTGGGAGTGTTCCACATACTGCAGGTTTGCTTTTTTGTTAAACACAGTAATGCTGTGCCGATGTAGTGCCCAGTTCAAGATGAAATACGTAGGGGAAAAAAAACCGAATGTAGCTGCAGTAATTCACTCCTGATGTAGTAATTCACCCTTTAAAGAGAGATCCTTACTAAGTAGGAAGGTTTGATAATTATTCTGTCACTGTTCCTATTGTTTAGTAAAAAAAAATCATCCCTGTTTTTGCTCACAGTGTACACACTTTGATATATCTATTCCCTGCAAATTCGATACTAAAACACTGCCAGTGTATTTTTCCCCATGAGCATACTGTTCAAGTGAATTTTGGGTGGAAAGTTCACAAGGCAGAATGGGTTCATTTTCTTGTGCTTGCTTGTGTAATACAAAGCTTCTCTCATCCAGTGTGCGGCTACTTGGCTGCATGTGTAACAGCATTGAGCAAAGGAAATATTAAAGAAATACACTAATTTTTGTCAAGATAAGAAACAAAAAAATGTTATGGCAGCTCCTGTCTTCATATATAATAGCATACTAATTTTTTTTTTTATCAATGAGAAGACCTGTAAGATGCTTACATTTGCATATAAATGTATTCTTATATATGAATAATATTCTTGCAAATAAATTTTTAGAGATCTTGCTGGTGCATAATTTTGCATTTCTCAGTTGAAACATTAGAAAAGGACAAGAGAATGTTTTGCAGGCTGCTGCTGGTAAAAATAATTCTCCTGGGGATGCAGGAAGAGGCCGCAGGAAGGGCTGTTGTTGTACATAGGTTGTGCTGTACTCAAGTGAGTGAAAGGGATGGACGTTGTTCTTTCCTAAGCTGGTGAGCCTGTATCTGGATCTCTTTCAGGCTGAAGCATGGCAAGGTGCTCAAGCAGTTTGTGGTGCTGTTTGGTGAAAGATAGCTAGTGTTCTTTTTTTGCCTTAGTTCTCTATTAGGTGTTGGGTTTGCTCTCTGGGGCGTTGCAAAGATACACTGTCCTCAGCAGTCAGTTTCCCTCTCCTGGACAGCCAACTCACTGCTTGTAATGGCTGTGTGTTTCCTGCCTGATGACCCCTCATGCTGAAGTTACTCTGCCATCTCGTGTGATCAAAATATCGTTAAGGATCTGGCTTGAAGTTTCATCAGTATAATGATAGTAATTGACTTTGTTTTGTTAGATAGCAGAAACATCAGTGCTGTCAGTAAACTTGAATGAATGCTGAAACTCTAGGTAAGCTAAAATAGTTATTAGGGACCATTTGGCTACAGAGTGGATGGCTTTGGTGGCTGAAGTTCAGACTATTATGATCAATGACCCTGAACCCGAGGTTTCTTCTCACCTTTTTGTTCTGTCTGTAAGATGGGTCTAAGCCACCCTGGAGCAGGGCCTCCACGATACGTGCATTCCTGGGTCATCCTGTTGGCTCCGCAGCGAGAGACAAAACACTGGACTGTCTTGCTGCAAGTGAGCTTAATCCATGGACGGACCATTAGAGGCGTGCTGAGGGAAGAATCCAAACGGCACTGATTTTAACACACGCCAAGTCTGCTCAGATGGAAGTGGCATGTTTAGGCATGCTTGTCATCTACAGCTGCCCAGCTGCCTTTGGTCCGGCCTCCCTGCTCGTGTTTTCTCTCAGCTCACGTCCTAGCTGGGCACGCAGCACACCGAGCCGGCAGCAAAGCCCTGCTCGCACAGAGCTCCTGCTCTGCAGTGCACCGCCCATCTGCTGCCTTCCCTGCTTGCTTTCCGGTTCACACTTTTTGTCATCGGCAGAGCAGTTTTTTGTTGTGTTAGCTAATGCCCATTTAGCTGACCTAGACTTTTGATTGTTAGAAACTGCAAATGAGCCTTTAGATGGCTAACAGATACTTTTGCAAACAGAAGAAAAGAGGCTTTTTAGCAGAGGGGGAGTACTCAGCTTTAGAAAAGCTGGAGGAACGTGATTTCGCAAATGTATCTCACAACAGTACACTAATTCTTTGTCTGTCTCCAGAGGCCTCGGCCCAAAGGTAGCTGAAATTCTATACCATAATTGCATTCTTTCAAAATTGCAGCTATAAGAGACCATAGTTGTTTCCAGAAAAATGTAAAAAAAAAAAAAAAAAAATGGGATGTGCATTTTTCTGGACATACGTAGCATATGTTAGCGTTCAGTCATAGATTACTTCATTAACCTTTGCTCTTCAGAAGCCTCGAAAAAGAGAAGCATTGGAAGGCAAACTAGTCAGGGGGACAAGCTGAGGGTTTCAGGAAAGGTCAGAATCTGTAGAGTTATGTCCCCAGCCTCTGCTCCGACAAACAGCTCCTGCTCTGTTTCTCCACAAAGAAACAAACGGGCTGTGCAGGTGCTGCAGAAGCTGCTTGTTCTTCGTATTTCTTTTCCTTTATGTTACAGTGCTTTTGCATGGTTTGCTCATTCAGAATGTTTTCTTGATTTTGAATGGAATCTATAGTAACAACTGGAATAGAAAGAAAACAACAGATGAAATGTATCAGACTTTTTAAATGTCTGTGTTAAAGGCAATGGAAGGAAGGATACTTGAGTGACTTGAGCCTGAGATGCTGACAGAGTAGCTTATCAGTGCACCCAGGTTTGATTTGGCTGTAGCTGTTTGATTTTTTGTGCTGTACTATTTGGCATATTTTGGTATCCACCTAGTGACAATAATAAACAGACTGCAGCTAAATGCAGTCTATATTCTGGATTCAATTTTAAAAGTGACTTCTCATGGCCAGGTTATAAGCCTTTAAAATATGGGATCGTAATAGAAACGCTGACAGTACCTTAACAGTCTCTGTGATAGTGTTTCTCTAATGTAAATAAATGGTGCTGCAGGCCTTTTTATTTCCTCTCTCCCCACTTAATTCCAAAGATGGCTTTATCATTCACCAGCTAGGAAACAATCATCTTGTGTGCCTAACCTGCCAGATTGTAGTGGGCTTTTTCTTTCCCTCCTCCTCTTTGGATGTGAAGTAGAACGGGACAAATAGAAAAGATTTATGCTGTACCTGTTCCGTCCTTTAGTGTAGCTTATCCAGAAGACTTCACTGCTGTCCAATGCTATTATGTGCTTAAGTTCAGGAAGCGTGTAAATAAAGACCTTCAATCTGAGCCTTGAAATAGATGATCTTTAAAGAAAATGACATGTGAGCATAATTAAAAGGATGGTCTCTAAAGTTCCTATATATCCTGTATGTTGCACTGACAGAAATTAAGCATTTTCTCCATGAAACACTAGCATTAAAAAGAAAGTGAAAAATACCAAAGCCAAAAATCCATTCAACCCAAACCAAGCGAAAAACAAAAACCCCGAAAGTGACAGCAGTGATTTAAACGATACCCAGGGAAATGCTCATCTGTTACATTCATTTAAAACTCCCTCTTCTAAAGACCGTGTTCTGAGTAGCAATTGCATGGAGATGGGGAGCAGATGGGGCACGTTGTCTTCTGTAAGGGAGGTTATGCTGGAGATAGATACCTGTAAGCCGAGGGCAAAGCTTTTTGGCTGGGGAAGGGCTGGAGCACACAGACATGAGGGCAGAGCCTGTTCTGCAGATGGTCAGGTGCAGTGCTCAGGATTTCTGCTCTCTTCTGACTCTGGAAGCGCCCGGCAGAGTGGAAGCAGCCTGATTCACTGCAGCATGCTGCAGAGCTTCCTGTAATTACGGGTCTAATTGAAGCGTGTCTGGTATTCCTGTGTTTCACCTGGAATTTTGTCTTAGAAAGTCTACAACATGCTGTTATTATCTGGCGCTAGTTGTGGCTTTCTCTTCAGCTATTTCCTTGAGCTAAAAATGCAAAATTGTACTGCCCTGAAGGGTCATTTAGTGGGACTTTTAATGAAATAATAGAAGCATTGCACTCCAGTGATTTCCCCGTGTGGGGAAATGTCACAGTCCATCGGCCTTTCCTGAGAACGCTGCATGAAATTACACCTATTTTCATTACTGTGCTCGAGTACAATATTGTTAAGTAAATATTTGCACCAGAATGTGACTATCCTGAGGTGCGAGTGTCCCACAAGGTGAATAATTAAAGGATGTGCTTTCTCTAGCAGAGAAACTGGTGCTTGATATAGGTTTGATCATTTCACGTGTCTCTTTTGTAATCCATAACTGTCTTGTGCAATTATTTTCATTGTCCAGCCATGCAGAGATAAAAGGTAGAACATGCCTCTCTCGACTGCTCCCAGGGAAACTCCATTACCCTTCAAGGGCCACGTGGCAATGGCAAGCCAATCTGAGGGGGAAGAGGCAGCCCGCAAGGACGAGCTCAGGATGAGCAGAAAATGAAGTTGTTACCAGACAGCAAACAGCAGCCCTCGGTTCTTATGAATATTTGAATGAGTAACTAAAAACAGCTCAGTGGACTCTAAGCAACTGTGACAGCTGAAACTGCCTGGGAAACTAGCAGTCTGCAAGGACTGTGAAGAAAAGATCAGCACTGCATTTTTACCTACACCTCCATCGGTGTATTCTAAAACTTTAGCAGATTCGTTGTCCCCAAATATTTGTTAGAAAACGAAAACTCTGTGTGAATTTTCATAAGCGAGGTATCTGCAGAATCTGTCTAGAAATTGAGAATTCATTAAAATACAATGATTTCTAACAATTTACTCGAGGCAAGAGAATAGCCACATTTTCTAGACATTGAAATATTGATGTTGCTGTTGCTTATACTCATAGAAAATTGGCCCTAGTGAATCTTTCATGAATATCTTTCAGCTGGTTCCACGTGGAAAGAAAGATGATGAGGACAGTTTCCCTGAAGCTGAAATATTCTGAATAATCTGCAAAAAAAAAAAAAGGGGGAGGGGGGGCAGGAACTGTAACAAGCAAACCATCGCAAGGTTAGTTGCTATTTTACAGCAGTTGAAAAGCTATTACAGCAGTTCTGATGGCATAAGGCAACTATCTCTCTTTTTCATGGCAGACTTCATTTTTTTTTAAATGCAGTTTTCTGACTCTGATTTTTTTTTTTTTTTTAATGTGTATTAATTACCAAGCTGCATTTAAAAAAGCTTTTGTTGTGACCTTCCTGGTTACGCAGATGAGAGTTAATGTGTCCTCTCTGAGTTCCCAGCACAGTTTACCAATGTCATTGCTCTTTACCAGGTTCTTCTCACTGGGGCTGCCTGTGTGAGGGTGGATTGCAGAACTGATTTGCTACCATGTTTAAAAAGCTGCTCTGGAATCAAGTTGAGTGACATCTTCCACATATATATTTTTCTTCTTTATTACAATTTCAAGTTTATACTATAAATCTGACTTGAGAACCAGATGAATTGTTCAGATAAAATGTAACTGGCGTGCCATATATGAATAACGAAGAAAGAAGTAGGCATTTAAACAAAGATGAAGAGCCTTTTCAACAAGAACTGAAATTACATTTTTCAAATGGCACTTCATTCTGACACATGTACCATTTTGAAGCAATGATGTTGGCATCAGCATAACATCTGCAGAGCTGAAAAAGAGCTCAGAGCAACTGGTGCTGCCACCGAGGTAGCTGTGTCTAACCTTTTCATAAGAGTTCATCCACAATGATGTCGGAATAATTGCTCCTGTTAAAACAGACAAAGATTGGCTGGCACACCTCTTGAGCTGCTGCCCAGACCTCTTCTCTATGAGCTTGGGAATTAGAGTGCCACAGTTGAGTCATATTGCTTAGTTTGCTCTGCCTTTGCTCCCCTGGAAGGAGTAGGTCTGGTTCCACCTATTCTGTCAGTACTCTCAAGGAAACGACATATATAGGATATTTCCTGGCACGTGTAGGATAAATCACAATTTGGGCTACAAGTCAGCGACAGAAATAAATGTGCTCAGAATTCTTCATTCCTCTTTTAAATTTTGTATCAGTTGTGATATTTGTAACACTGTTTTGCTATTTATTTTGGTTACCTCACTAAAACTTTACCTGTTTGTGGTTAACTGATGAGATCTAGGTTGCTTTTTGGCATAATTACTTTTGTTCACCTTTTTGCTCTATGTTATGTGGTTAGTAATTTGCAGTTTTGTTCCTGCAAATCTGATGACAGCTTTTGTGGACAAGAGAGGGCTTTACAAGGAAGAAAAAAGAGAGGTGGGGGAAGATGGGAGGAAAAAAAAAGAAAAAAAAAATTCTCAAACCACTGGAATTATAGGACCCATAGCAGAGCAAATGTGTAAAGGATGCTTTCTTGGTCTGCTCCTCTACTCTGTTAGCTTGAGACTGGTCTTCTGGATTATTTCAAGTGTTTCTAAGCTTGGCTATACCTTTATAAGCAAAGGTTATTAAATGCCACAAAATGCCACAGGCCATGGGCTCGAGTAGGTCTAGAACAGAACCGGGCTTGTCTGGAAAGACCTGTTTGCAATAAAACAATGCTCCAAAAAGGAATGAGCTGAACTGCTGTTGGAAAGGCTGTAGTTCCTGCCTGTGCTTGTCTGGGGCAGAAGTGTCAGCAGGGCTTAGCAGTGACCTGGTGTCCTGCTGAAGGACGCGGTGCAGACAGAAGGCTGATGCCCCCCTACGAGGGCCCATCCTGCCCTTTGCTTCCCAGCACATGTGAATGGTTCCCAGATTGATGCAGTTGCTGCTGAATGTAGCCCTCTCCCAGGAGCAGCACCCGGCTCTGCTGGAAGGTGCAGGTGGTGTCACAGCTGCCTCTTGCTCCCTTGGTATCTTAGAGCTGCAAGCAGAGCCCCCAGCCAGGGCCACTGTCATTCCACTTATGCTCCTTTCTGTTGTTGCTGCTTGTTGCTGATTACTGGCCTGTTGTTGGTGAGCCCCTTCCTCTTGAGGAAAGCTCTCTGGGACTGGGGGTAGCTCAGTCTCTAAATTTAAATGTGTACCATGGTGCAAGAAATAGGCCCAGCAAAAGTCTCCACCATCTGCTGTGGATGGGTACAAGGACACTCCCTGTGGGAGGTATGTGAATGACAATTTGTGCCCTGGCACTTGGGTGCAGGAGCTTCAGGATGCTGTATGTTGGCACATGCACACAAGTATGTGTACAAGTGCAGATTAGTGCAAATACAACCTGAAGGCAGGGTGATGTCTAGCATCGCTGTTCTGTGTGGGTCTGTCAGCAGCCCACCTGCTCATCCATCTTCCTTTCTCCAGAAACGTGCTGTGAAGGCTGATGGCCAGAGCTGGCAGCTCCAAGTTCCTGCCTGCATCACCTCTGTAGCTGTATAGATTTTCCTGAATTCATCCTTTTCCAGACCTGCAAAAACTGAACTGCTATTAAAACAAACAAACAAAAAAAACCCAAAACAACAACCAAAACCACCTAAGACAAATTCCTTCCTTCTAAAAACAAACAAACAAGCAAAAATACCCCCACAAACAAATAAATACAGAGTTTACAAAAAAAAAAAGTCCACAAGAATCACTTGCTAATCTGATGACATAACTCTTCAAAGCCACCAGGCATCACTGTTGCACCTCTGCCTGAGCATTCTTCATTCTGTTAAAAGCTGCAGATTATCCTGTTAATTAGTTGGGGATTGTTTTTTTTAATCAGTATTTATGTCATTGTGGGTCACTGCCTGCATACAGGACTGCACACCCAGAGGGATTATTTTGTCAGTTTACAGCCACCCTGTTAGCTCTGACCACGTCTTGCAGAACACAGAGGATGCATATTCTTGGCTTTTCTTTGATTTATTTAGCTATCTTTCAGCTGTCTTTTGCTTCACGTGTGTCAGCCTACACACGGTAGATACAAGTGTGCCTAGCTGCACTGCACTTCAGTAGGTGAGGATGGAAAGGACACAGGAGCAAAGGCTTACATTTACAGGTACTTCTGTGAGATGAGCTGTACAGTGAGTTTGTGGTGATGGGTGGTGCACAGAAGCTCTGTCGAGAAGATGAAGGGTACCTGGTGCTTTCCTACCTCCTTGCTTGGGCATCTGCTGAAGGAATCTTTCCTTTCTGAAGCATTCTCGAATTTATTAGGCAGAAGTGTGCAAAGTAACTGTCATAAATAAGAAAGTATTTGAAATGATTTGTATTTTATTTTCTAGCTTTTTAAGCAGCTAAGGAAGTTCAGCTTTATTCTGGGTGTTTTCCATTTCTTGCCTCTCCATTCCTGGTCCTGAGTTTCCCAATGGGATGTTG
Organism: Lagopus leucura; assembly: GCF_019238085.1. Classification (NCBI taxonomy): domain Eukaryota; kingdom Metazoa; phylum Chordata; class Aves; order Galliformes; family Phasianidae; genus Lagopus; species Lagopus leucura. The sequence continues at coordinate 8,013,706 of NW_024962274.1, forward strand.
AAGGCAGTGCTGAGACTTCACAAGCTGTAGTGGCAATGAGAAATAGGTCCTTAAAAATAGCTTTTCTTTGTTTCATGTTTTTCTGGGCAAAGTACTCTTTGCTTTTTTTTTTTCCTCCTTCTAGTAAATGAGTGCACCAGGCTTGACAGTAGCTGTTATGCAGTTACCTGGACCTGCACCTACCAGGAGGCTCACTGCCACCAGCAGCTTTCATTTCACCATGACAGGAAAGCAGTGCTCCTGAGATTTCAGTGTCTCAGGGTTATGCTGGAGTAGGGTCTCTTTGGGCGTGCGTTAGTGACCTGAAAAAATAAGGATTGGTATCCTGCTCTCCACTGGAGACGCGTTTCAGCAGTTACTGGTGATTCTGGAAGTAATTTCCTCTGAGGTTTTCTTGGTTTTGTACACAAAAAACAAGATCTGAGAGTTGTTTTGTAGCTGCTACATTATATTTTTCCTATAGGAGACAAAAGCCAGTTTCCTTTTGATATCCTCTTACTAAATTCTGGAAATACTTGTATTTTAATAGCCAACAATGGAGATTTTTCTCTCCGTGGTTCTTTGCACACAGAGGGATTTTGTTTTTAAGGTTCAGTGACATAGTTTCTGCTTTACAATACTTGATTATTCTTTGAGTACAGAATAGACTGGGGGATGGAGTTCCTAGTCCCTTGCTTCTAATTTCCATTCAAAGTAGCCCTTTACAAAAATCAAAATTAAAAAGGATTCTTTGCATGAGTGGAAGATGGAGTTACTGACTTTTTGCCATAGGAGTGCATCACTCACTGCTCACGTCTGTAGCAGTGGGACTCGAAATGAGATGATGGAACGGGATTGCTGTATCAAGTCTAAACAATTGCTCTGAAACTGGAATTGCTGTAAATTAGGGAAGACTTAGCTCTACTTAAGAGGTGATAAGTGTGTAGATACTCGTTGTTATTGATAACTGGGGATTTAATTGCTGTAAATCTTTTTTCTAAAACAAATCAAACAAAATAGGCCCCAAAAGGGCTTTTATTTTTCTCTTGGATCTTGATTGTACAATGTTTGTAGAAATTAAAAATAAAGCATGCAAGATTGTTGTGTGTACATATATGTAAGTCCCATCAGAAATCCCTTTATGATTAAGATGGGCCATGAAAGTTTGGCTCCACACTTTCTTCGGAGGATAAAAGGGAATCCGATTTGTCATTTGAAAAGGACATGAGGTGCCTTGAATGGCAGCTTTCTAGAGTACCAAAATCATAATATCCTTTATTAATTGGGATGTCAGTGTATAGCACTGAGGGCACTTCTGTATTCCACTCCTCTATTGATGTTGCTGCATGCCAGCGTTACTGAAGGTGGTTGAGAGGAGAAAGTATTCTGTGTGAAGCTGTGCAGCGGTAGAAAGTGAATAACCTGAAGGAAAATAAGAAAGAAACGGGAACAAGTTCAGGTTGGGGATTATTAGTTTGGGAATTAACAGCCAAAAGCAAAGCAGCAGTGAGGTGAAAGCAAGCTAAATACTTGAGAGCTACAGTCAGACCACGCAAGGAGGCTTGTCGAGACATGACAGGCCTGACACGTTCATCAGCTTTTTGCCAGGAGTGATGGAAGTGCTTGGATGCGAATGGTATAGAATGTATGTTCTATGCCACGTATGCAAAACAAAAAAATAAAAACCAACAACAAAAAAATAATCTGGTTTAACAAGAGGCTTGGAGGCTGATCCAGCTAAACTGGTGGGGATCCTTGACATCAATGCTTCTAAGTAATTGCGCTTGTTCTGGCAAACAAATCCAAGCTTGTTTCAGCCCTACTGAGGAGCAGCTGTCTTTACCCAAGTTAACTAGATTGTTTTAAACCACAGAGCTGCTGGATGCAGCCCTGATGGTTGAGCCCACGTTATAAACGCAACTGCTCTGCCAACTTCAGGTGAAGAAAGTACCCCCAATGGCTTGAACTGCTTTCTTATTGCCACTTAAAGGTGCCTTTGGTCCCATGTGGTGCTTCTCTGGTGATGATGTTGCAAGGTATTGCATCTTTTCTTCTCTCGATGCTGAGTGGATGCATCTAGTGCTACTGCTGAATGGGCTCTGCTTTCAGGTGGTGCCCTGCTACCCATGGGCTGAGCTCTCAGTGGCAGCAGGCTGGGTGCTCTAACTCTCCCAGCAAGTGGAGCTGCAGCAGGGCTGCATGGCTGTGCTGCTCCCTCTGTCGCTCCACGTCTCTGTGCTGGGAGAGACTGATTTCACTTGGAGCTTGCTTCTTTCTCAGCTCCCATCAGGCTCCCTCCTTTGCCCCTCTATTGTGTTAGAGGCAAAGATGGTGAATGGTTTCTATGAGATAACCTTCATGCCATGCTGAATGCTCCTTAGTGCTGCAGTCACACGGGGAGATGTTTGCATCTGCAGCGTAAAGGACATGCTGTGTTCAGTGAACAAGGGGAGGAAATGTCTGTACTGCCTCTGCCTATCTGTAAGGGCTGCTGTTCATGATTAAAGGCTGAGTTTTCTCACCTCAGAGACATTCTAATGTCACAGATGGCGCGCTTTAGTTTATGTGGGGTGAGAAGACACACTGAAAGAGGATATCGCAGTTAATGAATTAAATAGTATCAATAATAATAAGAGGTAACCGAGTCAGAAAGACGGAGAGCTGTTGGAGAGGGTCCAGAGGAGAGCCACAGAGGTGATCAGAGGGCTGGAGCACCTGCCCTAAGAGGACTGGCTGAGGAATCTGGGCTTGTTCAGCCCAGAGAAAAGAAGGCTGCAGGGTGACCTCATTGCAGCCTTTCAGGTACGTAAAGGGAGCTTGCAAACAGGAGGGGAGTCAACTCTTTGAAAGGGTAGATAACAGCAGGATGAGGGGAAATGGTTTTAAGTCAAGGGAGGGATGATTTAGGTTGGATGTCAGGGGGAAGTTCTTTACTATGAGAGTGGCAAGGTGCTGGAATAGACTGCTCAGGGAGGTGCTCCATCCCTGAAGGTGTTCAAGGCCAGGTTGGATGGGGCCCTGGGCAGCCTGGTCTAGTATTAAATGTTGAAGTTGGTAGCCCTGCCTGTAGCAGGGGGGTTGGAGATTCATGATCCTTGAGGTCCCTTCCGACCCTGGCTATTCTGTGATTCTATTAAGAGTGATTCAACATTCTATATGCATGATTCAGTATAATTTATCCAGTGCTTGAATCTGATCTTCAAAGTCATCTTTTTACGTGTGGATTCCCTAAGTGTGCCTATGGAACTGCTATTTACTGTATTTTTACTCCTTCATCTCCACTGCCCTGTAAATACAAACTGCAGCTTTCAAAATTCTTCTCCTTTGTCACTTACTGTACATGATTTATTTCTTGCTAGGACTGCAAATCAGATGCTCTGTCTTTTCAAACGTTACTTTTCCACGGGAGGAGTGATGAAGCTGGGCAAATGACACTATATCTCATGCAGAGTATCCTCACAGTGACTCACGCTAGCGCTGACATTGCCAGTAGTTCCTGGAGCATTGCAAACTCTGTAGCTGTATCAGGAAGCCATCTGACACCTTGCTGCAAGATGTTTGTTTGCACTGTGCTCTAAGCAGCTGTAAATAAACATCTTGCAACAAGACAGTGCTTTTGCCTTTAATTCGGGAAGAGGGGAGGATTCAAGCTGTTTTCTTCTGGCTGCTTTTATGGTGCTAAGTGGTTGCTGCTGCATCTGCTTTGGAACAGACCAGGGACTGCTCCTGGACTAGGTGATCTTAGTGGTCTTTCTCAGCCTTAATGATTCTATGGTTTTTGCAGGTCTGGTTTCATCCAGAAACCCTTGAAACTCCTCACCTTAATGTGGGGATGATTAAGATGCTTCATCCCTCTCTTTTTAGGTCAAGAATCTCTTCGATGTAACCTGTTAAGATCTGAACTGATATGAGGAGAGAAGTCAACCCCCAGGCCCTCCCACTGCCAAGTTCTTGCCAAACCTGGTCTGTGCCCACCTGTAGGGAAAAGCGTGAGGCCCCAGCCTTACCAGCCCTCTCGTTCCTCATGCTGCTGGTCCAAAAGCCAAACACAAGAGGAAAGGATCATGTTTCTCTTATCTTTTTTTAATTGCTTTTAACTTGCCCTGGAATTTCTGCATTGCCAGCATCACTCTTAAGAATTTAAGAGCTGGTAATTCATCCATAGGTAGTATTAGGTATAACTTATACCCCTATGTTCATTCCTTTCGCTTTTCACTCATCTCACGTCCCCTGGGTAAAGAGAGTGACATTCACGGAGAGAGAGAAGTTAGGTCAAAACTGCTCAATTTTCCTCCAGCGCTAAACTTAGCTGAGCGAGTCCTGAAGGACAGGTGTCTACTTTCTAGAAAACAAATGATATATTGATTTCCTGTTAAAAGCAAGCACTGACAGGAGCATTCAAAACAAAAGCCTCCTTTCAACAGAGCATTTAAATATGGGGCTGCATAAACAGGAGCGCTGTGCTGCTGCCGCAGCCCATCGGCGCCTGGCTCCAAACCCTGCCTTGGAGGTGCACAGGGCAGCTGTCACAGCGGGCGCTTCCTTGCGTGTCCCGGGCAGGCTGCTGTGAGCTGCAATTGCACAGCAGCTCCTGAGTCTGCACTGGCTTTTCTTTCCTTTTTGTTGTTTCTTTTCCCTTCTTCACTCCCAGCTCCGTGCAGATGCTTTAGTGCAAACATCAGGATTCCTATCGAGTCTTCCTCCATTTAGCAATGATAGGGATGAGGAGAAGGCAGTAAGATTATTTTTTTTATATAACCAATTTTATTTCCCTTTTTTCCCACTACTAAATGCTTGTGTGTGCAGCAATACTCATTTCCCAAAATCCCATCCAAGCAGTTCCCCAGACAAAGACAAACAGAAGTTTTGTTCATTTCTGTTTTTATTCCTCTCTGATGAGCAGCAGTGCTCCGTGTGCTTTCCCATTCGGAAGCATGTTTGGCTCGGTTAATCCACTCGTGTCTTTGCCCACGTGCAGGCATGCTGGGTACTGCCAGTCTGATTGATAGTTCTTTAGTGGCTACTCATCCTGTAGCACAGAACAGGAGGCCTTACCCTTGTTGTTTCACTTGCTGTGCAGGCGCTGGGACTGACTGCCCCCATCGATGCTCCCAAGGCCTGTCCTGCTGCACTGCAGCCTCGGGCAGTCCCCAAAGCACCCTGCAGTGCAGCAAATGAGACCCTGCATCAGCCTTCCCTGCTGTGATTGCTGAGAGCTGTACAAGAAGGAGGGAGATGAACTTTCAGCTATTTCTAATTTGGAAATACCTGTACCTTGCTTCAAGCAGATAGATATTTTACTTAAAATTGCAGGAAGCTATAAAACACTGCAAAATGATGGCAATAGGATTGCAACCGTTTCTTAAATAGATGAAAGGGTGCTTCAAAGCCTATTAGTTTAGTCAGTTTCTGTTTTCATCTTTGATAATTGTTAAGAAGGATGAAATAGCATCAGTAGGCAGCTTCTGGATGACAGTCTTTTTTAAAAGGAGCCTTCTTTAAGCAGAGGTGCTCCCTGCAATCCTGCTGTCTCAGGAGCGTAGCAGAGCTGTGTGTGTGCACACTGACTGACTTCAGAAGTATTGCCATCATTTAAAAAGAAAACATAACTGAATAGCTTTAGAAATTGTTTTATTAATTGAGGGGTTTCATTTTCAGACATCTTTTTTTTTGAGCCCATTGTAATGCAATATGTAAGTTTGGTAAATAGGAATGCTATTAGTGTTCATGTAATAGTTCATTTGAAAACAATTTCATTAAGTTGTAAAATTTCTCTGCTCTCCTATGTATTGTACAGTATGCAGTAATACTTAAAAATGTGGTTTTAGCCATACAATTGAACTTTCGTATTTTGCATAGAATCTCAGATCTTGTTTTTGATCCTCCAAGTGCTCTCGTGATTATTCCCATTTTTACACTGAGAGTGCTGAGAGAACTTCCTGGTTTGGATGTTTCTTGGGGGATGTTGGTCATCTTTAGAAGTTAGAATACCACGTGCCAGGCAGTGAATTCACCATTGTGATGTCCTTAAATTCACTAAATATCAGATGTTCCAGTTAAAAAAAAAAAAAAGAAAAAATTAAACAGTGTAAAGTTTACATTTGGAAATGTTTCAGAGCTGGTTTCTTAGAAGGTGCAGCTGACATGTATGCTGCTGATCTGTGGAGCGTATCCAGCCAAGTTAGAGCTTATAATGAGCTTGGTGGTGGCTGGTGTTGGAGCATGTTCTCCCCCCGGTAGCACTTTGGAAGCAGTCAGGGTGGCATTATATAAACAGAGATGAAATTAAATTACAAAAAAAAAAAGGGGGGGGAATTAACTCAGTTTTTGTTGCACATGCAGCCGTACAATTTGCTCAACCCCACTTCACCCAGCGCTGCCTGGAGCTGCAACGTTCTGCACGTGCCAACGGCACATCGGTTTGGCTGCCCTGCAAATAACAACTAACCTGGCGATGAAGGCAGGGCTGTGTTCTCTGCTGAGCTGTTTTTGCAGCAATGATTTGAGTGCCAATTTTTTTTTGTAACCCTGCGTAGGTAGATTAGGAGGCATGGGGGATCATTTTTGAATAAATTCTTGTAGCTGCTTTTCCCTCTGTATGTAAAGAATCATATTATTGGGTCCAGATCTTTTCCTTTCATCTGGTGGCCTCCTCAGACACCGTTAAAAGTGCCTGTTTCCACCTTGCTTTGTCCGACTTCTGCCATCCCAGGTTTTCTGCTGCATACAGAAGAGCCCAGTTTATAAAGATACAGTACTGAGAGACCATAAAAGAGCTCCCTCTGTCAGCTTGTCATGCTTTAAAGGATTGTGGGCACCCTGAAGAGAAGATTAGTGGAAGATTGTCCAAATTGTCAGGGGTTCTGAATTTTTTAGCAGCCATTTTCTTGCTTAGGCTTAGAAAAGAAAAAGGATAGTCTCTCTCTGGGATAAGGTGATAAAAGCACAGGAGTGGTGAAATTCCCTCTGCATAGAACACCGATTGCAGCCCACGTGGAGCCCAGTTTTTGCAATACCAGACCCAAGTATCTGATGTAGTGTTTTGAGACCTAAATCTTGAGCTTTGAATATACCCCGACTCTGAAACCGAGGAGCCCAAATATGGAATGGGATATACTTTCATGCTGCTGTTTGCTGGCACTGAATCACATGAGATATCTCTTTCATCTTCTGTTGATTATGTGGGTGCCTTCTGGAGACACTTTATGTTCACAGGATCTCAGAACAGTTGTGGAGGCCACCTGACCCAACCCCAGCAGAGCAGGGGGCCCGGAGCCACTTCTGGGGATCCGCAAGGAGGGAGAATTGCATTTGCATAGCTAAGCTGGGCGGCCAGTGTCAGTATTGGGAATTTCACTTGTGAACTCTTCTCTCTTCTCCTGCTCTAATCCAAACTAATGTCTGGACAATTGCTCTTATATCACTATTTCAGTTTCCTTGTCCCCCCGTGGTGACATTTTGGCATGCTGAGGTGTAAATGCATCCCTGCTCACTCCCCTGTTCCTTGCTTCATCAGGGGACACATGTTCCCTTTTGGTCAGAGGCCCCACTGCTGGCTCCTCAAACTGCCAGGAGCTTGGGGGGACCTTGCAGTTCCGGGCCTGTCCTAAGTGCCACACTGGGGCTGTGACAGCTGCTGGTAGCAGCAAGGCTTGTCTTTGGAGGGAAGGATGTCCAGCTTTGCTGTCTGGCAACTTGACCCAGTGACTTATAGGGCAGGTGGCTGCAGCTTGCTGCCTCTCCTCAGGGCTGGATGGCTTTCTGCCTCACTAATATGCATCTGTGACTGCCTCGCAGCTGGGTACGTGAGGAGGAGGTGCAGGGCTGAGCCCTGGCATTGCTACATGCTGTCTTGAGCATGTGCTGCATGATGTAGCACACTGACCTTTAGGGAATGACAGCTTTGCTTCCACCTCGCACACATGGTTTCCATGTGCACTGCGCAGTACTTCTGGGACATGCCAGCTCTCTGTGTTCACATCAATCCTCTGGATGACACACACAGTAAATTCACTGCTTCTGGGAAGGATCAGGTGTGCTGGTGCAGCTGGTCTGTCCATGTGCTGGTAGAGCTTGCCGGCTCCTGGCGGTCCTCTGTACGGCCCAGATGTCCAAAGGTCCTCACTGCACATCAAAACCACAGATCTCACAGGGACAACATTTCTCAAAACATTCCCTTAGGAAAGATGCCATTATGACAGAGGGGAGGTAAGTTATCACTGGTGGCTGTGCTGGGAATGGGCTTCTTTTGCATACCTGAAGGATAGATGAAGAGGAGCAAAAGAGCAAATGGTTGGAACTTCACGGGAATTAGTGACTCTAAAAGAGCTGATCCTAGGAAAGTATTGTAGGGCTGAACTGCAGAGATTACCACAGGCTGTCTTTGAGATCACACCAAAGAGCTGCAGTTCCACTGAGAGTTCTCTGAGCCAGCAGCTTCTGAGCTCCCACCCAGTGCAGCTACTGCATGTCCTATTTAACCAGCTGGCTCGTGGGAAGCATCACTGCTTGTTCTGCTGGGCACGTAAGTGTAACCCAATTTGCTACTCACTGCTGATGTAAGACAGTGGGAAGTCAGTGACACAGATCTGGTCTGGCCGCCATACACAGCTGTAGATTCCCTCCCTTCCACAGGCTTAGCAGGGAGAACTTTGCTGTCCCGTGTGTTTTCAGAGCAGTTGTGCTCCCTGCCAGTGAGTTGTTGGGCACCTGGAAAGAGTTCAGGTGAAATACACTGCATAAGCGTGCTGTTTGGAAGAAATGCAAAAGTATTTGTGCTTGAAGAAGCTCGGACCATTAGCCAACAGCCACAGCAGCGAGCCCTGCTTTCGCAGCCAAGTGTAAACTTGGTGAATCTTTTATATAGTGCCAGCAGTTTCACTATTATCTCAGGTGCATGAACTGTGCAGCAGTTGCTAATATTTTGAGTGGCTAGGAAATTCCACTGAACAACCAGTTTTGTGGCTGGTCTGCTCAGAATTCATACCTGCAGGACATTATCTGATGTTTCTTTAAGGAGCTACTGCCTCTGGGAGATGATACATCTGGGAATATATTTCTGGGTCAGTAGATATTGCTAGGCAGTACAGGATTAGAGATATAACCAGCTACACGTCTACAGTATCATTTGTTCCCAGTCTCAGTGGGTAATAAATAGTTTCACAAAGCACAGCAATAGTCGATATACCTACTAAACCATCTGTTCAGGACTGCTCAAATGGAGTTGCTTAAATAATTATCCCCTAGGGGCTGTTTATATTTTAGAGTATCTGCTTGTCCTTTAGATCCTTAACCTTTAGACAGGTCCACATAGCGATGCTGTGATTTATCTTCTTTGTGTGGTTTTGACCTTCTTGTGGCAGATTTAACGCTACCTTCTGCAAGAATGTAGCTGATGTTAGAAAGGAATGACTAGGCATGAATTTCTGTACTTTTCAATTGGTGGTGCTTTTATATATGAGCTTTTGTATTCTGTGCTATTAAGCTATCAAATTGAGGCCAAATAATCCAAGGAAGCTGGAAGAGAGTCATACAGTCCTGTAATGTAAGAACTGTGTTTTAGGATCGCGCTATTCCAAGTATGCTTACTTAGTGTGCCTTATTTTCCTCTTCATCTTCTTTGCTCATGGCTTCTCTTCTCAAAGCAGCAGTAGTCAAGTTCTTAGCAAATCTGTTTAAGCTTCTTAAGCTTCTAAACCTCCTCTGTCTGAAATGTAGGGAAGAAATCTTATGGGCTGGAAGAAGACGCAGCAAAAATAGATTTGGGAGGTTTGTTTCCTGTTGATTTAACAGTGCAGCTGCCAGTAGGTAGATTCAGCTTGCCTCACAGTGTCTAAACACCCTACACTTCTAATAGAAATGCATTGCACATGTTGCCTTTGGGATGTATTTTTAATGATCTTTGTCCCAGTTTTCTGCTGGTAATTTTCAACTCATAAAATGCAAAATGAAGATATTCTGGCCCCCGCTCTTTTATCTGCATGGTAGGAGGCACAGCTCTTGTGTTACCTGCCAGAGGCTTCCATGGTTGTAAAAAAGAATACTCAACTTCTTCTGTAAGATTCAGTTTTAAAATGTAAGCATTTGCTAACTATATAAATAGGTAAAATGTTAGTTAGGCTCATCTCAGGAAATGAAACCAGTTCAGCGCTGGTAATGATGGTAACATCCCTTGCTGTTGCTTAGTTTTCAGATCCTGCTGTTGTTTAACAAAGATTGCCTAAATTTTCTACTAGGATGTCTTCGTCCCCGAATTTCTTGTGGTGCTGTCAGCCTTTATGCTGGGAGAGAAAAAGATTATTTTCCAATTGCACTCTTGCATAGAAACTTCATGGGATTCTAGTCTGAGATGGAATTATTTGTTATGTAGTCTTTGGTAGATGTCATAGGAATACATGAAGAAGGTCAACACCATTATCTCTTCTGCAGATGGAGAAACTGTCTCTGTAGTTATTGCACACGAGGAGGCTGTCTCGCCTTACTGACGTGGCCTGAACTGTGCTGCAGCCCATAACTGAATTTGAACTTGCCTCAGAATTTATTCTTTTCCATTGCACCTTCAGAGCCCAGTTAACCTTTTTAAGTGATTGTTTCTCCAACAGTAAATATGAAATATTATTGCAGAGATTGCCACATCTTTTTTATTAATTACATTTGAGCTTTATTATGTGAAATGGAAATGACTTAATTGAGCCGCTCAAATCTTTAAAGTTGGCAGTATTTTCCTGCCAGTTTTGTAGCAGCCAATGATCAGAAATACTGAGGGCGTAGATTCTGAGGTAAGGGCTACACATGCCCACGTTTCCTGAGTAATTCTCTCCGTCTCAACATAGAAACTTTTCTCACTTATCTGAGCTCTGAATGTCCAGCAGGCTCAACACAGGAGCTCTGCGTGAGCACTTCAGAGGGATCTGTGTGGCAGATCCCACACCAAGCTGCTCTCTGCCCACAAAGCCCTGAAACACGAGGTTGATGGCTCTGAGCACTTGGGGCTTTTCTGCTTTTCACTGGTGATTTTTACACAGCTCATTCAGCAAATTGATGGTTTGTTGAGGGTTGGCTTGAGACAGCACTTTAAATGAAGAAAAGGAGATGAAGAGGATTGAAAGTGCAATTGAACTTAGATCATACACAGCCAGCTTTTTAAGAATAGGCATTTGAAAGAAAGATTACTTTCCTGCTTCAGGATCAAATCCAATCTTTGCCCCCAGAGGTAGGACTCTCCTACATAGCTACATGCCCACGTTGTTAAATTTAGACTTTCTCATCTTGGAAACTACCTTTGACTTTGGGAGATGAAAATACAAATTGGAGAACCACAACTTTTGTCTGGTCCCACGTGAAGGGATGTTGGAGGGAAGGGAGGGAAAAATGCCTATAGAAGACAGCCTGCAGTTAGTGATGCTAGACTCGCTCTTTGTGGCTTAGTTCACTGTCTGTAAAATGCTTTTTTTTGATGTTGTTGTTGCTGTTGTTTCCAATGGTAGTAACCATACTGGTATGTTGCTGCATCTCTCCTGTATCCAAGGTTGTGAAAGTGTGATTCCGTTTGGTATTGCTGGGGCAGATGCGTGCCCCTGCCGGAGTACAGCAGCCGCAGGAACAGGCTCATTTTGCCCTCATGCTGTGGCAGACAGGAGTGGGGAGTAAGTTCAGCAACTGGCTCAGGGTTTCTGTGTTCTAGTAAGGGATTCAAACTATCAGTGATTTAAACTCATTGTTTGCATCCCGTCCCAAATCTCAGTAAGTTTTATGCTGTGCTTCTCTCTTGCACATTGAAGATAAGAAATTAGTTTGCTACAGCACAATTTCTTCTGGCTGCTGTGAGGTGACCGAAGGATCCTTTGCAGAGCTCGTCCTCAGCAAGACATCTCTGTTACCACCAGTGCTGTTTATGTATCATGTTCCTGCTGCCTGTCTGTCTGCTGCCCCTCCGCCCCAGAAGTGACCCAAGAGCAACTTTGATTTTAATAGGAAACACAAAGCAGTCTGTTAGGGAGGGCTGAGGACTTTCGTAAGGAAAGTTCTGTATACATGTAAGAGATCATTGCATCTCTACGGCTGGCAGCTGTTTCCAGAGGTTAGCAAGCATCTCCCCCTCGTGCAATCAGGGTGTCTGCCAGGTTAGATATTTCTGTCCTGGCATATCTCTAAAATCATAATGACTTTTATTTAGCATTAATGTGGATGCCTTGAACATTTCTATGGGACTTCCACTGTCAATTCAGCATTAAAGTACCATTAAAGTAAAGTGTTACTGTAAGAAGCAGTATCTGCCAAACATTTCTCAGAAGAGCACTGTGTTTTACAAGATGGGTAAGTGTTCCCTCTTTTCCATTTTCATGTAAAAGTCAGAGATAAGTCTTATTATTGATTAGACAAAACAATAGAGGAGAGATGTGTGAGAACTGCTGGCAAGACTTTTTATGACAAGTGGCATATCAGTATATATTAATCTGCTCTTCTTTGCACTACAGTGTCCAAGATGAATTTTCATTGGTATTCAGGAGAACACAGTATGAAACTGCACAGAAAGATAGGACACTTCCTATACAAAATTGCCAAAGTATTCAGACTGAAATAGTGACTCTTGGCTATAAAACTACACTGCAGAATTGTTCTAACAACTTCTAAGTGAATTGTACTTGATATTTTTATGTAGCATCATATATATCTGCACTCTATATCCTATTTTCAAAAGCAACATCAACAGTAGGCACGAGTTCCACTGCAGGATAGAGGGGTTAGGCTCCTATGTCACTTAATGTAACTTCAGAAAGTTTTAGCTGAAAAGATCAAAATGACCAAAGAGGGCTCATGTTTCCACAGGAATCTTCTGCATTCTGCATCACAGAACCTCATCCTGCAAAAGCAGTGTAATAAATCGTAAGATCATTTTACAGCCCTCCTCCACTCTGTTTAGCAGATTTACAGCAGAAGTGGACAACTGATAAAGATGGGAAAAAGTAAGCAATAACACAAGTGAGATCGTGAAATTGGCTGAATAAATAAATCCAGTTCTCTTTGTTTGCAGTTCCAGTTTTGCAAGCTTTGAGGTAAAGTGGGACAATGCTTTCCAGCCTCTCTCCGCATTGTTTTAAATTGGAAGATGAAATGTCTTTCTCTACAGCACTCACATGAAATACATAACAAAAGCATAGGCCGACCACAAGCATGATGTAGAATCCTCATGGGAGGAGTGTAGGTGAAAAAATTGGGGTTTGTTTTTTTGTGTATTTGCTCACAGTAAGAAATAGGAAATTGAAAGATTTCTTAATGCGAGAATGGAAATTGGAGAGGATAGCTGCACAGAGACCTCTGGATGACCCAGGTGAGATGTGTGTCTGAATTGCAACACTGAGACCTGCTCTGCCTGGTTCAGGCTGCGAGTTTGAATTCCAGATCTCCCTTACCTTGGCTTCTGACTGCTTTGTAAACTGGTCTTTCTCTTCTTTTAGGGAAGAAGTTTGCAAGGTCTCAGTTGAATCCGGTTGTGGAAAGGGAGTGTTTGAAGTCTTCGTTTTGCGAGACAGGAAATCCCTTTCCTCCCTACCTGTAAGTGCCTGATGGGCCTGCCCTCTGCCAAGCTGATGCATTGCAAGGGTCGGAATGGGAATATTAGACAAAAGAGCCTCTCATGTTTTTGATAGCCCTGGAAACTTCATGTTTTCTACCCTAGAAAGAGTACTAAATGGGGTGCTTTTCTCATGCCAGGATGGCATTCCCAAGAAAGATTCATGATTGGATTGTGTTCCTAGGCGTTATAAATCAGAGCTAATGGCAGAGATAGGTTGATGGCTTGAAGTAAGTGGGAAAATAAATTGGGGAATGAGAAGGCCTAGGGCTGAGAAGGCATAAATATAAAATTTAAACCCCCAAAGAAGAAGACAGACCTTCAATTCTTAAAACATCACTTAAACAGGAAAAAAGTCTGTTATACATGATCTTTGCTCAAGTGATGGGAAAGTTGAAATCTGGGACAATACAAAACCTGTGGGAAGCTTTTGAAGAAGAAAAATTTCTGTTTCCTGAAAAATATAGAGATGTGAAACACGAAGCTTTAATTTAAAAAGAGCATCAGTCTTTTTCAGGGAAAGAGATCAGAGGACATAAAAATCTTTGTCAATATCAGATTAGAATGACGCATTAAAAAAAAAAAAGGTTATATCCAGTCTCATGGGGTTGGACTGTCAGAGCTGACTGCCTTTATTTGGCCTTGATAATTGTTCTTTTATCCTTTGTGCTGTGTTGGTGTTTTTTTGCCCAGAGCCGACTGCTGATGTCCCAGTCCTCTCAACTGTCGGCTCCCCTGGTTCAGTTCTCAGCTTTATTCTCCTTTATGACTCAATCATGGACTGCAAAATCTCAGCTAAGGCAGTGATTCATCACCTGAATGTACTTGCTTTAAGATAAAGGGGTTTTTTGTGATACAGAAAAGATTAAAAAAATATTTTTCAAAGTAATTCCAGAGGTATCTTCAGTCTAGATATCCTTCCTACTTTTTTTTGTTTTTCTTGGCTATAAAGCTGTATAAGAATTTTTAAAAAGATAAAGAAGATATAAAATGCTATTTAACGATTATGTATAATGCAAAATTATACTCCCAGAAGGAAACCAGAAAAACTAATTCCAACTGGGTGTTCTGTTGTTCAGTGTCAGGCCGCTTCTGGTCTCGTTTACATCGACGTGCATTATAGCGACTTCTCTGAAGGGAATCGAGTTATTTATGGGAAGTGCCTCTCAGAGTTAGGATGTGGCTGCAGCCATGTGTGTCTGTTTGTCTTTTCAGCAGTGTTGCTCTGCTCCTTTGGGTGCCTTGGGAAGATCCTACTCCTTCGGGAGTACTTGTGACTCAGACTCCTCTGTTGAATTTACTGGGAGAAACTGGGAGAGGGACACCTCTGCTAATGAGCAAGGACAGCAGGAGGCAACGTTAGCTACAGAGCAGTTTTCTTTTGAAGAAGGATGGCTGATTGCTGATGAATGAGTATGGTTTGGATGCGTATGTGGAAGAAACTGTGACAGTCCTGCATTTAGTGAACCTTCTTGTTTCTTTTTTTTGCTGTCATTCACTGTATGGTTTTCTTCCAGGCAAAGGAGAAAACTCTTTACAAACCTCTTGAAAAAAATATAATTTTAGAGTGTTTTCCTCCATGAGATGCTTTGTGGTTTCTGTAACTAATGCCTGGAGGTGCAGGTGCATCCCTGAGCTGACCTGAGCCAGGGGATATGCACACCTTGCTGTGCTCTTCTGTTCCTTGTCTAAGTCCTGTTTTTTGATAGAAGTAATTTAAGGACAGTGACCTGAAGTTTCTCTTCAAAAATAGAGCCTGTGGCACCACTGTGGTAAATAATTCACGTAACACAAGGAGAATCCCCAGCTCTTTAAAATTGTTCACACCCTGTGAAATCAGAGTGCAGTTAGTTAAGCTGAAAGAAATTTCTGAATTAAGCACATGTATTTCACCTCCTGTGGCTGGTCTAGGACTGTTATCACCCATGGGAAGGCTCTAAAGGATGTGAGAAGATGTGGAATTAGGATAGCCTTACACAGTTCTAATAGTGTTCTGCAGGTTTTTTTTCTTTCTTAATGAAATCTGAGAGAACTGTGTGCTTTGGAAAACATTTTGCTAGGCTTGGGAAATGGGGTTCTATTCCCAGCTCTCCTTTAGGTTTGTGTTGGATCTTGATAAGGCCATTACACTGCTGTGTACTCACCTGTAAAAGGAGGAACAGTGATTTTTCTTTTTGTTAGGTGCTTTGGGATATAGGATTGAAAAGCCTTCCAGGGTGTTTCTTACCTCCTGCATGAAGAACAAACGCTACTTGCATTTGGCATGTGTTATTATGTTACCCTAGAAGAGTGTCACAAATGTTTTTAAGTAATCATGTTTGCATGTTCTGCATGTACTTGCACCTTCACCAAAGCTCTGTTGGAAGACAGAGAAAGCTCTGTTGTTTTGTGTGTCTGTAGTGATTGTGTGACAGTGAGTTGTGCTTGCTTCTCCAAGAGCTTGCTCTGGCAGATCATCTGACATTTTGGAGAGGCACGTCCTGACAGAGCTCTGAAGTCAGGCAGACCCAGAGCTGTGAACGGAGAGTGGCCCAAAAACCGGGTGGAGCTGCCATTCTGTATGCTTTTGATCTGGCATGGGGCATTTCTTCCTTCCTCCCTTCCTCCATTTGTGGCCACCGGAGCATCCTCTGCTCAGCACCGTGGCAGGAGCGTGGCTGCCCTCCATCGCATGGCCTGGTGTGGGGCATGGTTCTGTTCTTCCATCATTATTAATGCTGTCACTATTGTCATTTTATTCCGATCATCCCTAAGGTCTCTGTGGAACAAGAGCGGCTGTAAATACCTGATAACTGTGATGGGGCCACTGACCGGCTGTCACGGTGGCTCGAGTATCCCATTATCACTAATGGCGTTATTCTGGTGGCCCTGGAAAGTACTGAGCCATCAAAGCCATCTTGTAGTCTTTCCAGGTGCGGTACTTTAGCCATCAATCTGCCAGGAATTGCGGTAGTATAATTTTGGGGGGAGATTTAATTAGAATATTGATGATGCATGTGTATTTACACACTGTGCAAATCCAAACGCAGCTGCAAGAGGAGCTGCAGTTGCCAGCTCTGCTCCCTGCCTACCCGGCTCTGGGCTCTGCTCCGTGCCTCAGCGCTGCCTGCCGAGAAACGGCCGTTCCCTGAGGGAGGTCAGCGCTCACAGTGCGAGCCTCAAATCAGCTTTTGTGTTAAAGGCTCCAGCAATTTTTATCAGTAGCTTCCTTAATGAATTCGCTGTCCTTTGAACCCGAACAATTTAAGCACAAAACCTAGAAAACCTATTTTCTAATCGTAGAGAGTTTTCTTTTCTGGGTTTAATAGACTTAAAGCTGTTGACTTTTGGTGCTTATTTAATCTCTTTTGGACTAAAAAGCTTTTTTTGAAAAAGAAAAACAAACAGAAAAGGAGAAACGGGCCTTTAAAGTGAAAGATCTTTTATTATTTTTGAGCTATTTATCGACTTGAAAACATACAAAGGGTTTATTATTTTACTGCTGGAAATTTGCCAGGGAGAGAATGAACTGCCAATGATATAGATTATATATCACGCTGTATAATTAAGACAGCAAACAGTCTGCTGGAAAATGCTTTATAGACTACTTATATAATGGAAAGTTCACAGCAGTCTAACTGGGACCACCTAATATGTCTTTTAATATGAATTCTACCAGAGATTTAAATTAACATTCGAACGCTGGTGCTTTACAGTCTATCAGTCTTGGTAATGATTACACCTGCCTGCGCAGCCTAATTTTGAGACTTTATTATCACCCAGAATTAACCTACTAGAAAAACTCCATAGATGTTTGCTGTGGTAGCTTTGCTGTGTGAGCAGATCTTGTAGAAGCTGCCTTGGACTTGTATTTTTTTGCTTTTTTAATGTAATTTATTGTGTATTTGGCACTCATTTTTCTGTTTTGTGATGAGGAACCTGTTGTAAGGTTCTGATTAATTAAGCTACTCTTGAAAGCTGGCCGGCAAAAATGAGCTCTTCAAATATATGTGTATTTTTATTTTTAGCACATGTGAAATTTAGAGTCTGGATGGAGTTCCCCATGGGTACAAACCTGTTGCCACTAAAATAATTAGGAATATTGCTACTGGCTTGATTGAGAGCAGCACCAATAGCTCTGTATGATGCTTTATTTCAGTGTCCCCATGCAGCACATCAGTTTTCACTTAAACGTGCATGCCACAGCTTTCTCTGGAGTTTCTGATCTTTGCCATACTGTACCTTTATTTTTGTTCCAGGCCTTACCAAGGAAATGTCGTTCTTGTTATGAGGTTGTACCCACTGTTTTGTTGTAGGTCCATTTGCACACTATTTCAATAACATGATCACCAGAATGAATTCTGGTTTTGCCTTGTTCTCTATAAGCTGTTGTTAGTTTTTGTGTTCACGAAAATTTGAGTTTGTGCGAAACTGTAGTCCAGAAAGGGAACCCACAAGAGAAATGTCATTAGTTTTACTTTTTTCCATTTTATGGTCATGTTTGGTGGCAGTATTGTGCTTGTTTTACTGGAAAATGCAGTATGGAAAGAATTTGGGCTTTAATAAAAAGGGTTAAAGAAACCCTTGTGGCTAGGTTTCCTGATTCTTGATAGTCACGAGACCTCACTGCCTGCTCTCAATCCATATAGACGCACTAATGCATCTTGTGCCTGTCGTAACACTGAGATCTCTGGACTTGTTGGCTCCAAAGGGCTAATAAAAGTCTTCATATTAGCTTTCATTGTCAGAAAGGGAAAAATGGCCCTAACAGATTGAAATGTGAGTTCTGGCTTGGTACAGCTGGCTCCAGAGAGGAGCTGTGAACAGAGACGTGGTGTTCTTTGGTCGTCCTCCAAACACGATCTGCCGTTGCCTGTCCTCCCAGGGCAGGTGGGGCGCAGTTTGCTCGGGGAGCAGGATGGTTGCACCAGGAGGCTGCTTCTCCCTGCTGCTCTGCAGAGTTGGTGTACCTTGTGGCGGGGTGCTGTGTGCTGCCTAGGAGCAAGCGATGGGCACCTCCTTGGTGTCCTGATGGATAGTTCCATGATGCTAAAAGCTTTCTTTGTTCCTACCAAGTCCTCAGAACCAAGGATTTCAGGCAGGTTAAAAGTAGAACTCCCTCACACGCTGAATTGACCAACATGCTTCCAAACTGATGCTGAGTGATCTGAAGCACTTTGGTACAGTGGGTTGAGCAACCCCGACATTCGTCCTGACCTGACAGCCACGGGTGGGGTGCCATGTCTGGGGTGTCCTTCCAACAAGTGTTCTGACCTGCTAGTAATGCTGGGAGCTCTGGATGTGATGTGTGGGGTCCTTTAAATGCCAGGTGTCTTTGGGAAATACTCAGAGATTAAATTCCCTTAAATTACAGTGATGTTTTGGTTGTGCTATTTATAAGAACTTATGAGAACTTGAAAAGACGCGGATTAAAAAGAATTATTTGTCTATTGTCTGCTCCCAAGGCTGATTTACTTCGCAAGATGAAAATGTATATGCCCAAGAAGGCTTTAATATGCATCTATATTGATAAAGTTATTAAAAAATCAGACTACTAAATCCTCTGGCATGGATAGATGATGTGTATTGAGGTTAAGCCCTTCTTGCAAGACTGCTTGTAATGCTGTAAGTAATAAAAAGGTAGGAGGCTTCCTGAGCTTGCAAGCAGCAGAAAGGCCCCACTGGGCACACAGCTCTGTGACTCCTCTGCTGGCTCCTGGCTCGAGTTTCTGGCAGCTTGGTGGTGCAGACAGGCAGCATCCCTGATGGGAAGGAGCTCCTTGGCCTGGGGATCAGTGGGATCTCAGAAGGAGGAGACCTGGGAGGGAAGGGGCAAGACTGAGAAGGCGCAATACATGTGGTCCTCTGCTATGGACTGAACTTGTTAGCAGCTCTGTCCTCATAACAAATGTGCAATTGCATCTGCTCAAACTTCAGTGTGACACTTAGGAAGGGACAAGGATCTTATGAATAGAACTAAATGCTAGTTACCTGTTATGTGTCATCCTGGCTATCTGCACGAAAACTCTTGAGGCAGGGTAAAAACATATTCAAGTGGCAGAAAAAGAAAAGACGACCAGTGTGGTTTAAGAATTGAAAGTGAAGGAAGATGAATTGAAGATTATAATTAGAGAGCAAAGGAGCAGGTAGGTTTTCCATCCTCAATGGAAAAAGATGATTGACCTGAGCAGCAGGAGAAAAAAGGAAGAAATATTGCTGACAGCTAAAATTCAGAAGCTATTACTTGAGAGGCTGACCTCTAAAGGGAAAAAAAAAAAATCCCAAGCAGTGAATTCTGCAGTGTTTGTGCTGGAGTCAGCCTTCTTGGACAAGCCAGAGAAACAACATTTGAAAGCTAGAGCACATTAAACAAAATTGCTGGGGCTATTATGTACATGTTGTTTCATGTATTGTGTGGACATATTTGTAATGCTTGTGTTCCATTCCTTGTGTTTATCAGAGCTGCCAAACACACTTTGTGGTTTTTGGTCAAGCTGCTGTATATACACAATTAGAATAGTGAGGCGAGGCAGAGGGCAGTAAAGAAGCTGGTACCAGATTCCTAGGGTCTCCACCTTCCACGCTTTCTTTCCCCATTTTTCACTGAGCTAATCAGTGCATGAGAGCAGATTATTCAATAAAAGCCAACTTGTAGTCATAAGGTATTTAATTCCCAAAATATTTAGCTGTGATAAATAATACCGTGATTTGTTTTCTTGAACACAGCAAGCAGAGGGTCAGCTCTTCAGTCAGGCTAGACTGGAATCACGCTGCATTGGGCAGTGCATTTCTTTACCGATGCCTGCAGTACTCCTGGGAATTGTGAATTGGTTGAATTTTCTGGAGGAAGAAGCTGACTGCTTTAACTCACTTGGTTCCAGCCCTTCTATGGGATGCGAGCTGGTTTGCCTGTCTAGGGGTCTGGGTGGACACAACCTTTCTATCTTTCTCTGGTCCTCACCTTGCAGCCCTTGCCTCCCTCCATCCCTCAATTGCTGCTGTTCATATTAATCTGGACTGATTTTAGGCTCTTTTCCTTTTTATGTTGTTTTTTTTTCCCCCCTTTTTTTTTTCCTGGTAACAAAATATCATTGATAGCCTTAGTTCCTCTTAGAAATTACATATCATAACATGTATGTAACAAGACTGTTCTGATTACTACTCACTTCAAACTTTGCACTTGTTTAATATCCCTTGTAGTTCTATTTCCTTTGTCCTGTCCTTCCTTAGTCAAGATTTCTCCTTTCTAAAAAGGTGTTGGGCAGAAATAGAATTGTGCGTTGAACTGCCTAGTGAGGCACTTAAACAAATCCTAATTGAGTAACATTTTAGAATATTGCTAATTATTGTCTTTTGCTATCAAAAATTGGCCTCTTGAAAGAGCATGTGAATATGCAAGTATGTAAAATAATTACTTGTCATACTAGATTCTATTTTTCAGATAACCAATTAGGTCCTGGTAATTAGGTCTTGATCACTGACATCTGGGTAATCATGTCATCCTCCCGCCATGATCTGCCAGACAAACCTGTAATGGAAATATACCCCAGGCGTGTGCTCATGTAGGTGACAGTCTGATCACTGGGACACTCCAGAGCAGAGTGTGGACAGCATCCAAGATGAGAATCAGTGTGTTTGCTTCTTCGGGACATGCTGCATCAGAGATCCCCCAAAACCAAGTCCTTCTAGCTGCTTGTTAGGCTTTAGCATTCCTTTACAAATCAGCCTGCATTTATTCCAGGCCTTGAGACAATTTTTTAGCATGTCTCCTTCCCAAGTTAACTCTGCATGTTTTGCACAACACAAAATCATTTGGTGTCTTATGTAGCTGCCCGTGTCCCTCTGCTCTCCTACAGTACCCAATGCTTGAGAATCTTCACCTCCAGGACATTTGTTCTTTTTGCAAGTTACTGGCCTTCATCCCCATCCAGAGTTACTTATCATGCCCTGTAACTCACTGTCATGAGTCATGCAGGCTGCCTTTAAGGTGAGGGGAGAAAATGAAAAAGGATCAAGGCCTTGAGCCTCTGTGCAGGTATCCGAGGGGCGCTCGGCTGAAGGCTGCTGTGGGAGCGTCGCACCTTTGTGATTCCAACCTGTGAAATTATTCAGACACGAAGCAACAAAAATGTAACACCTGAAAATGATGACGACTTATTTTTCACGCTGCAATGAGAGAGGTTGGCGGGTAGCAGGATGTAATGCTTAAATCCTCACAGCCCTCTTATCTGTCTGTATGGAACATATAGCACAGTCTCCCTGGCATTCCCCATGGCTTCAGTTCAGCAAAGTAGCTAAGCGTGTCCTGAATTTAAACTATAGCTCCAGAAGGGCTGCTCATATGCTTAATGTTACACAACGCATGTGATTATCTTGTTAGGAGATGGAGAGAAATATTAATCTTGCAGGATTCCAGGCACAAGTGTGTTTTCTTCACGTGCAACCGGGGTGCGATAATGCGTGCTGTGGGGACGAGCCGTCTGTGTGCTGACCTGGCAGGTTCAAAGATGGAGGATGATTTATTTATTTTCTGAATAAAAATGTTTGAGTCCTGAAGTGAAACTACAAAGTGAGCAGCGATTATTTGTTCTTTGTCAAGGACCTGTTTTCTTCTATTTGTCATTAACATTTGTCAGCTGGTAAATTATGCACAGTTTTTTTCTTTTCTCTCCTATTTTTTAGCCTACCATAATTACACTCGCTGATTCCTGTGTAGACTTGTTTTCAGCTGCATTGCTTACATGCCTTTTTAATAGACTGTAATTTTTTAAGTAAGTTATGTCAGATTAACTACTTCCGATAAGATGGGGTATTATACTGGGGTTTTCTTTTCCTCCCAGCTGGATGCACAGAATATGTCACTGCTGACTTGCTTTCCTGCCTCCCTCTAGCTAAATGGCAATGTGCCACTGCAGCAAAACTTCTGTTTGAGGATTCATTGCCTTTTTTTGTTGGCTAGTAATGAGGCTTTGAGGTAGCTCACTGCTCCTGATTAGTGACAGCACGCAAGAAAAGGAGCTGTGCAAACCCTTCATTAACTCATAGTGAAAGCCTCAGCATTTAAGTTCATAAAGATGAGCAAAGACTGTTAAATCCTTTCCATTCAAATTTGGCTGCTTTTTTCTTTTTTTTTTTTTTTCTTTCTCTTTTTTTTTTGTTGGCACTTTCCTTGTTTTGTGGAGATAGTCATAAAATGACAGAATTGTAGCATGGCTGGGGTTGGAAGGGGCCTAAAAGATCATGCAGTCCCAAACCCCATGCATGCAAGCCCCATGCAGCCTGGCCTCAAGCAGCTGCACAGATGGGGCACCACAGCCCTCTGGCAGCAGTGCCAGGGCCCCGCTGCCCTCTCAGTGAAAAAATTTCCCCGACATCTAATCCAAATCTCTTGTATTTCATGTAAAACCATTCCCCCTTCTCCTGTCAATCAGTGGTAGAAGCATGGATGACATCCCTGCTGTTGCAGAGCTCGGTGCCTTCTTGCTGCCAGTCTGATCCCCCTGGTTCCTGCTGCAGCTGCGAAGTCTGGTGGCATCGGAAGGGCTGGCACTGGCCACATTGTGTGCTGGGCACTGTCCCCAGGCTGCCCTCAGGGCTCCGTGTGAGGGCACAGGCTGCAGGCCCTTCTCTGGGCCCCGCTGGGCAGGAGAGAGGAGGCCGTGCTGGTTCAGCAGGCTGACGTCTCACCATGCCAGGCTGTGGCGCCTTGGGAGCTTCTGGCCTTGTAGCTGTCTCAAGCAGCAAAGGTACGTCTGGGTAAAGAAATCCCAGCTCTCTCCTTTCCTTCATTTTATTGCTTGAAAAGAAAATGCAAGGTTGTTCCACAGTGCTGGCTGTAAGAGGCTCGGCGCGGTTCTCCAGCCTTACTGCAGGGCTCCTGCATCGCACAGATTTCGGTTTCAGTCACAGTGTTAATAGCTTTACCAGGCTTTGCTGTTCTAATGCAGTACAGTGAATTATTTTTCTGAGTGCTCATATGAAAGCGGATTAGCTGCTGGGAACTCTTTGTTTGTCTTAGTTTCTTTAAAGAAGTAAATAAAATGTGAGAAGAATGGTACTGTAAATTGCAAGAAATAGGCTATTTTCTGCCATGCTTTCATGCTGGAATGGATGTCATTTGTCAAGTGTGAGGATGATAGGATGAATCACATAAGTCGTCTTGAATGTGATTTGCCACCTGCCTGATTGTTCAGAAGTGTATGCATGCTTAATTAATCTAATTAGTCAATGCATACATAAGAAGCAAATTTACAGGCTCTCTGTCATCTTAAATAAAGTATTTTTGTTTTTCTAGGATAAATAATTCATTATAGAGCTGAGTACTAAACTGTAATCCTGGAGAGCTGGCTCCTATAATAAAAAAGTAGAATTATGATGTTTCTTCCTTTTTCCCCTCTAGATTTTATTTGGTTTATCTTTAGACAGGGATTTCACAGAAAGAAAGAAGCACATCTGCACTTGAAGGAGCATAAAATTCCTTTCTAAAAGGGAAGCACAGTACCATACCCATTTTCATATGAGAGACAAGTGTCCATTTTGGCACTGTTGCAGACTGCAGCATGTACATAGTTACCCATGAAAGTAAGATGATAATGTGCTGGAAACTGTCATGCTGAAAAGCATTGCAGAGTTCATGCTGCTTGGATTTGTCTGCTCCAGACGGTCCGCTGCTGAAGACAGTATTTCATAAAAAACTGAGGGACAAAGGACCAGTACTGTGCATGCCAAACACCACAACACAATTGTAAACATTTAGATAGGTGGACAGTCTCCAGTTTACAAAATCACTTCCTTGTTATCTAAAATTACTGTGAGAATTGATGTCTGAATATAAGGTGATCCCAAAGGTCAAAGGTAGGTCAGAAATGCTGATTTTAAACAGTTGTTGGTTGCTGGTATGTACTACTAGCCTGCAGAGCAACAACTTGCACAAACTTTGGTACGAGGAGGGTGTCCATTTCCATGAGCAGATGTGTTGTCAGTTCTACCAATGATGGCAATCCTCGTGTAACGATTTCTGCAGGGACATGGAGTGACAATGAAGACCCTCTCTGAGAGTCTGCTATTGGGACAAGTGAAAATTGGTGTGAGGATAAAAGAGAATTTATCAGCTGATCATGTTTTAAAAGTCTGCACTTTTCAGAGTGGGAAGAAATTCATTATTTTGGTTTAGACTTTGAATTTCTTTTTTCTGACTCTAAGTAATAATACAAAATGAATACCTGTTCTTTAATAACTGCTAAGATTTTCTTTTAGTGAAGATAATTCCTTTGCTGATTGTTAGGTGTATTGCTTCCTGGCTTCCAGAAAAACAGGAAGACTTCTTCAACCCAATTCATTGAGTTGTTCATTGAATTATATAACTTGATGTTGCCAAGGCCAGTGAAGTTACTGTAAGGCTGTAGCTGAAAGAGGATTGAGGCTGTTGCCTGGATGAATTTGTACTTCTGTGGTATTTGTTTATGCCCCCCTGCCCCCCCCTTCATTTTTTTTTAACAGATCTCACCAAAGCAGAGCCTGTGGTGAGGATATTTGAACATGCTTATTTGGCTCAGTTTCCACACAGAGATAAGTGCAGAAATCTAGCAAAACCAAACAAAACCACAATGAAACTGCATAGTGGATACATTAGAAGTGCAATGGTTGCTGTGACTATGGCTAGAAACAAAAAGCAGTCTGTATCAAGGCACTGTGGCCCAGTCCAAGCAATCTTCTCTGTTTTGTGACCTTGTAAATGGGACCTGATGGGAGGGGATCTATCCCCGGGCCTTGGGACCCCCAGCAGCCAGGTCAATCCAGAGGATTCCCTCATCCATCTCATTGGTGTTGCAGGGTGAAGGCTGCTCTTGTGTCCTCACTGTGCAGTTTAATGTTGCTTACCTGCCATCTTAGTGCTGTTGTTGAATCTCAGCCTTTCCACAGCAATTTCAGTCTGTGTTGAAACAGACCTTTGCGGAGCTTCCTATATGTTTGAAGCTGAAGTCTTTCTGTATTTCAAAACAAGAGCACAGTCATTCTCATGTGTCTCTTCTTGGCATCAGGGTAGGGCAGGCAGGTCTCAGTCCTGCCAACTGTAGGCCCTGCTGTGCAGTGGGGCTGTTGACGGATGCGCAGCTGTGAGCCAAGCCTCGGAAGTGAGGGACCATGTTTTTTGGGGTGTGTTTTGTGGGGCCAGAACAAGTGGTTACCCCAAACTAGTGCATGGGAGAGGGAGAGGGTGCATCTTGGGCTCTTGGGAGAGAGGACATGCAGGTGCTTTTCTCAATGCTACCAGGAGGTGCCTCTCTCTACTTGGGATTTATGGCCCACGAAGGAAATCTCCTCAGCCTTTTCTTGCAAAAAATGCTGAGCTTCACTCCTCATTTCTTTCTGTGAAAGAGTTGTGCTGGTGCAGTTGGCTTTTGACACAGGAGCGCAGTGGCTAAAAACTTGTTGAGGATGAGGAAGATGAACACTTCTGTCTTTGGGGGGGACCTCAGAACTCTGTACTTCACTTTCAGGAATGTGTTTAGGTTTTGCTGGGCCAGTGCAGTGGGGCTGTGTCTGGGAATGGCTCAGGGCTGTGCCCAGCAGTGCTGCCATTACAGGAATGGGGATGATATTCAGGCTGCTGTGCCAGCTGCTTGCTGGCCTCCTCGTTCTCCACCAGAATCTCTTGAGGAAGCCCACAGGCAGGCTAAGGACACAAGGCATTGCATTATTGTACCCACTGTTGTATTTTAGGCAATATTTGGAACTTACCTGGTTTGGTAATGTTACTCTCCGGAAATGGGATCTCTTCTACTATTTCTGTATCCCTGATGCTGAGTGCTTCCTGTATCTGATCCCATCAGTGTATTTAACCTATCACAAATGCAAATAATGATAATTAGATGGTGAAAAAAAGCTATTACAGATGCAGCTCAGTGCATGTTTCACTGATTGGGCCAAATCAGGAAGCTCTGCAATGCATATTGGCAGGTCTGTGAATAAAAGTGCTTACTACTTATCTCAGATTGTATATTGCTATCAATTAATTGCTCACAAATCTCTGGTGCCAGTTTGTGTGGCTTTTGAGGGGTTGTAAACTATTAACTTTCCATGGCAGAGAGTTTGAATCACAACACCAGCCCTGCAAGATAGAAAATCAGCAGGTTTAATCTGGGGGGAAGGCAGCCCTGTGTCTGTTAGCATCTCGCTGGCAGGTCCAAGAGCAGGCACCCTGCTTCTGCACAGCCTGGGTGCTGCGTTCCCAGGGGTGCCAGCCCCTGTGCCTGGGGGGTATCAGCAGTGGCCCCAGGAGAGGGGCTGCCCACCATGTATTTGCCCTGACCCCTGCGGAGCAGCAGATGCTGAAATCAAGCACTGCCTGTAGCCAGCAAGCTGGGCTGTGATCTGTGAGCACCATTCTGCAGCAAAGCCAGAAAAACAACCATGACAAGAAAGCAGGATGGAAAAATTAAAAGTGCCTATGATTTGACAGACAGCAAAAATGCCATGCAGCAATCATGCTGCCATGAGAATGGGAATAAATCTAATTCTCAGGGTGCTGATAAACTCTAACGGTGCATTTGCCTTTAGAAGGCAGTGGAGGCAATGGCCATGATTAACTTGCCTAAGAACTGCCTTAAAGCAATAACATTTTTTATTTTTGTATCTAATGTTAATTGTGTTAAGGATTCCCAGGGTTGATTTATGTTTTACCAGAACTGGAGGCATAAAGAGAAATAAGCAGCTTTTCTTTCCCAGAGCCAAAAAGGAATCCTCTCACAGAGCTGCAGAGAAAAAGAAAAAGAAGCAGGTCTCTTGAGTGTCAACTTCTTGCACTGACTATAAATGACATTTTTTCTCATCTACCGTTTTGAGACTAAGTATTGGAAATTAAATCACTAGCTTTCTTCTTTCCCAATATCAGTGTTATTTTTAGGACAGGAGCCTTGCTTACTTTTATTTTACTGTGGGATTGCCAGCATGCATCGGCAATCTTCCTGCTAAAACCCAAGTGAAAGCACAGCGCTGTCATTCTAGCATGAACGGGAGGGTGCAGAAAAGGCTCTGTGATAACACCACTAAATTGCTTTGTTGAAGAAGTGGTAGGGATTTGTCTCTACAAAAGCAGCTTGTTGTACATTCCTGTTTGAAGTTAATCATCTCATGCTAAAAATGTTCTGTCGTTGTAGTAAAGGCATGGATGTTCATCTGATGTAAAGCATAGCTGGGACAGCAGTAGATCAGTGCAATGATGGGGGCCTAAAAGAACCAACTGTTAGTAAATCTATGTAACAGCTGGAATTTTTTGGTACACTTTTTCGCCCATGAATTCCCCACAGGTAAGCAGCATCAGGTACCCTGCAGCTAGAAGCAGCCTGTTGGTGGATACATGGAGACAGCACTCAGCACTACGCAGCTCGGCTCTGTAACCCCAAGGCTCTTTTCCTAACCAAGTCAGCTCAGTGCAAATTTCCCTTTCCTTCCTTTATAGCAATTATCCTTTGTCTGTAATCCAAACACTGAGTCACTGGTTTCTCTGAAACAGTGCCTCAGTGTTCTCTTCCTTTTGCTCTTCTCCCAGTATTTCTGAGGAAACATTACAACCTCTGACAGAATTTCAGGGTATCTAATGTAAATTTTCCTTGATATATCCCATGGTGGATATGGGCTTGGCAACACTTCTGCTGCGCCTCTGATGGCTTCCACGCTTAGGAAAGGTCCAGAATCAACATGTGGCCTTTCAGGAGATGAAAGATGCTCCACTTCTGAGCCACCAGCTGAAGAGCTGCCTTTTTGCTCGTGGCTCAGCTCTAGGTAGGATGTGCTGGTCTTTCCCACAGGTCTGACCTGGGTGCTGGACTTCTGGCTGCAACTGCACCAGTGCCTTTTGTTGCATTTTAACCACGCTTTTCCTACCTTCCTTGCAATCAGGGACCTAGAAAGAGGAGTCCCTGTAGCTTGAAAGAAAAAGCGAATGAAATAGAAGCCAGGCACAGCAGGTGTGTAGCTGCAGAATCACTCTGTTGTTTACAGCTCACTAAGCCTGGTGCATGCAGACCTTCTGAGGAGACCCCATGCTTGCTGCTCAGTCTTTACTTTTGTCCAGGTTGCTGTAGAATGATTTATTTTGCTGAGTTTGTCTGGCCAGACGATACATTTGTGCCCTATGGCACTTGCCTGCTAACATGAATGCACTGTTGCAAATTATGCACTGTGGGTTGAAGACTTTGACATTAAGTAAATTCCTGTAGAAATGAGGCAGGAATAGAAATGCACAGCTCTTGTATACTTGTTCTGAAACACTGTGTTGAAAGAGGAAGAGATGCATCGAGCCTCCTAATGAAATGCTGCGTTGCAATTATTACCTTTGGAGGAAGATGAACTAGACCTTCAAATGTCTTTTCAGTGCGGTGCAGATATTTTCAATGTTATCTGGTCTCTGAAGAGACAGAGAGAGAAAATAAGACTAATGAGGATGAGGACTGTTTAGCATATATTAAAGCCTTTCAGACTTGCCAGTCAAAAGGGGGTATTTACTAAAGAGCAGCAGTGATTATTACAAAATTTGTGCATGTGAAGAGTTTCTTTCTGTCTGTAACTACAAGGGAGTTATAAATACCTGCGAGGGGAAAGGTGTGCCTGCTGGAGGGATCTTCATCCTTTTCTCTGCTTTTAGCCGTTATGTGCTAGCACATGGATGTCCAACCTTTTGTCTTATCTGGGCTGCATTGAGTGAAAAGCAATCATCTTGGGCTGAGTGCATGTAGGTCACTCCAAAAGTAATGCCTCCTATTTATTTCCGTGGAAACTAAAGCAGGTACAAAGAGCACAATAACACTGTGTGATAGAGCAAATCCTCAGCTACAAAGCACTGTTTTCCCACATAGCCACCACTATGAGTTATGCATTTTTGCCAGCAATGAACAAAGCCTGCATGCTGTGAGTGTAAAATCTGCACCAGTGGAGGTGACCCACTGTCACCACTGCTGAAACGCACCACCTCCACTGTTTCATCTCCATCAGTGTTCAGCAAGTGTCCATGAATGTCTGTCACTGGGTGCCATTTTTCTGCACAGAGGAATTCAGTGACACACCTTTGTTCCTTATGCACTTCCATGTCACAAGCCTTTTTGTCAGGCCTCTTCTTTGCTGCCATCTGTCACATGGCAACAAAATGCCATGGGATATTGGTGGGAAGGTTCAGCCTTTACTGCCATCCCACCAATGTCCGCCTCTGATGTCATGGGCTGGCATGGTAAAATAGGAGGTGTTACTTTCATAAAATATATAATATAGTTAATGTATATAAAGTAACAAAAGCTGCTTTAATTTTTAATGTTTTGTAGTTAAAACGTGGAAAAAAAAGAGCAACAGAAACATAAAAATGAGTGGAATGGTTGGGCCCAACTTTGTGAAATTAACACATCTTCTGGTTCGGTGGCTGTGGCTGCAATTCTTAGCGAGTTCTCAAGGTATTCCTCAGAAATGTTTTATGAAATTTGACTCTTCCTGTGCTTCATCCTTCAAAACATTTGTTTGCAAATGTATGCACCAACAAAAAGCAGTGACACGAATAAGGCATGACTGTGAAGCGAGGGATATATCTGGTTAGAGAGGGCTTGTAAAGGTCTGGTAAAGCGATGTGATCAGATTTTTGATTGTAACTCTATGTATTCCATTTGAAAATTCACAAGTACTGTATTTATATTGACTGAAAATGGAGTCACAAGTTAAAAAAAAAAAAATCTTTTCATCAATCTTGAACCCTGTTCACAAATTCCGTTGTCAGAATGGAAAAAAATGGCTGCATGCATTTTGCAGTTCACAGAACTGTGTTTAGCCCATGTATCTAAATCCACAAAGTTATTTCCCATCACTCGAGCTGGCCCTGCAGTGCACACCCTGCCCTGGCTGCAGCACTGAGGGGCAGCCATGGTGTCAGCTGGGCCGGGCTGTGAATGGCCTGGAGGCTGTGGGTTGGGCGCCTGTCCTAGTGCAAGCGTATTTCTTGTTGCTTCCTGAATTCTGTATGGCCTGGACATGGCCCAGTTTTTTCCCTTCGCTCAAACAGTGTTTGTACCACGTGCCAGTGAGATCAGCTGCTTCCATGCAGAGGAATAGTGGCGGTGGTTCTCGTCTCCGGCTGTGGGGCTCGCGCTCCCAGCTGACACAAACCAGGACCAGGCAGGCTGTGGGTGGGTCCCACGCTTTGGGAAGTCCTGCAGTATGCCTCAGCAGCTCTTGTGCTTGCTTTCGACTTGTTTCTGGCCCTCTTTGGGCTGAGGGTACTTAGGTGAGATCAAATGCTCCATCTGCAGAAAGGAAAGGTGGGCCGCTCGAAGCAAGTCCGATCCTGATTCAAATAATAGAGACTATTATTAAAATGTAACTCTAGCCGCTCTAGTGCTATTAACTACAATAAAAATGTTTTATTTATTCTATCTGCAGTATTTCCACTTTATGACACATCCTAGGAACTCTGATAGGTTCATTTATTTGTCATTTGAGCACTGAAATATGAAGGAAGGGTTGGAATCTATAGCGTTATTATGTGGGAGTTATTTGTGCCTTGTGTTTCAATACTGCAGATCATAATGACTCCCCTTGGGTTCGTCTTTCATCTGGCATGAAGGAAGCTGAGCTTTGCACTCATTTTCTGAATGAAAGAGGAAGTGAGAGGAGTGTCATGTTTTATATGACCATGCAATAATAATATACCTTTGCTATGCAAGTGTTAAAAATTAACTTAAATAGTTAAATTTCGGTGTGTAAGAACTTCTGCTTTATTTTCACATGCCCTGTGGTGCAAGCTGGGCTTCTTGCTCAGACCCAAACGTTTTAACCAGCTGACTACTGCTGCTCAGACAGCGGAGTTAAGGCAGTTTGCAAAACTGTTAGCTGAATTCTCTCCCAGCAGGGGAAAAAAAACACAATTGAATTTGCTTGCTAAATTATTCATTGTGAATCATTCACTTAATTCTCATAATAAATGGTTTCTTACCCTTGGTTCTATTGACTAATTGCTATGCTTAATGGTTTTACTTGCTTTTGTTTTCTGTACAATTTAATTTTGCTGGGATGATATCGTCTGGAAAAGTCCAAATGAGGGGAATGAGAGCTGTGTGTCTGTGCTGGTGTAGCTGCCACTGAGCACCAGGATTTCAGCTGCAGCCATTCCCAGCTAAATTATACTCAGGACTGTTACGGGAAGAACTGCAGCAGTACAGCCCCTGCGTAGGCTGCTTGCCACAGCGAAGGCCGTGCAACTACATGTTGGACACTTCAGCTGGTACCATTTTCTGCTGTCTTTGGTCACCCATAGGTTGCGGCAAGGCATTTCTCACAAGCACCCCTCAGGTGTTTTAAGGAGAGATGGAAGCCTGAACTGGGTGCCTACTTTGCAGTGATAATCTTGGCAAATGAGCTGGAAAAGCTCGGAGAAAACTTCTAAAGTGTGAACTCAGACACTTGAACAGCTGAAGGCGATGCTGTGGCTATAGCAGAATTACAGCTCTCTCCCTCAGGAAGCCATAAGGAGGATGGGTGGGAGAGGAGGGTAGTACAATTGCTTTCAGTGTTGCTTTTGTGCCTATAGATACTGTACAGATGGATCTATTCAAATGAACACATGATGTGACTGATAATTGTCCAGTAATGAATATTAAAAATATTCCTGCTTCTCTCTAAATGCTGATAATTCTGCTTTCCATCACACAAAGCAGTGAAGCTCTAATAGTCATTACTGAAAGAATACTGGATTGGAAGAAAAAAGATGTGAAGATGGAAGTGAAGCTTGAATAAGTCTTAGCGAGGGCTCTTCTCACAGAAGTGCCTTTGGCTTCTGCTGCACACAGCTTATTTGCACTACCTGAGGAAAAGTCTGGAGATTTACTATCTAGGTCATGGAGCTGTGTTTGAGTTTCCAGCAAAATGTGCCAAAACAAGGCAGATAGGAAGCAAAATAGTAGCAGATTTCCTTTTTTTTTTCCACTGAGTATGAGATGCCTTTGTACTTGTTACAATCCAAGGTACGTAACTCTACCTCAGTGCCAGGAATATGATTATTTGTTATAGTCTTTTATCATATTTTGGTTTGTTAAACTCTTATTATGCTAATCTTACAATTAGATGATGAAAGCTCCATTTCTGGTGCCTCCTTTCTCCCTCTCCCTGTGTGTCCCACTACATTGTAACACAATCCATGCTAATCTTAAATACCATTTTGCATGTTTTATGGCCTTACCTTCTGGAAGAGGTTGAGGATGGCCCTGAGGGGTGCCCAGCCCTGCTCCTGTGGCAGGAAGGTTCTTTTGGATGGCCAAGTGCCTATGGAGGGGTGAGAGTGGGAGCTGGCAGTGCTGGGCTGTGCAGGTGAATCTGAGTCATGGCAGCAGAGGCAGTTTTTTGGATTCTGAGGCTGACAGACAGTCTCAGTCCTTTTATTTTACACCCCAGGAGCTCTTTGGAAAACCTGGAGAGATGTCCTTCTTCCCTGGAGAGTGAAGTTTTCCATTGCTCGTTCATAGCAATATGGGGCCTCATTCTTGACACAGCTTTCTGTTCTCTGACCCCAAAGCTGAATCCCAACAGTTGCACTGATTTGCTTTATTTGTATGTTGATTTTGATAGCTCTGTTTCCTGGGTGAACTGCTGCTTAACATCAGAATGGCAGTGAGCCTGAGTGTTTCTGGGTTTTGGTGTGTGGGGGGGTGAAATGAAGCTGAAATAGTTACTCCGTGCATTGGGAAGCTCCTCAGGTAGCCAATTCCCACCATTATCAACCACCTATTGGGAAATATCCCAGGAGTTATCTCCCAGGATTGGAAGGCTGAGGCAGATTCCAGGAGGTTACTTCTAACACTGAGCAGAACAGTGCTGCAAATAGTGCACCAAGTCAGACTATTTTAAAACGTGCTCTGCTACGTCTATAAAATCATGAAAAGAGAGAAAAGCAGCGCAAAGCCCGTGAGAATTTTCCTAACATCTCTTTGCTGTCTTTCCCTTCTTGTCTCAGGCTCTATTTGCAGTGATTCATGAAAAAAGCCCTGAAGAGCTGACATTTGGGCTTTGGTCCTTGACACTTAAGTAAAACACTTTAAAGTGTAGTTTGGGAGCTTTAGACTCCTTCCTTGCACTCACTCTCTCAACCACTTTTGAAATAATAAAAAGAGCACTGACGGATGTTGGTTTTCAGCTCTCTTTTCTTCTGACTTCATCTGCTCTCCTGGGTGCTGGCGGGAAGCGATGGCTGCGAGGCAGAGCTGCTCGAGGGGTGCAACCCGAGGGGCTCCGTGCTGCACACACTGCTGCTTTGTTGGGCTCTGAGGTGCAGGTGGTGCTGCTACCGCGAAGGAAAGGCAGGAGCAAAGAGTTAACCTGCTCCTGTGCAGTGACATTAGTGGGACCTTTCCATTGCAGACCTGCCTGTGAAACTAATAAAGATAGCTCTTAGTGCCTCTGTAGGGCTTTGTTTTCAAAGCTCTGTACCAATTCCTCCTAACTGACTTCTGAAATGGCTGTGGGAGTGGTTGAAAATAAGTCGAATTCTTTGTGCTTTATATATGAAGAAAAGCTTTTGAATGCATAAACACTGCCTGTTTTGCTGTTTCCCCATGCCTCTGTTGTGAGCAGGCAGGGGAGCCAGATGCTCCCAAGCTCACGTTCAGCCTTTATGTTTGGAGCTGCTTCTCTGCCAGAGCTGTGTGCACTGCACGCGCTGCAAAGAGCTGCGCTCGGTAATGTATTCCTATGCACAAACCAATCTTACTGGAAATAATTAATAATAACGGACCAGACCACGCTCTTAGTTATACTGATGTAAGACTATCCTAACTCTACTGACTGCACGATGTGCCTTTCACAATTAGCATATTTTTTTTCTGCCATAAAATAGTGTGATATGTTGTGGAGGTCAATAATGACTCGTGCTGACAAGGTACTTTTTCAGCCTGCTTTATTAGTAAGGTTGCAGGTACCACACTTCAACATTTGGGAGGTTGCATCTCAATAGGAGCTCCAGAGAATAACCCTTGATCCTAAGAGCATTAAACAAGGAATACACAAGGGTTAATTAGGTGGCTGCAGCTCGCATTTATACAAAATGTCGTGCAGCTGTATCAACCATATTGCCTTGTCAGAGTTGGCTCCTGAAGCTGCCTTATCTATTCATAGTGTGGCTGTTTGCAGAAGCCAGCCCTGCTTCCTGCCCAGGGGATGGGAGAGCTTCTGTGCAAGGTGTGCCCAGCTCTGTCCTCTGCAGCCCAGGGGGGCTCCTTCTCCCAGGAAGGAAAGGAGTTTTTGCTCATGGTGATTACTGGATTTCAGTGTGGAACAGCCATTGCAGGAGGAGGTGTCTTGTCTGGCACTGGTATTGGTGTTTCACTAGCACTGGGTGTATTGTATTCCGGGAGGAACCTTATACTTACGGATCTGTTTCTCCACAGCATGTAATTTTCTGTTATAGTCAAAGACTTACTAAGTAAAACTGAAGTGTCCTCAAAGGACCATGAAGCTGTTAGAGGTAAAATGGCTACTCCTAGATGAGGCAGGAGATGAAATCTGCTTTGTCAACATATACAAAATGACGTTTGCTGAAAATAAGCTTCAGAGAATACATCAAAGTAAAGTGATCTGCTTGGAATCGCATCTGCTTGCTTGCTTGTTTGCAGTCATTACCTTTCCATCAAAGATGCCAGTCATGTAAACCTCAAAAGAAAAATGAGAAAGTATATTCCAAGTATTTTAAACTAAATTCTGCTTTTTTTTTCCCTCCCCATTTCTAGTATGACTTTCCTTTTGATACTCAGATGTTTGGCTCATTTCAGTGCAGGGAATATAAAGACAGATGAGACATGGATTTTCTGTGTGTTAAGGGGCACTATAAAGGAGAGGATATGACATAAAATAGCAGTGCTACAGTAAACAGAACAAGCGACTATACAAGGGAGAGAATGTCAGGAGCATGCTGTATGTGTCAAAATGAAATGGGACATCCATGCAGTAAAAAGTGCTGCCAACAAAGCCTTTCATGTGTTTATTGAGGGAAAAGAGACTGTTAAAGTATGATTTTGATTTTGGGAGGAACAGTGCTTGCTGCTTTTGATAGTGGCTCGCGGGCAGTTTGTAATCTGTGTATCATCATGCAGCTCTTTCAGGCCCATCCTGCGGTGTGCCAGGATGTCAGTGCCTTGTTTGGGAAGGAGCCGAGCTGATTGACCCGCTAACTGTGGTGCAGCCATTGGAATGGGATGAATGATGGGGTCCTGTTGGAACACAGGGTCCTGCATGCGCTCTGCTGCTGTGAGTGGAAAGGCATCTGCAGCCTCTGGTTACAGCAGTGATGGGACAGGAACTTCATTTTGTGTTTGCGTACTTGAATGAGCAAGGACTGAACAGATGTTTGAATTAAATTTGGAGAGAATGCTGCCTCTCTGACTTTGCTGCCCACATGCAAAGTCACATGGCTGTTGCAGAAGGCCAGTGGTGTAGCTGGAAGGCAATAAAGGCAGGTGAAGCTCACCCAGCTCTCTATACTGGGCAGTGGAGAATCCAGGCTTCTCCCCACTGTGCAGCCCTTGGCTCTGTGCTGAGCCACGCAGTGCCCAGCAGGCCATTGGCCTCCTACCCTGCTCTGCTCCCAGGGCTGCTACTTCAGCTGATGCTGCAGATGGGAGCTGCCATTCTGCCACTTTGAAAGTTCTTTTGCATTTTCAAAATAATTGTTTCATGCCTTTTGCTTGGTTTTTGTGACATGCAACAAGTATCTAATATCCCTCTTTATGGATTTGGTTTCCCAGTGGCTTAGTAATCTAATATGACTCCAGGAATAAATCCTTGCCTAAACGTATAACATTCTATGGGATCCAGAGATTAGCGGAACTAAATCCTAGGTCCTCTGGGACGAGGGAGCAGCAGTGAGACTGATGGGGAACTGCCACCATGTGGCTGGAACCACTGCAAACAGACAGAACGGCGGTGTGTCCGCTTCTGGGGGAATGCATCATTCATTCTCCACCCCAACCTCCTCCATCCCCGAGTGCTGTTTGTTATTATAGGGTCATACGGCTTTGGAACAAACTCACACATGACAATATGGAGCTGGAATCCTCTGGTGCTACCACCAGGAAAGAAAGCTGTTTTGGGGGTTTACCAGCAGGTTAGAGCATCACCACAAGTCACCTGTAGCAGCTAAAAAGGGACTTCTTTTGCCATGCACAAAGAATTAGTGCTGGGAGTGAGAGAGGAGAAGGGAAAAGCTCTTCTCTCCGGTGTTCTGACTGCTGAAATACACTCATTGTCACAGAAAGTTACTGCTATTTGTCTGATGCAGAGCAGTGAATTGCATCCCACTCAGAGGGAGGGTCCTAGGCTTTGATTGAATCCCAAACCAGACAGGTCCTATTATCCTTTTTGTCTCTTATTCAAATGATCCTCAATCATGATAGATTTTAACATAAGGTACTATAAAATATGCTAATTTTTTGTAAGAATTCAGGCTTCTGAGATTTAAACTTTGCAAAACCAGCTTATAGATTTCTGAATCCTACCTTAATGTGTATGTGTAACTGCGGTCATGAAAATGTGGTCTTTTCTTTCTGTTGTTTTTTTTTTTTTTTTTCCCCTTAGATCAGTTGCAATTATAATTTTATTATTCTGGGTCTGCTAAGCCTTTAATTTATCTGTACATGTGCAGTCGTTTTTTTTGGCTTCCATCCCACTCAATAGTCTGGGAAATAATTGTTTATGGAGCTCAGAATTTTCACCGCGGTCGTGCTGAGGTTAGAGCTCTGTCACCCTGCTTGCTTGCTGAGCAGTCCCAGATGTGCACCATGGGTGCACGCATGCTGCCGAATCCTCGATGTCCATCTCCATCAATGGTGACATAACTGTGCTGGCTGCTGCTGCTCTGTGCCACCTGCTGCTGGGCTCAGTGGTCTCCCGGGTCCCTGCAGCTCCCGGTAACGTGGAGTCATCGTTCTGCTGGCAGTGTGTGTGGAGCTTTGTCCTGCGCAGGTTGCTTTGCATTGCTATTGTTCACATAGCAACGCTAATATTTTAGGAGTCGGATATGCTGCAAATGAATAGAAAAATAGACTCCCTCCCACATTTGGTATTTGAGCAACTTTTCACAGCTCATTCTAGCAAACTTTGCGGCTGTCTTAAGGTTTGCTCTACAGCAAAGAGCGAATAAAGCATTAGGCACATCAAACAGTGTGAGAGCTACTGAAGTGTTACCCTTTGCTCTTGTGCTAAAGCCTTGTTGTTACTACCTGCTTTGAGAAAATACGAGTGTTCGGTTCTTCAAACCTAATGAGCCCCAGCTGGGACACGTTTCCGTTTGTACAAATGAAAGTAGATTTAACCTTTGTACAGTGGTGCTCACCCAAATTATTCAGCCTTGGGGATATTCTGCTGAGTGGCAGGATCTTGCCAAGCTGTGTGTTGCTTACTTCTGCCCCATTTGTCATTGCAGCGCAAGGATCTCTCAATAAACAGCATCTGGAAAGCGACTTGAGGAGCTCTTTGTTAATCACTGGGTATAGGCTGAAGAGCATTTGGTAAACACAGGCTGATGTCAATTAACCTGGCAAGAGGTTTGGTTTGTTCAGAAGATCTAAAGGACTCTGTGATCCTTAAATTCTTCCAGTCTCTGCTCTGGGAAAATATTAACTTGAGAGAGGCCGAGCTGTTAAGAGAGAAATTTTAACAACCGACAAATGGATGTGGCAGCCTCTTCACAGACTTGTCTGCTGAATAAAATGTTTGCACTTTTTATCACTGGCATTGAAAGTCTGCTCTGTGGAATTGTTTGCTCAGTCTCTAGAGAACAATAAGTTTAGATCAGTTACTTTCGATCCTTATACTGTTTGCTGTGCACCACCTCAGAACTGTTACTGATGTCTAACCTGCTGCATGGAGAAGGATCAGGAACTTGGATTACTTTCTGCACAGGCTTTGTTCATACTGCGGCAGGAACGCTTCCCTTTGGTTTCCCATGGCAGAGCTAATATTGCACGTTGTTGTTCATTACGGTATGACACCACTCTCCAAATCTCAGCATTTCTCAGAAAAGCAGCGATGCAGGGAGCTTTGTGTTGTATCATTGCCCCTACCTGTTGCAGTCAGGTGCTCACTGCCGGGAGCTTGGCAGACAACGCTGGGACTCAGCGCAAACATTTCCTTACGTGACAAATGGCAATGCTTTAAAAACAGAACGAAACAACAGCAAATGGCCAGCTTAGCATTGGTTTAGCCCAGGTGATACCCAAGGAACACAATTAGGATTCTGTGCTGCCCAGGCTTAAGCTACGCACATCTCTCCTTTTTTTCTATAATTAGCAGAAAATGCTTTGTGACTCTCTTGCCTGCATTATGCAAAGCCGTTTTTCCCCCTCCTCTGTAACTGAAGGCACAGCTTAAGGCACTGCCAAGTGCTGAGACCAGCTGTAGCTTATATGGTGCCACTTCGCAGGAAGATCACATGGACTTTGACTTCGATCTGAAAGTACTTTGTGGCGATGGGAAGGTTGTTCTCTCTGTGATTTGTTCTCTTTGTGATTTGGAAGTCACACATTATTTTGAGTTTTTAGTGAAAGCCAGAACTCTGAGAAAAATGCATGCGGGGTTTTCTTATTTTCATGGGTTTTTCAAACAGGGAAAAGATTTAAGTAAAGCCATTTCCTACCAGGTCCTGAATTTTACAGCGAGTCAGAACAGTTTGGCAGAATGCTGCATTACCCAAACATGCCAAAACTACCACTGTGAGCATCAGAGTATGGCTCCACCAGCATCAGGCAGTGCTCTGTCTTTTCCTTACATTTCCACTGCCCAGGGATGCTCAGAGGAACAGTTCCTGCTGGCTTGCACAGGGCTCCTGTAAGCAGAGAATGGTGCCCTGCTCTGCCCCCCAGGGGTGTTGGTGCAGGCTGGAGCGGCAAGGACTGTGCTGTCTTTGCCTTTGCTTGAGTTCTGCTGCCATAAGAATTGATTAAATCACTTCTGTCAGAAAGCACTTATAGTATTTCCTTTCAAGGAACAACTTGTTTGCCTTTGGAAGGGCCCAAAGGGTGCCAAAAGGTACTTATTTTCAAAGCATTCCTAGGGAAAGGTATAACAATCTTGTTGTGTTTTCTTCCTTACTAGGGTCAGGGTCCTCATCCGAAACAAACAGACCAGCTGACAAGTTGTGTGCCTTCAGCATTTGGCAAAGTTTGAGCAGTTGGTGCTGGCTCTTCCCCTAGGTGGCCTTGCAGGACAGAGGGCTTTGTGATTATTTCAGATGACCAGAGCTCAGTACCCCTTGTGGCACCAAGCCCGTGTGTTTTGCAGTAAATCACAAGATTTTCTGTAGGAAACAGATATTAGAGTTCGGTGGAGCTCTCAGCTGAAGTATTGGCTGCTATAATAATGTTTTCCTGTATTTGCCGGTGGTTTGAAGTGGGCTGCTGAGACATGGAGCGTGCCCTCGAAAAGGAGGGGAGCTGGCCTGCCTGTGGGGTGCATGCTGCTTGGGAAGTGAGGGTAGGGAAGTAGGTTGGGAAAAAGCAGTGTGGAGGGAGATGCCTCCTCTTTCTGGCTGCAGCCCAAATAGGTAAGTGGACTTCATTTGTCTTTGCTCCCAAGTTGTCATGGGGCAGTTACACAGTCTGTAATGCCTTCAGGTATGTAAGGGAAGAAGCAGAAATCAGAACTGCCCTCTTGCTATGTTTCCCTACATAAACTGTGCGTGCAGAGGCACACACAGCTTTCTCATCCCTCTGGTAGTGATGAAAAATCTCCAGGTGAAGTGTAACTAAACAAGATGTTTGTGCCTGTGACAGTGAGCAAGCTGCCTACCAGCCAGAACAAGCCTGATTTCACAGGTCTATGCTGCTCAGCAGCTGCAAAACCTCTTTACATGGTCAGAGGACACTGCCTACCAGTATTCATGCTACTCTTCCTTGGTGCCTTACCCAGTGAGGCAACCTGTGCAGCCCCAGTGCTGGCTCTGGGTGCTGTACTGGGGAGCTGGTGACACAGAGGGACTCACTGCACTGGAGTCAAGAATGTTGGCAAACCTGCAGAGAAACGGCTGAGTGCAGAATCTTTCACAAGCAGATATCAGAAGTTAAATAAAGCTTTCCTCTACAGGAGAATGAAGAATTAGAGAAGTGACAGTTGTGTGTTTCTCCATTATTCCTGGGCAGATGCAGCAGGTGTGTCAGTGCCAGGGTGCTGAAAAGTAATACCCAGTAATGCCTTGCATGGGGACAGTCAGTACGAAGCAAGGAGCTCATCTGGCTTGGGCTGAGGGTCTGTTTAACCAATATAGGCAGGTAGTGGAGGTGTGAAATTGAAAAAGTCAGGGCTGCTTCCTACCCTATTCTTTGTAGACAGGTTTCTTGTACTTATTTGAAGGCCAAGAGTCCCAAGGGACAGTGGTATCACCTTTAATACTTTCTTTCTAATGAGATTTTTCCAGATTTGTCCCAAAGCCACATCTTGTATCACAAATGCCTTTGTTAAGTCACTCCGTTTGCTTTACAGTGTAGGAGAAGCAGTAACTCTTACCATTTTCTCAACTTTCTTTGATGCATTTAAAACTTAACACAAAAATGCTGCCCTTTCTGAAGTGACAAAATTTGGACTCAACAAAGCTGTTACATCAGACAGGTCCTTAGTAAGAAGGAAGTTTGCTCAGAATCGTGTTTTAGAAGAGGCTTAGTACTAGACTGCAATCTTTGCTTGCAATCTAAAGCCTATGAGATTGGGCCAAATCACTCTTCTAAATCAGAGCTTAAATTGCACAGCCCTTAAAGGCTTTAATTCCTGGTTCCTTAACACCATCGGCATTTACATATTACACTACTTCACTTGCAAATTCACACACCTGCAGCCCTTGGTGCCACTTACTTGTTTTAAAGAAAATGCACTGTATCAAGTGAAGCCAGCTGAGGCTTCCTTCAGGCTCTTCAAAGTTACCAGGGCATGAGACTGTACAATATTCTTGGAAGTATCTTGTATAGGGTAGTAGAGGTAGAACGGCAACCTGAAATTCCTGCGCCAGGAAAAATAGGAGTGTGTTCAGTCCAATTGTTTTCAGTGATCTAGGTTAGGGTAGGTCTTGCACTGACTTGGTGTGCTGTTGGTGTCACAGGGAGACAGCGGGATGACTTTTTAATTGGTGCTGTAAATGGATCAGTAAATCTTTTAGTGCCTGTGAAATCAACCAAAATGCCACTAGAATTTTTTTTCTCTAAAAACTGTTTTCTGGGGAGATGTTCTACATCAATCCAGGGCTGTTGGACTGCTAGACCTTTTTTCCAGTGTAATGGCAAGTAATGAACTGATGATAAGAAACAGTTAAAATGGTTGCAAAAGCTGTAAATTTCTAATGTTAACCTCAACACTGAGAGAAAGAATGGATCCAGCACCCATAAATGCATGGTCATGTTGCTTGAGAAGCTGCTCTCAGCTGCTTCATCTCTGCTCCTCCTGAAAAGTTTCAGGACAGAAGTTTTGCTAGAAAGTGTCACAATATACTCCACTGAGCTGAGAGGGTGAAGCTTCCACAAGGAAGATGTAAACTTTAAAAAAACAGAGAATCATAGAATGGCTTGGGTTGGATGGGACCTTGAAGCTCAACCAGTTCCAGCCCCCTGCTGTGGGCAGGTTTGCCAACCGCCAGATCAGGCTGTCCAGGTCCCCGTCCAACCTGGCCTTGGACGTCTCCAGGGATGGGGCATCCACAGCCTCTCTGGGCAGCCTGTGCTGACACCTCATCACTCTCTCAGTGACTTCTCATATGTGAATAATTCTCACCATTCCATTTTAGTGCTATGAAACAAATGTTATTTTCTTTATTCTTCACCAAGAGGGGAAGAGGCTCTACTTATTTTCTCTTGCATCCTAACCCTACCTCTTCCCATCTCAGGAGTGATGCTTAGTAGGACTTGGATGAAGAGCTGAGTACTATTGTCACATACGTTTAGCATGTTTTTAGAGTTCATTATCGTACTCAGAGTTATTAACTTTATTATTATATCTAATAATAAAAAAATACTGTAAGGAGAGTAGATAATTGCAGGTATTCTCTCTGGGCTTTTGTGAGCAGATATTGAATAGAAAATTGCTGGTATAATAGTATTTTCAGGAGTGTTGCTGCACCAAGGATTTATAGTTTTTTGGTGGTTGGTTGCTTTTTTTTTGCTTGCAAAAAATGTGCTCGTTTTCTATATTGAAAGCGGGACTATCACCAAGTGTCACCTTGAAGAATTGAACCCACTACAGTATTTTGTTATATATCAGAAAACAAAGTGTAGGGCTGGTACACTATTAAGCAACAGCAGTGGAGCTGCCACTCTCAACCTCATTATTCAAGCCTCTCTTTAGTTCAATTATACACCTCTACAGCTAAGGAAGATAGATGAAGGTCATTTGGGAGCTGTAAACCACAACGCACTGAATGCAGAACTATGTTCTTAAGCTGATTTACACCTTGTTCTCAGCGTTGTACAGCATGGGGCTTCGATTGAAATGCAGAGGCAGTGATTGAAAAGCCTTTTTCCTCTTCTTAGCTCCAGATCCACTCCCTGTAATTATCATCTTGATTAGATGGTGAGAGACAATGACTTCTGCTTTTGGCATCCCGGCTGGGACAAAACCCCAAATCCTGAGACTATCAGCACTTGGGCAGAGAGCACACTGGGGATGCACACTGGTGTTTACATCTGCAATAAGTTCATTCTTGGCTGTGCTATTGGTCCATTGAGAAAGAAAAAGTCTAATTGAGAAAAGCAATTTTCCTTTCCAGGGGAGACAAAGAACTGCCATCTTGTACTGATTTACCTGCAGTACATCTCAAGGCGCGAGGAGTGTTGTGTATATTGAAGAAAGTTAATTAAACAATGCAAATGCATAAAAGGGATGGTTGTGTGCATGCGCTACTGACAGGTGATTGTAGGCTTTGCTCACGTGGAACAGAGACGTTTGTAAGATAGCTTAGTTCAAAGAATGCTGTACAAAACATCTGAGACCAGATTCTTAGGACAGTGAATCTGCAGGTATGTAATGCTAAGTCAAACATGTAGGTGCTCGATAGTGTTCAAGGGGACCAGCTTACATTTTCTGCATTTGTTTTGTGTAATGGTAAATCGACATCATAGTCTCTAAATACTGTTCCTGAGCTTTTGCAATGCAGGCACCTTGTTCTATGTCTTCAGGATAAATTGCACCTTAGCAAATGCTTTTATTGAAGTCAGTGGAATCAGATACCATTTCCAAGGGAGCAGGGTAGCACTGATTATCACCTTGTATGCTGCTGTTGTCTTGGGAAATGCCTAAGCTGACCAGTAAAGGGAGAGGGGGGAAAAGGCAATAAAATCAGTGATTTGAATTCTTTTCTGTAAGATGGTTTGCTGAGCATCCTGCATCTCTAGCAACTCGTCTTCATTTAGAAATAAGTTCTAACAGTAATCATGTCTCTCCTTTAACAAAGAGAACAGGACTTAGCACAGAGCCACATGCACTTCTGGTACAAAAATTAAGACTACTTGAACAAGGTTGTATTTTTTTCTATACCCAGACGTGCTTCATTAGTTTTTCCTCTCCGGTAAGGTAGAACATTAATTACCATGAATGCATTGTTACTTATGATATTTCAGAACTTTTTTCAGGTTTTTTCTGATATTTTTATTTATTGTAAATGATTACATAGAAGTCCTTTAACCATCAGTATCCTATGAGATTCTTTTCACTTGAAATATTTTTTCTCATAAGCACACACTTTTAGAATTAGTCATTTCAAATTAATAAAACAGATCTGCTTTCTCACTTGTTCTCATTTGACCTGCATTTTAGTTTCAGGGAGTTCCTTCATGAGCTCAGCATTGTGGGCCTGTAGAAAAACCTGATTCTTCCCACAGATGCACCCGTGATCCTCACTAGTTTCAGAGCCAGCTCCACCTGAAGGCCAGCACTTTCCTTACTTGCAGCAGCTGGCATACTTAAGAAAGGAGCTTTCTGCCTGTG
Organism: Lagopus leucura; assembly: GCF_019238085.1. Lineage (NCBI taxonomy): Eukaryota > Metazoa > Chordata > Aves > Galliformes > Phasianidae > Lagopus > Lagopus leucura. The sequence continues at coordinate 8,058,215 of NW_024962274.1, forward strand.
TGCGTGTCCGGATGTCCCTGCTGACTTTGGTTTAGGAACACGTGCAGCTCCTATTGCTTTATTTTCTCCAATTCCATGTGAATGGAATTGCTGGGCGTTAAGTCAATGGGAGCACTGGGTGGGCTTGAGGCTGCCAAAAGTTGGAATCTCTTAAGAAAGAGTCCATCAGAGACAAAGGTAATGATAGATACATTCAAAGACAATAAAATTGTAATTATATATAATTTGCTACTAACTTAATTACAGACATTCTAAACGAACATCTGGAATGCCCTTTTCTCATGGGAGGAATCCCACTTTTGTCAGTAGTGCCATTGTTTAAAACCAAGTGGGTTTTGCTCTGATGCTGGCATTTTTCAACCTCAAGCTCAGTCTGAGCTGCCCAAATGCCACAGCAGGTGCTGCCAGCGCCAGGCTCCAACTGCGGGAGTGGGAACAACCCATGTGTTGCAGATGGATAAACACTGATTTTCTCCCTCCCCCTCCTTCAATGATTTTTAATTGTACTTAAAGCAAAATTAATAACTTTGAATAGTACTGCCTTTTTCATTTGTTCCTTCCTGCGGTGAATTTCAAATCTACCAGACGTCCCCTTCTGGCAGAAATACTGTTGTCAGTCTGTACTGGCACCCTGTCACGCTCTCTTGTAAGGGCAGGGCATGGCTGTGCTCCAGAATGAAGACAGCAGTGAGGAGAAGTAGTTGCTGCAGGGCACGTGCACGTTCTGTACCCTCTGTGCATGGATTCCCTACAGAGAGCCGCTGGGGGAGGTGCTCCACCTCGTGAGCTGACCGTGCTTCAGGTCCTTCCTTGGAGGAATGAGGAAACCCGGAATGTTGCATGCTCTGGCTCAGATACCACGATTTACATTGGTGCTCTTAAAAGCTTTTGTCCTGTTATTTGACGAGCCTTAATCTCAACGACTGGGAATGCGAGGTATTGAGATTCCTCAGGTTGCTGAAAGATGTGGATAGATCAAGTCTTTTGCATTTTATTTTCAGTACTTTCCCTGCTTTTTTTTTTTTTTCACACTATAAATCCCAACAATGTCAGATCCAGAAATAATTGCAAGCAGGCTCAGAATCCTGGTAGAGAAGGCAGTGACAGAAGAAGACAAGCATTGCAGTCCTTGTATCACCTTGTGGCACGCTGTGTGTCCTGGCTTTTCCTGTCTTTTCCTTCTGTTAAAAATCTTTTTTGTTTGTGTACTGAAAAGGACCTTCTTTAGAAGCAACATCTGATAGCTTTATGCAAAATTGCAACAAAGTGCTGAAGCAAATTATCCAGGTGGACTCTCAATTAGCTAAGACATCTTGGTCTGTGAATCTTATTCAAAGGTGCTGAGCTTATTGGTGTGACCTTTCCAATAAGCATGAAACTGCCATGAGTGGAGGAGTGGCTGAAATCACCAGAATGCGGGGTGGTAATTCTGAAAGAAGATTACACCAACTCACTTTTTCATTTGCTCCCTGTACGCTGCAAGAGGTTTTCTGAGCTCTGTTTAACGATCCCAGCTGTTCCTGAGGAGTTCAGAGACTCAGACACAGGCTGGGAGTGAGGCACCTATCAATAACAAGCCTGTGTATCCGTATTGGTTTTTTTCAGCATATGTGTGCATGCTGCACCCATCACAAATGCAGTGGCTTGAAGGCAGGAAATTTAAAAAAAGACAAAAAGAACAAACAAACAGTGGGTGGGTCCCATTAGTGAGCGTGGATGGGGGCGGATATATTTTAAAGCAAGGTTGTAAATGTAAAGCTTTTGTCTAACAACAAGTGCTATGAGAGGTTAATCTGAAAGGGCCTTTCTTAGTCTTCTCAGCTCTTATCGGAGAGATTCATGTGTGCAGTACTGTTCAGTACTCCATCTGTTTTTCTTGGAGGGCGTTCTGCTGATCCTGCAAAGGCCTCAGTCTGTTCTCAAGCAGGTATTCTTTACTAATGAAGAGCTTGCACATGCCTCCATCTAAAGCAGAGCCTGCCCTGATCAATAACACCTGGTGCTACCCAGTGGTTTTAGTGTAAGGTAGACTTCGACTTTTGCTTTTAGTGTTAATTCTTTGGACTCCTGCTGTCCAGCCTGGAGCAAGTTATCTTCAGAAATGACATACTTCTGTTGCTCAGATTTATTAATGTCCTTGCAGCAGAACTGTAAAAACCTGGGTTGTTTTTCCAAGTGTCCTGGCCCCAGTTTCTGTTTCCATTTTGTGCCAACCATTCAAGTCCGAGTGTCAGAGCTTGGGATTCCGCCCTAAGTAATTGAGGGTCCTGATAATGGGGCCCTGCTCCATCCTGCATGTCTTCTGACACCCTGCACAGTGCTGCAGCCTCTGGGGTGGGAATGAAGCTTTCCCAGCCTGTCACTTGGCGACCACAGTGCTCTCTGAGGAGTTGTGAAGACTTAGCTTCAGTGTTAGACTAGGCAGGGCTTAACATCAAAGTCCTGCTGGTCCTCCCAGTACTCGTCTGCTGCATAAACTGCAGATGGCAGTGATACTGCCTCATGTTTGTTTTTAAAACAGAGCCATTACAGATACGTTTTGCGCAGCCTTCATTCCTTAGACATACTCCAAATGTGGTTAATGGATGAGGCACTTTCCCACAGGACTGACATGCTGTTCTGCTTGTCTTTGGATCTTAACCAGGCTTTATCCGAGGAGAGGTATGTTCAGGTTGGGTTAGTTTTGAGTAAATGCAGAAATGAAACCCTGGAGAGGAATTTTACTTTCAGATGAAATAGAGAAATATCTACTTCTCTTCTCTACCTGCTCCTGTGTTGCAACGTTGGTCAAAATATTTAGAAGAATGCAGGTTGGAAGGGAGCCCTGAAGCTCAGCCAGTTCATTTCCAACATCAGAGGGTCCTGAGGTCAAGTGCTTACAGCCCCACACATCACAGCATCAAGTTCCATAGTCGTTGCTGGATTTTTACATTAAGCAGCTGGGATATCCCAGCTCAGGTGGTGAGACTGAGCCGTCATGTCACCTCTGTACCGACAATAGATGGAGTGGAATATTAAGAGCTGTGTTAGGATTAGCTGTATGTAACACAGAAAAAGAAGAATCCTCACCAAATTGGGAACACAGAATTGCAGTGGTGTATAGTCTGGATAGTTTTAATAGTCACAGATTTCAAGACCAGAAAGGACAATTATGGTTGTCTGTTCTGACCCTCTTCGTGATGATGCGGGGCCATTGAATAGTCCTAATGCCAGAATAAGAGTCTGCTTAGCTCTACTTTTCTAAAATGATTTCTAACTATTATAACATTTTTTCTGAGTTATTCTCTAACCCCTAAATTACTCTTTTTCATGTAAGGCTGTCTGTCAATCTGTTCCCTGCTTCTTCTCTGACAGCCTCATCCCCACCTTCCAGTGTCTTAGGTGCCTTTTTATGCTGCTGTCAAACTCGGGCTAATTCATTTTCAGTTCCCTTAAGAGACTTGTCTGAGCACTGAATGATCTGGACTCTCACTATTTCATTAGCCCTCATTATTTTTCAGTTAATGGTTAGCTGGCAGCATTGGTTTTGATTTTTTTTTTTTTTAATAGAAATGAAGCAGATTTTTATTTTGTAGTCATTTCTCATCAGTCTCAGGGAGAAAAAAGTCTAGAAGTCTATCTAAGAGTCTGCAATGATAGTACCGTCTCCCCAAACCCAAGCTTTATTGTATCACATTCACAATTTTAGTGGGAAAAGTAAATGAAGTCACAGTGCACACAGCTGTTGATGAGCCCTAGCAAATCCTGCTGCAGATGTTCCCTTACCTTCTTTGCTACCAGACTGTAATTTCCCCAAGACACCGAAGAGAGCTACAGGCAGAGACAGAGCAATAACACTTCATTTTCTCACAATGCTGTGTATTTTGTGATACTTTAAAGATACAAAAGAGCTTCTTCGAGCAACGATATTAATTTTTGCTACTCTCCTGAAATAAAGCATAGAAGGTTACGGACTTCAAAGTGCCATTGTTCAGCCCAGCTCTGCAGTCAGCCACACCGGGCTGCAGTTTTCAAAGAGGAGGGGGAGTAGCATACTTCCCTGATTGCCCTTTGCTGGGCTTATTAATTAATCAAGCACCAGCTTGTTACAATGACTGACTCGAGAATAACCATAACAGAAGATTACTGTGGAGAAAGAGAGAGAAATGTAAAAGAATATCACAGCAGCGTGTGTAGTTATTTTCCTGAAGACAGCAGCCCCACGAGGAAGAAAATATTTGAAATACACAGGTCATTAGCCTGAAGTGTTCAAAATGAATAGGTGTATTGGGTCCCCACATTTTCTCAGCAGCGTTGATAATCCCAGCTCACATAAAATCCATCAGAAAATCAGCTAAGCATATCTTCATTCGGAGCAGAGTGATGGTCTCTTTGAATTTACCTGCGTAGAACGAGTATGCAGAGAGCCTTGCAGTCACTGCTCTGGTGAGACACGGAGCGATAGCCTGAGCTCTGATGGGTGCTAGCAATTGCCTATGACCAGCTCCACTCAGATCAAGGGAATTATCATTTGTGGTCGTTTTGTCAATAGGCTGAGTGACTACCAGTACAAAAACACATTTCCAGACCCATCCAGAACATCTATGAACTTGTATTTTTCCTTCATTCTCTTGCTACGTATTGGCTGTCAATTTACCATCAACAGACTATATTCTCCATAACTGAGTTTCCACGAACTTAAAATATATGCAATTAACATTTATTATAATTAAGCTTCAGTGCTGATGGGGGAAATGTCAAGAAATTTATACTTAATGTAGAACGGAGGAGATGGAAAAATGATTACAAGAAGTAGTGTTTGGTAATGGAGTTAGTGACTTAAAAGGATTAGCCAGAATTAGCAGCTGGATCAGCAGTCGCTTTCCTGTTTTCTCCCAGAAATGGTTCTGCTAATAAAACAAACACAGATGTGGGATGGTTTTCTAGCTCATCCTTAACTATCCCCGTGCAGTGTCTGAAACCTAATCATCTCAATGTTTTGCATGAAAGCCAGAAAGTGAGCAGGTCATTATGCTGCTATGTGTTGACATGGTTCCTCAGTATCTTCTCCTGAAATAAATACAGTCTCTCCGTAGATTTGCTATAATTGGATTCTACTGCACTGTAATATGTAAATCATAAACTCCAATTACCAATGCCTAAAAATAGAAGATCATGTAAGTATCTTATGGAAAAGTATGCAAGTGGCTAAGTATGTTTAGGATAGCCAAAAATATGTATTATGTACTTACAGTCATGGCCATGGCCCTGTATCTTTGATTTTTCTTCTTTTCCAAGCTATTTTACAGTCTTCTCTTGGGTTGCATTATTGCCAGCAGTGGCAGTTTGCTGTGTATCACTCATGCTGCACCAGAATGCTGACTAGGGGTACACTGCCCAGTCAGTCTGTGGTATTTTGGTCATGAAATCCCTACCTTAAAACAAATGAGCATGAATGTGGTTTAGTCTGCTGCGTTTTAAATTGTACTTAGGACGCTGCTATAATCAAAAGAAGTGTGGCCAGCAGGTGAAGGGAAGTGATCCTGTCCTTCTACTGTGTGCAGGTCAGACCTCACCTGGAATACTGTGCCCAGGTGTGGTGTTGTCAGTACAGGAGAGACGTGGACCTGTTGGAGCGCATCCAGAGGAGGACCACAAGAAAGATCCAACCTCTCCTATGAGGACTGCAGGAGCTGGGGACAGACTTTAGCAGGGTCTGTTGTGATAGGACAAGGGGAAATGGTTTCATACTAAAACAGGGTAGATTTAGATTGGATATAAGGAAGATGTTTTTTACAGTGAGGGTGGTGAGGCACCAGCACAGGTTGTCCAGAGAAGTGGTGGCTGCTCTGTTCCTGGAGACATTTGAAGTCAGGTTGCACCAGGCTGTGAGCACCCGGTGGAGCTGTAGGTGTCCCTGTTCATTGCAGGGCAGTTGGAACAGATGGCCTTTAAAGGTCTCTTCCAACTCAGACAATACTTTGATTCTTTCATCTGTGTGTCTAGCTTGCTTTTTGCAGTTCCCATGCAGTCTGTGATAAGTGTGCCAGTTTGTAAGATCAAAATATGATGCAGTATGTGAGTCTTGTTTCCAAAAGAGATGAGAGTGAGGAGGGCTAATGCAGCACCTCCTGAAAGGGATGTCAGTACAGTGAGCATGGACACCCATGCTTATTATTCCCTGCCCTGGGGTAACACTACACAGGTGGGTTCCTGCAGCAGAGCAGATGTGGTCACACGAAGAGAAATATGAAGGCTGGTTTACAAGTGACAGCTCAGTGTTGGGCTTCACTGGTGCTTTACTTCACAGGTGGAAATAAAACCTGCAGCACATCTAGTGGGTCAAGTGATGGAGGCATGAGATTTGACTACTGTTGTAACTTGTTGAGTACTGAGTTTAAGAGTTGAGTTTAAGAGGCAGCAAAAGGAAATGGGAGAGGGGTGAGTTTGTCAGTGCCAACTGATTTAACACAACAAAAAAACAGTCTCTGCTTCTTTCATCTTCTCTCTTTTGCCACTGAAGCTCACTTACTTTTGTCCCTTACATAAGGAAGACCAAACATAAATCGGTTTTCATCTTTCACATGAGCTGAACTCTTTGTTTTCCTCGGGCCTGCCCGCTCCTGACTGTTCTGCTGCCTGAAGCTAGTTACGGGTAGGAACGTGTTCCACATTTACATTGCACTGATACTGTAGCAACATGCAGGATCTGAACAAATGAGAATATGTCCTAAGGTGAGCTTTTCATCTAGCCTCCACAGTGTGATCCAGAGAGATTCTTCCATTACCACCACAATGTGTTTACTGATGTAAGTAACATCACCACTCATTAATAACATCACCAAGCCTCTTTGGAATAGATTGTTATACCTCAAAGTGTCCCAGAAAGCTGCAGCTTATTTTCTCACCTGCCTAAAGGATTTCAGTAATAAAGAGATCAAGGTGGAAATGCAGAGTTCTTCCACCTGCTATTTATTTCTAGTCTTTCTACATTTATCTTCATAAAGTTTAATGTTATGAAAAACGTATTCGCTTGCCACAGAAGATGTATCGGTTCAACTGTTGTCCTTTGTTCACGTTATACTTAGTGTATAGGTCCAAGAAAGCACTAAGGCAGAAACTTTCAGAGAGCCCTTGAAAGTGTCACTGCTTAGGTTTTGTTCAATTCTAGTATGATGTTGTTGTCTAGTTCTTGAAGTCTCTATGAAGACTCCAACTTAAACAATCTTGTATTACATCCTGGGCAGTGCAAGTTCAAATATCTTTAGCAAACTACTGCTTTGATTTATTAATGTGAGATGGTACTGAAACTTGCTCTATGAGATGATCAAGTCTAATCTCACTATTAGGAACTGTGCTCAGTAAGAAGACACAGGCCAAGAAATCGTGCTAAAAAAACAGTAGTGATTTCAAGGTGTTTTTATATTAAAGTGAAAGAAGGAAAAACCTGACGCTAGCTTCAGCGTGGCTTACATAAATGCTTAAAGAGGAACATTTTTATTGTGAAGAATTACATTTCCAGGAAAAGGTCTTTGATACTTAAAAAACATAATAATAATCTGGTTGTGCACTGGTGGAAAAATCCCATCATTGCTCTCCAGCCAGACCTGAGCCTATAATACAATGGGATCCTATCGTGATCTTTCATTTGCTGAGCCCACTATATTTTTTCTTGACACAGCAATTACTACTTAATCTTGTTAGGATAGATGGTAATGGACCCTAGTTGTAAAATATCCCTTTGTATTTTTTCTTTTGCTTTGTTTTGAATATACTGCCTTGATTTTTATCACATTTATGTGCACATCAAAGCACAATTATTCATTGTTAAAGCCAATCTGCAATCAATGTCATTTTCTGTATTTTGTTTACACAGATTAGTGGTTTGATCCTGCTCATTGACTTCACTAAGAGCCTGAGTTACCCTCTCCTCCCTCTCCCCGGGGTCTCTATTTTACAAAGGAGCAGTTTGTCCTTGGCCCTGGCCTTGGTGCACAATGAAAAGAGCCTGTGAGAGGGGCTCCAGCGTGCTTGAGGGGAGACCAGCAATATTTACTCATGCAGGTGCTGGGGCAGGGCAAGGTGTGAGCCCTTCAAGTCTCCCTGGCCTCTGATAGAGGGTAGCTGGAGGACAGTGGCTGGGGAAGAGCGGAAGGAGAAGTGTAGGGAGAGGGAGCATGGCAGAAAATCGCTACCAAAAGATTTGGAAATAGGGAGAGCAAGGCATGGTATTCCATGGAAATGTTTGGTGATGCAAAGGGCTGCAGCTGGGCTCGGTGCACCTGGGAACGTGAAGAGCTGCATGGGTTCTCCAAGCTCCCTGCTCCCAACTGTGAGCCCCAGAGGCTGCACGGCTGCCCTTGAGCTCTCGAATCAGAGGACTGTGTGTATGGGCAGTTCAGTAGTGAAGACAGCTAGGGGGAGGAAAATGGAATGTACTCTACTTCAAGGCACAGTCCAGAAGAAAGGGCAAAAGCAGTCTTTTCTGACCTTCACGTGTCTCTGATTCAGAGTGTTTCCATTTTTGAGCACTGTGTATGTATTCAGGAGAAACTTTCCTCTCTTCCACTGATGGGATATTTGTGCTCTCCACCCTTTCCTGTGACTTTACCACTTATTACCTTCCTTGAGTTATGAATAAGTAGTTTTTTCCCCTGTGAGCTGCGTTCCTGTTCCGATGAATGAGAAACTTAATGTGACATTAAGCAAAGAAAGAAACTCATTTTCCTATCTCCCCAACTTGACTCAGGCTATCAGTCACCCTGGAGTAAAGTGGAGATTAATCTACCCCATGTGTACTTGCTGTATTTAACAAAAACAGCCAGTTCGCCTTATCAGCCTCCCTGTGGAAGTTCTGATCACAGAGCTGGAGGAAGAAGGAGCCAATGTTGACTCTTCTGAGGATCTTGACGCCTGGCAGAGTGTTTGCCTGCTGGGTCAGTGCCAAGCACTGCAGCCCCGGCTGGCTGTGTGACGGGCACAGAGGGCAAGCAGGAGAAAGCTCCTATTAATGATCACTGGGAACAAAGCCCTGCGGAGGTTTCAGTGTAGTTCTGCTGCTCCCAGTTATGGGGAGATGTTGTATGGCCAAAGGAGGGTTGTTCCAATGAGCAGCCCAACTTATTTGCCACAACCGGGCTGTGATTTTTTTGTTGATGGAAATATTTCTCTTTTATTTCTTTTTTTCCTGAGACCAGACTGCTTTCTAGCGCTGCAGGAGAGACCATATCCTTCTTTCATTTATTTCAGCGGGAGGAAGATCCAACCTGTCCATACCAAAAGCAGTGCCCTTCCTTAGGTTGTCTGAAAACACAGAATCCTCTCCATCTCTAGATCCTACCTCAGGAAACCTCTGTAATGTGCTTTGTTCAAGAGGCCAGCTGGTTGACTTTGCACAGATCAGTGGTGCTCAGGGTAGAACATGGTTCCCAGAGAGTTTTTGCTTAATAAGTGAGAGTGTGATATTGTCCAGGGTTTTGTGACTGCTAACATTGCACTTCCTCAACTATTCTCCTAGTTTAATTCCCTTAAAAAGTACATTTTGAACATTTTTAAGTACCTGCAATTGGTTGTGTGAACTTTGCAGTATTATGGGGACCTTATTTTGACCTAGACTTTGTAGTATCATTTCATATAAATAACAATAAACCTTTGGAGAAGAAGAGAACATTTATGTTCTCGTCTGGACTCAGCCTATCCAAGTTGTCACTGTGGAGCTGCATGAATAAAAGGAAATTAGTTTTTTCCCTCCTCTTCTTCCATAGCAGTTTTAAGGTCAAGATCATCTCTGCATGGATCACCTGCAGAAGAACGTGTGACGGCTCACGTTCTGTGGCATGGAGCAGCACAGTGCAGACCTGTCGGTCTCTGTTGGTGTCTCTGGAGGAGGACAGCAGGAAGGGGAACAGGGTGGCAGCAGGGATGCTGTTGGCTGCTTTGGCATTGCTGTGGGAGAACCCCTCTTTGACAAGTAAAGCTCAAAACACACCTGCATCACTTTGTAAAGTCTTTTTTAGGGGAAGAGGATAAGGATACTTAAAAATTTTTTTTTTTTTTAATATATATATATTATTGTTGGTAATTATTTGGTGCCCCACGGTAGATTTCTAGGCCTTTTCTATTAATCCTTACACTAAAATTCAACATTACCAATATGTCATTTTCATTTCAGTTATCCTGCCAACTTCAACTTTTTCCCCTTATTGATTTTATTCCTGTCTAAAACCTCTTTCTGTTGTTTTTCAATAGGATAAAAACGGGCTAAATCAAGCACTTTATCCAATCGATGACTCTTCATACTTGACCAAGAATCCCTATGCCAGAAATAACATTCCACAGTCTGGAAACGATAAGGATGAAAAGGTCCATTACAACGTATTAATCATTGTTCTTTCATTTTTCTTTAGGCAGGACAAGTTTCATTGCTGTTTATTCTGTGACTTGTGATGGGAATCTTTGAAGCCTGCTTTACAATAGCAATGACCTTAGGCTCTACATGCTTTCTTTGACTTTTTAAACTACTGTGCCAAAATACATGCCCATCAGTATGCATAATTTGCATGTGCACTTGCTAGGACAGAATGCAGAACTCACTGACAGCCTGCAGTGGGGAGGCCGGTGTTTTTCTTGCCTGATCTGAAAGAACAGATGTGGTGTGTGGTGAAATCAGGGTCACAACAGTGTGTGGAAATATGCAGGTGGCAGATATTGCCTATGAGTTGAGAGAGTCAAGAGGAAAGCTCTAGGGCCAAGGAGACTCCTACAATCCATACCGGTGCTTGCTGCAGGAGATGGGAAATTGACAAAAAGCTTTTGAGATCTAGGGGTGGAGAGAGCTCACTGAACAACATAGCTCAGCTGCTTCTGTATCAGACAGGAAGAGTAAAATCTGTGCGCAGACAAGGAAACAAGAATAGAAAATATTTTCATTCAAAGCTGAGTGTTCATCTTATGCCATGCTACTAGAATCATAGAATCATAGAAGGTTGGAAATGACCTGTAAGATCATCTAGTCCAACCATCCTCCCATTACCATTGCTACCACAAGCTACTAAGCTATATCTCACAGCTCCTCTACTTACAACCCCTCCTGCAGGGTATATGCCAACAAGGACCCACGGAATCAGTGTTTTTAATATATGGTCAGTTAGGTTCACACAAGTAATAACAAGCTCTGCTCAGCTCAGGACTAGATCTGGTAAAACACCTCCCTCAGGCAGCTCATGGGGAAAGAACCGCCTTGCTTCAGAATGGGCTGGGAACCACACAGTCTACCAGGCATAAAGCAGCCAGAAGGAGAATGGGAGAAGGGTGAGTCCTCTGTCATTGTGTGCAGTGGTAGAAAGGCTCTGCACAATGTGTTATCAGAGCTTGGAAACCTGTCTTGAAAGTTCTCTTCTCAGATGAACAAGCAGGGCTCTCTTGCTTTCCTTCTCCTACAGCAGCCACTAAAAAAAGCAATTAGAAGAAGGAAAGTGATGCTGTTCAGTTTTTAGTGGTTCAACAGACTAATCATGATCTGCTCCTCCGTCAGAATAAATTCAGCTGGACATCTGTAAGGATGCTCTGTAGGCAGTCATAGCATGATATCATAGGAAAAGAGTCCGAGGTTGCTGAGATCAGTGAAGCGGGCTACATGGGGACTGCAGCCCTGACCTGGTACAGATTGTGCAGAATGAGATCTCTGCTTTCTGGATTTTCCCACTGATTCCAGTCCAGTGAAGCTCCTCTTTCTTTAACTGATTTTTAAGGGAAGGTTGAGCATTCCCACTTCTCTTGTCCCATCCCCGTTGGATTTTGTAGGATGCATTCAGAAGTATAATCCTGGGAGAGGACTTTTAGCTGAAGTCTGGACTTCCCCAGCACAAGGTGAGTATGGCTTGGAATCTCCTCCTTCCAAAAAAAATAAAAATGCTGTGGCAAAGGCATTTCCTATCCACATCTGTCCTCAAAGCAACTGCCACCAAGATCAAATTATATTTGGATGGGAACTCCCAGGATAGAAGCTTGGTTCAAGTTGAGTGCAGAATTCATGTGGTTTGCAACTGAACTGGGATCTTCAGAAACAAGAATTTCACTATGCTTGCTAAATGGAGAATTTACCCCACCGTTCTTTGGGCATTCAGCAGCTGACATGTAGCTTCTGATGCACATTCTTCCCCTTCTTCCTCTTGCAAAAGAGTTAGGATTAAGCCAGTTTACATACCGCTTCCTCTTTCTGAAGCAGCAGTCCTCACAAAGTAGGTGAAATTGGAAATTACATGGTATATAACCAAGATCAATAATTAGAACTACTTTACGTAATCTCAGACTAAGTGTGTCAGTCGGGTGTTTCTCATTAGAAGTTTGAGGAATGTTCTGGCTTCCTTTTGCTTCACGCTGCCTGTTTCTGGGTGTCTGTAATTCCCCGCGTGGATTCACCAAAATAATTTACTGTGTATTCTGCTGTTTCCCCACTGGTGAGGGCCCACATTTCTCATCCATTTAGTTAAACAGAAATTTTGCAGTGACTTGTGCAGCTCTCAGAATTCAGGATGAAGGTATTTTTAAGGATTTGCCCGTTTAAAACGGTATGGATTTTTTTGAAAGCCAGCACTCTTGATATTGAATCAGACGTTATGAAACGGAGATACATAATGTGGTGGCACTTCTATTATTCATGACAGATCAATTTTGTATGGAAGGTTACGGCAAAAAATGCAAAACAGCCTGCCACAAGAGGTTTTGACTAAGACAGAACACAGGTGGCATTGGTTCGTGTAGAAACTACAGGCAGATAAAAACAAATAAATTAGCAGAAAAACAAGTTTCTCTTTTGGTTTTGTTGGCATAAGGACCAGATACGTTACTTACTTGCTGTTTTACAAATAGATGAACACACTGAAAATGCCATCAAAAAACATTTTGGACTCTAGATCAGGTCCAAGCACTTCAACAATCTTTAATTTAAGATCATGGCTTATTAAAATAAAAGATTTGTGCCTGCATTCTTGCAACCTTTTGTCAGGCAGTCTTTAAGGAGCCCTCTTTCCCTTCTCCTTGGTCTACTTACAGAGTACAGTGCTGATCAAAGACAGGTGGCCCTTTAAAGCTGGTCTGTCCCTCTGTCCATACAGTCTGATGCTTTCCCTGCAGATGTGAGTGCTGTGCCCGTGGGTTTGGTCAGATATCACATAATCTGCTGCTGCTGTGCATGGCAGCAACAGTTCCTCCTGCACATAACTCCGATTTCTCAGTTCTCCTCTGACTAGAGGGTCCTGGTTTTGTGAAGGATGTTTCTTCACACATGCAGAAACAGATACCAAATTGACCTAAAGGTTATTTTCTCTAAATTTCCTTTGAGTTCTGTTTTCTTCAGCTGGCTGGAACCAGGTTGCTTCAAATGAAATTAGCCTATCATAAATCTTCCTGTGCTTCCTTTCCTGCCACAGGCTCTTGCTTCCATGTCAGCTCTTCGATTTTTTGAAACATACTTATTGCAGTTAGGCTCGGAGGACGCCTTGTAGATGAAGCTGATCATCAGAGTGTTAATTCAGCTGTGCATTAACGCAGCGCCTTCCAGGGGCCCCGACACCCCGCACCCCAGAGCTGTGTGTGCCACGTTGCTCCTGTCCTGCTATGCACAGCCATTTCTGGGTCGTCCCTGCGAGGTACCTCTGCCACTATACAATTTTTATGGTCTTTCTGAAGTGAGTCAAAAGGCAATAATTGAGTTTTGTAGCGGGGTGTCTTTAAGTGAGCCAGCTCTCCATGAGTTAAGTGAAAATATTACAGCTGTTGCTTTATGAGTCATAAGCGCTTGATTTTCATCAAAGCTTTATATGCTAGCCTGTCCCAAGGGGTTGACCTCTGTATCAGGTATCATTTGTCAAGTATTAACACAAATTAAGTTTTAATTGTAAGGTATGATGGAAAGTTGGATTTGTTTAAAAGAGGCAATAAAAGGAAATTTATGTGTTTAACTGTGCGCAGAGGGGGATTGGGTGGCTGGAAAATGCTTAATGCTTTTTGGGAAAAGTAAGGAGGTGAAGGATGGGAGGGGAGACGGCCCCAGCATGCTGATAACCCCTGGTGCTTCCCTGCTGCAGGATGGCCTGCCGCACATCTCCACTGGAGCCAAACCTCCCAGAGATTAAAGCCACTTAGGGAAAGGGCAGCGCCTGGCCCCGCTTGTGTTCTCGTTTGGGGAAAGGCTCACTCTTCACTTGCATCCGCAGCAATTTGGGGCTAGAGTGAGATCGAGTTTGACAGCAAAAGAGATAAAACTTATCTTCTGGTGTCACAATTCAGTACATAGCCCTGAAGATAAATGACTCATTTCAGAGGTTGATAAAAATGTATTTGTTCGTTCGCCGCCGTATGATCTGTTATATTTTCAAGCAATCTTACAAAAGAAGTAGCGTCCATTAGCGCAGAACAGCTGTGTGCTGTCTGCAGAGTTAAAAGGAATTAAAGCACACTTGTGTTTAAAAGAATAGGGATTATTTTTCAGATTTCAGCCACAGTTTGATGGAGCACTGCTCGATACTTGGGTGGCCAGAGCAGTCCCTGCTGACACCCCGGCTGTGAGCAGGGTGCCCAGGGATGCTGCTCTGGGAGGTAACTCTGTGTGTGCCTCTGCCTCAAGTGGAGGAAAGGTGATGAGAGAGCCCTGCCATGACCTGGGTACTGCTGGGGCTGGCTGCTGCCCTCCTGCAAAAGGCAGTAGAAAGACCGTGCCAACAGTGTGCAGGAGCATGGATTTCCAGCAGTGGCAGCTAAGCCATGTTAATGGGGCTGTGAGGTCCAGGTAGCAAGGCTTTGAAGCGCAGTCCTAAACCAAGGAGAAAATATTTCTTCTAGCAGAGCTGGAGAAAATGGCATCTTTTCTATCAAAGAGCTCCGCACCAGTTTCTTCCTCTTCTGTGCACTCCCTTTTTATCTTTGCAGTTTCTCAGGCTGTCTCCCTTAATGGGCTTTTGCAAATCCTGCCTGTGCAGAAGGGAGCAGCCTGGTGCTCTGATTCCCATGTCAGTCCCCACAGCTGCTAACAGGGACAAGCTATTCTCTACCCCTCCTGCTGATCAACTCTCCCCAGCATCATTCACACAGTTTCTGAACCAGGCCCCAGCAGAAACCTGGTGGCCAGGGGTAGCCTTGGCCTGAAGATCTGCCTCGTCCCCTTGGGGTTGGAGATGTTGTGCGCTTACAACATAGCTAACTTAAATCACCAAGGGGTTTATCACCACTAAGATCTAGCATTTAGGTCTGCAGAAGCAAAAGTTATCTTAAATCCAGAATGACACTGGGCATGCTTTGCATAGTTCCCAACAACACGCAATTCCATCAGCAGAAATGTTATACTTAAGGGCCTGGTGCAGAAACACCATTAAGTAAATGCGTAGAGGTTTAAACTCTTTTCCAAAGTATGTCCCAGTTCAGCATTATCTTTCCCTTCCCAGTGTCTTTCTACTGATAACTTGGTGGGAAAATGTTCAACAGGATGTATCTTACAGCTGAAAGTAATGTTAGTGTAGTGTGTGAGATGCAGTGTGATGCACTGCTCCTGCTGTTTCCAAACGTGCTTAAATATAACTCCTTGAAACAAGGTGAAGTGACAGATGAGTGGAAGTTTTATGGATTTTGTAATTTAATTTTTATCTTCTTCTCCCTCTGATTCTTCCATAACCAACCTCCCCCAGATATACGCAATTCATTATTGGTGACTGACCCCCTTGCACCTTGTCGCCACCTCTCTACGCCCAGCAGCCCAGCCATCATTTCATTACTGATGCAGCGAGCCGCTTTATTGCAGATAATCACGACAAAGCATGGTTTGCCTTTTCTCCTGCATTAGTCCGAGTTACACAGTGATGTTTCCTTGTGACTTAAAGCCTGGTAAAAGACGGTTGCAAGGCACAGAGCTGGGTAGGGCACGTTCATGGTGCCCAGGGCTGTCTGCAGCCCACAAAGCATCGGGCAGTGGTTCCCAGGGAGCAGCGCAGCTCTGCGCTGTGCCACCCCCAGCCCAGCAGCAGGCTGCGGCTTTCTGCCAGGGCTTCTGGTGCCTTTGTGCTTTTCACACGTTTGCCACTTCTTTTTTTGTGATACTAAAGAGGAGTGACAGAGCTGAGCTAGGACTGACCTTTTGTTCAGCCCTGCTTCTCCTGGATGATTTTAACCTATTTTTGGATGAAAAGGAATTTTTTTCTACTACAGATGGGCTCCGTTTTGAATCTGGAGAAGAAATGTGAGCTATCACTGGATGTTCACATTAACTTTCCAATAGCACCTAACATTTCTGTATCCAGACAATTAGCTAGGTGAAGCTCCATACTCAATAAAAGCAGACAGTTGCTAGAGGAAGAGAGGCAAACCGCTTACTGCATTTACAGTCATATGGTCATTTTATCCAGTCTGTGCTAATGTGCTGAATCCTGGTAGATACTCGGTAATGTTTAGCACACGGACATGTTCGCACCTTTCTACCCATGGTAAATGTGCCTTCCTGCAGGCTCTGCCCTCCTGCTCCCAGCTGGAGGGATCTACCTTTGCTACAGGCTCGGTGTGCCAAGACCAACGTGTCCTGATCACCAGGACGTTACCACAGTTAAACAACACTTAGCAAACTGCTGGCTGTTTGATTGCAAGTAGCTGATATTTTCTTATGTATATTACTTATAGCAGGTGAACACATGAAAGAGGATGTTAGTAAGATGAAGCTTTCATCAACAAAAAATATATTCATTTCAGGGAAAAACTGGGCACATTTTCTGTGATAGGCTTACCCGATATGTTTAGCTTTCATATCATGCCTGATGAGATGTAATTCTATGTAATGCAGTTTACCTACAGCACCTTACCAGAAAATCCAAACAAAACCTCTCAGGTGTAAAGCATCCATTAACCCAGGAAAAATGTCCTTTCATTGCTTGTGGCTTGCTTACTAAGTTAAGGCGCAGTACAGCCATGCTGAAGAAAGCACTGATGGGTCCGTGGAGAGGAGTTTTGTGCTGCCTTGAGGGACACTGCCGATGGAGGGTGAAGGCAGATGAAGATGAAATTGTCTGAGTACGGCAGCCAATGCCTGTGGCTCTTCCCGGAAGGACGGCAGGGTGGCCACTTGTTCAAAACAGAGCACATACAGGGGTGTTTCTGCCCAGCAAGGGTGCAGCTGTTGAGTGGAATTGGTGCAGTGAGTTGTGTCTGTCATCCAGCCTGGACCTAGTTGCCTGCTTCATTCAAATCTGTGGTTGACTGTCTTGGGTACTACTTTTACCTCAATCTTTCCCCATTAAAATAAGTTAAAAAATAAAAGTAAACTAATTCTGCAAAATACATAGACTACTATTGAGCATATTGCGATTTCTTCCAGAATGTGGCAAATTTCAGAAATATGTTTCAGCTCCAGCCTACTGCCATGCTTGGTATCATTTCAATTAGGTTGTTGCTTTTTTTTTTTAGAATGTGGATTTGTGAAGAAAGGTTTGATTCATTATGATAATGTAGAGGCTGAAGAACTGGTTATTGTGATTCTGTTCCATGACGTTATTTCTGAATAAGCAGCAGTATCTTTCCTCCACCTCAAACAGAGCATGTAGGTTCCAACATGCAGTCTGCCTTCTAATTCACTGCTCAGCAATTGAAAAAGTGTCACTCTGGTGGACATTTCCCCCATGTGTGTTTCTCGATGTGGCAGAGCTCCCAGGCCAGAGGCACCTCCTGCTGTTTGCAGTCACTGCAGAGTCACTGGCT
This sequence comes from Lagopus leucura, assembly GCF_019238085.1. Taxonomy (NCBI): domain Eukaryota; kingdom Metazoa; phylum Chordata; class Aves; order Galliformes; family Phasianidae; genus Lagopus; species Lagopus leucura. Next base: position 8,075,927 of record NW_024962274.1, read on the forward strand.
AGAATGGATCGACAGTTGGCAGTCCGGAATTGGACATCTGCTGCAAGCTGTAGAGAAGTGCATTCTGGCATTCGTCAGGTGAAACAAGTACTTTTCAGGAAAGCCCCACCTTCTCCCGATAAGACCTTGGTTTTCATGCGAGGTCCATCCCAGGCCCTCTTCTTGGCTGTCAGCCTCCAACTCCTGCTGAAGTCAATGGGTGCTGCAGGCACAACTCGGAGGAGCGCAGACTTAAAAGAGACTGGGAGTGTCCCTGGGGATAAGTGCCCCCCCTTCCCTGCCCCTCGCTACTTGTAAGTGATGTACAAAGAGGTCTTGAAGAGCTGGAACAGGGAAAACTTCAAACTTAAGCCTTCTGGGTCAGCTTTTTATATCCTAAAATAAGCTCAACAGCACAGAGATCTTTAAAGGCTTTTCTTTTTGTTCCAATGCTTTAATGAGAAGTGTATAAACTGACATTGATCTCTTCCCGTTAGGTTTACTACGCTGAGGCACTGGAGATGTTTTTAGGTGATGAAGTTCTGCTCAAGTACTCCGTAAATAAATGCGGTAATGTGGTGATTTGGTTTATGTCAGAAAGAGCTGACCTGAACAGAATAGGACTATAACAGGGAACTCCTTATGAAAACATTGGAGTATTACAAGAACAGTGGGGTTTGTCAGAGTCCTTAGAACTCAACAGAGCCTGCTGCACATGAGCTTTTCTCAAGGATAGGGGAAATGGATTGGATTTGAGGCTGCCGTTCTGAAGTCTCCTCTTGGCTCTCTTGTTATCCTTAGTAGCTGCTGCTCCCTCAGATCAATGTTTCTGTGATGTAAAGTATTCTTGCCACTGGAAGAAGCCTAATTTAGATGCAGCCTAATTTAATTTGCTCTGTTTGGACAAGCTGTATAATCTGGTGTTGAAAACTGAATCTTAGAACGGCTTTTCTTGACTCTACTGACAATTACACAAGTTAAGTGGTTCTGCCTTTTGGGACAGCATGTTCACATCTTGTGGCAGGTTTATATTTGTTTTATTTAGGTGCTATTTCAAGTCAAGGTTTATGTGATAACCACTTGGGCAGACAAATTAGCTGTTTCTCTTCTAATTAATATCTAGTAACTTTTATTGGAGGCCTTCAGGAATATTACTAATGAACATATTCAAGATAGATTACTCATAAACAAATACTTATGTCTTTATTCCTAAAACATCATTTAAGTCTGAAAATATTATCACACAATTTCAGAAAGTTGTGGGTTGCATCCAGTGTAAATGTAATGATTACATTAGCATCACATTCACAAGCTGTCAGCTGTCAGATTTTACTGGTAAATATATTGAAGTAAATAGCAAAGCAACATTGCAATTTCTTATGTTAATGTGGCTCTGTAGCTATTAAAACGGGCTAAATGCAAACAGAAAATAAAGCCTGGCACTGTAAAATTCTGTCATAGGAGTGACTGTCTTGCAGCCACTTGTGGCAGAACGGAGGTGTGGGGCCGTGGCCGCAGCTATGGGCAGGCTGTCTCTGGGCATGGCATCAACTGCCCCAGGTCTGCCTCACTGACTCACAGACATGACATCACGTTTGAATGGGATTTGCCTCATGCTGGGCTGTTGGAGAGTGCAGAGTTCTCTCTTGCTAAGTTTTTGTGGGCAGATGGCAGAGAAGAAAAGTTTGCATTGCGGGGATGGCAGAACTTTTAGGCAGTTGGAGATGTGCTTTAACAAAGAAGTGAGATGCTATGGAGTACTTGGATGAACAAGAATTCTAGGCTCCCTCTTTCAGTATGTAAGGAACATGACTCTAAGGAACACGACTCTCCTTCCCCACCAAAAGCAGACCCTTTCCCTGCTGCAGGCTGAGCGTAACACCGAAGCAAGCAGTAAAATATAAAGTGCACCATCTTACAGGGTGACATATCATTTTTCCTTGACGTCTCATAACTTACCCTTTTCTACAGCTTTTTGTTCTGAGCCAAATGTCACAAGTTAATGCATGAATAAATGAGGACGGTTCTCACCACTTTCATGATATGTTGCAAAATATACACAGGTGGTGCTTTAAAGCTTGCCATTTGCCTCAATAACTAAATACCGTTTGCATTTTACTGGCTTCTATGTGTGTCAGATCCCGCACCTGTTCAAGACCAATTTCAGTAGACGTTATACCAGATCCTGTATTTTACTTCTTTCCAGTGGTAAATAGGTCAGTATTTCATGACAGAAATCTATTAAAGAGAAAGAAAGTGTTCTGTCTGAAAGGAAATATGGCACATATGAAATTAAATTAAAAATAAATTGGGTAATAATCAGTCAAAAATAATAGAAATGCTGAAGAAATCATTCCAAACAGGAGGAGTGAAAAAGAAATCAAAGCACACAAAGAAACCCCTACCTCAAATTCTCATGCCTTAAATTTGTGTTTCCATAAAGCTGTGAAGCAAGTACTTAACTTAAAGCTATGACTTGCCCAGCTGTAATCAGGGGTGCTTGAAGTTATACACGTTCTTATGTGCCTTGCTGATCTTTGGCTGAAGCGGTCGAGCTCACTGAGCATCTCTAGGCAGTGTCTGATTACATGTAGGCAATCAATGCTGTTATGTTTGCAGATTTTCTTACACTGGATACTCTTCAAAGCATGGCATATCTGACCATGCTCGCAGGCAGTCTGACACCAGATGTTATAACATGTGATGAATGCTACCAAGATTTATGCAAGGCTTATTCTGAATGCATACATGATGCAAAGGATTAGTGGCTTTGGGAAGATGTGATTTTTACTATTTCTGTCAATGCAAATGTTGCATGTAAGGAAAAACCCCTTGCTCTCTTGTGGAGTTATAGCCTAATTGGAATGGCTGCTGATGCTTTTCAGCTTGCTGTTCTCTGCTAAGGTGCTCGGAGTGGTTCCAGTGCAAATTTGAGCAGTCTCTGCCTAAAGCCATCTGTCATTGTTTGCAGACATTTCATCTTGTGCCTCTTGGCCCCAGCTAAGGACTTTGACTTGCTCTGAATGAGAGTGTTCGTGATGTTTACAGTTTACGTTAAGTGGCTTTTAGAAAGGAAGAAAAGCTTTTACTTCATGAATTAATCGTTCTGTGTATATTATTATGATGGTCCTAATAGGAGCTAGTATACACAATAAAAGCAGAATCAAAACACATCAGCTCTGGTTGTCAGGAAAATCAGAGTTTTTAAGAGTTGCATGTACGCAAATCAAATTGTGTTAAGAAATTTGTAATGCTATTAAATGGCCTTTAAATGCTTTAGATTTATAAACCAGGCACAAGATTTTCCCATTTCCCATTGTCAGTGAGCGTGAGCATGCACTGGCAGCCGAACTGGAAAAAATCAGAGACCAAAATGTAGGTGAGCCCATGGACATCACTTGGCACACAGCTAGAGAAATGAACAGTGATGGGCTCACATAGAAAGGTGCTTACTGCTCACATTTCCAGAATTAATCCTTAGCACTTACCATAGTGTTCAGACCTCTAGCTATCCTGTTCTCAAGGGGGTTCTGCTCCCAAATGGAGCACTTGGCTATGAGGACAGGTTGGAGCTGGTCTCAGTGGAGGTGAGCGGGAGCCTGGTGGTAACAGCAGGGCTCTGTGCAGCACCACACCTGGGAGCTGGGAGAGGGCATGGAGGGGGCTTCTTAACCTCATCCTCAATAGAATGCTTAGCTGGTGTGATGTGCTAGCATATGACTTATTTTATATCTTCCTCTAGTTATTTTGGAGGGAGAAAAACAGGCTAGGCAAAGTCTCTGTTGATGCTGCTGGAGGGGTCACAAGTGCAAAGAACTCAGGCCCTCATAGCACAAACCCCAGTGCAGATGTGGGCATTTGCCCAAACTGGGCTTTCCTGAAGTAGCTTGCACTGTGTTTGCTGGGAGAGTCTGCCTTTGCTGATACAGATTTCCCCCTAGTCTGCTCACACTCTGCTGGGATGGCCAGAGGCCCCTTAAGGCAGTGTCAGAATACAAATGGCACAGAAAGGAATTGGTCATACTGTGACCATGGAAAAACAGCAATTAACCTTTAAACCAAGATGGACCGCTTTGAGACCAGTCCTCACTGCCACCAATGGCTTCGTAGCAGATGTCCGGGAGAGTCTGCAGGGATTCAGCCACAGCACTCTAATCTTCATGCCTCTCCTTCAGGCACAATAAACCAATGTATTTGTTCAGATAAAAAGAGAAATATGATTTTCGCTCAGATGTTTCCTGTTTGTTCTTTGTCAGTTCCTAACTATGGCACTTACCAACCCGAGCCATGCGCTGCTCCATCTCACTGCACAGCTGTGCTGCACTGTGTGTCTTCTCAGTGCTGGGCAGGAGCTCAGCTCTGGGCTCCGGTTGCTGGAGATGGAAACTGCACAACTGTAGAGCCAGACACTGCCAAAGTTTTTCCTTGAGAACTGTCATAGCACAGTGCACATCATTCGTGGCTGCTCACCTGCGGCTGTGCTCAGAGAGCTTGGCAGCACACAGCTTTGCTCAAAGGTAACTGCTCTCATCAGGATAGGGAAGTTGAGGCTGCTTGTGCAATGCTTGGAGCTGTGTAGGCTGGGTCTGTTGAATGTTGGAGAAAGGAATGCTTGCTGGTTTCTAATTCAGCTAGTTTGCATTCCTGTATGCATCCCCTCAGGCCATCTCTGGGCATTCAGTGCCTGAAAGTCACTGCTCTGGTGTGAGAACTTCCACTCTGTGTTTGGTACCTTTACAGATCAGCTTTTGGCAAGTAGTTGCAACCGGTAACTTCTGTCAACTTCAAAACAGTGAGGTCTTGATTTTCCTTAGACTAGTTTTTGATTCCTGTGCTTTTGCCATCATTTTCAAACCTGGTGCTGCAAAGCGTTTCTCCTGTCTGTTGACCATAAAATAGGATATTGCCATTTTTAGCCACTGATGAAAGCTGAGTGTTACATTTCCCTTTGCAAAGTTTGTATTTCGATGACTTTCCATTCTCCAGATACACTCCTTTTTGACTGTTCCCCCCATGACACAGATTAAGGTGTTATTTTTCCTTGAGCATAACAACTGTCTGTGCCACTGTGAGCATCTCCCAGTTGCAGCAGTTGTTTGCACCACTGTGTGCCTAACGCTGCTATTGAGAGGGCTGACATAGGAGCACATCCGTTTTCTCAGGGACACACAAAATTTGTAGATACCCAAATCACTTTGTACCTACTCTCGTATTTCTGAAACTTTCCACTAATCTTGCAATATTTCTTTTGCGTTTGTTTGCTTTGAACAGCAGCTATTGTTTTATAAACGCTGACTGCCATATTGTAAAATATCGACATGATTCTCATAGGAATTAGGTTGTATTATTCCAGCTGAGATTTATTACCTACATTTCTGCATCAGACTGGGAAACCATATAAAGATAAACCCTTTTAGATTGGCCGTTGCAGACGGAGCGCGGTGGAATGTGGAACGAGCTTTCTACATGCCATCAGCTGAGGACTTCTGCAGAACCTCAGGCGAGCGTGCGGCTGGCGGCTCTGCTGCCTGCACTCAGATGGGGCTCTGCTGCTCCAGCCATGTGCTCGGCTTCCAGACCTGTGTTTGTTTGAGTTGTGTGCTGCAGGAACACACAGGGACAAGGATATTGTTCTGGAACAATGGCATGGAAGTTACCTAGACTTATAGCTGTTTATTTTTCTGAAGCTATGGGATTAAGTACTTGATATGGTTAATTTATTATGAGACATAAATTGAGCAACATGGTAAAGAACTTAACTGCAAAATGATGGACAACTGGTATTAGAATTCCTCTAATAACGCTGTACGACGTTCATTTATTATTATTATTATACATCCAAAAGTGCTTTTGGCACAGTTTTGACATACTCTACTAACAGACATCCAGACCAAATTTATTGCCCAAGATAGATCTCTGTAGGAATGGCAAACTATCCGTGTGTGCCTGGACTGTCAGATACACGCTCTGCCAGCTATCCAAACAACCGCAGGCAGGCAGCCAGAGAAAACATATTATAACTTGTTATAAAACTCTATTTTGACTTGCACCTTTGTTAAGAAAATAAGGGACTGAATTTTTAAGTAACAATAATAGAAGAGAGCCTTTTGAATTTGGAACCCAGTAATCTGAAGGCAATTCAGTGACCCATCAGACTAATCACATATAAAGTCTAGGCACAGGCATTCAGGAAGGTTTGAAGCCAGTGTGGGGAAGTGAAAAGCTAACTCCTACATCTCCCCATTCTTTTTTTCCCTTCTCCTTATGATTTAATATTGAACAATGATGAAATATGTCATCCATAATGGGAGAATTGGCTGAAGTGATTTTCCATTAATTAAAAAAATGTATGGAATCTGGGTCAGTCTCCCAGCAAAATACCCAATATAAATTGATTCAGAGAGAGCCTAATCCATGAAATATATGATTTCAGTTCATTATCTGATTTCTGAAACACTGCAGTACCTGAGGATCTTGTTTTCATTATCTGGGCGGATGGAGAGTAATCCAAAGTTCCTTTAAAATCAAAGGGTGCTTTGTAGCTTCCCCAAGACGGAAAGTGCACTGGACATGTCTGAAGTGCATTCAACATGGAGAAAGCACACCAGGTCTCCTTCCCTTCGTTTTGCAGTTGCTGTGCCTGAGGTCGCTCCAGCAGCGATGGGCCAAATCACGCTTGCTGGAGCCGTACAGTTAGCTTGCTTGAAACCAAAAGAATTACATTTCCAAGTGAGGAGAACGGTCTTCAGTTGCATTTCCAAAAGTCTTCCCACTGATTTCAGGGAGCGTAGAACTAAAAGAATCTGTTGCTTTGTAGATTATTCCTGGTGCCATTTTTTCGTTATGGTAAACTTCTCTTGGCTTCTGAGATGCTTTTCTCTCAGCAACTCTGCTAGAACATGCAGACTGCACGGGCAGTAGAATATTGCTACGTTTCTCTGTGTGTGTGTGGCATCAAAAATGATAATCTTGTTTGAGGCCAGACTGTTCCATCTTCAGTAACTTCAGCAAAGTAGATTTTGAGATTTTGTTGTTTTAAAATCAGAATCTCTTTATTCCTATTTAATTAGAAGTAGTTCAACAGATTTGCAATAAAGGATTTGAAATCACTCTAATTTAATGGAAGCTCTTTCCTAATATGAATGATAGAACTGGTACATGACTAATCAAATATATTAGTGCACAGAATGGAGATTGCATAGACTCATTTGTCTTTTTGGTCATGTTTTATATTGTCCATACTTTTACTTTTTTTTTTTTCTTTTCCATTTTCCCTTTACTTTTTCCCTGAGTTTCAACTGGACAAATTCACTTACAGTTGATTGCAAGATGGTTCTGGAGTAGATTAAATAGTGCTTAATGGATTGTATTTCTGCAAGACCATTCGACTTATATTTATTAGGGAGTTTAGGTTTATAGAAAATTAAAACAAATATCAAAAGATTTGTAATATTAAATATGTTTCTGTGCACCATAATTTTAACTGTTCCATATGTTTATATGGAGTTGTATAATCTTTGTAGACATAACAAGTGATGTCTCAAAGAGACACACTTGCAGCTTTCAATAGAGTTTTGGTATCACACTTTCACTTCAGATATTTTGAAAATCAAGAAGTCTAATAAAAGTTAATTAGGTCTTTAAAAGTGTGAAGAGTAATCAAAGAGTTTGGCTTTATGTCTGGATTTTGGTGCTAGTCAATTGGCATCATATTGCATGATTAAGAGTCACTCTCCTAATTTAGCTATTAGACAATCATTAGCCTGATTACTACATATTGACTGCTGTACTTAGCTCACAGATCATGCTACAGGAGGGAAAAAATACACCGGCAGAAAGGAATAATTTCCCGATGACAGCTTTGCCTAACAGTTCTCAGAGCTGTTTTGGTTTCAAAATGTTTCCCCTTTCAAAGTAAATTCTCACCTTGGCATTTAGAGACGTAAAGGCCTGTCAGGTTGGTTTAGCACCAGGCTGGGGCTGCGTCTGTGCCCTGTGTGAGGCCAAGTGCTCCCTGTGTGCCTGAAGATCACCCCAAAGCCAGACTGGATTTTCATAGTCAGAGACAGAATTTAATTCTGATTCTGAGACCCAGGAAGCTTGAACACAGTAATTTGGAAATATTTACGTTCCCAGCTCTTGTTGAAGTCCTTCCATCACAGCTTCCACTTGAAAAGCAGCTCCACTCCTGCCTTGCTCTTTGGGATATCTCCAAAGTCAGGCGCTGTGTGATGAGAGCAGAAGGAAACCTTTGCCAAGGGGAGCAGTGAGCAGGCTTTTTTCCCCCCTTTTGCCTTGGCCCCAAACACCCCCCTTCAGGCTGCTCCGACCTTGTCGCAGCCCTCTCTGGTGTGGGACATCTCACCTGGCCCTAAGGCCATTCTGGGTGTGCACAGCTCTGCAGTTCTTCACCCCTTCAAACACTCATTGAAATGGGCTATAGCTGAGCCTAGGGATGAGTGACCAGTCCTGGACCATCATTACTGATAACGTGCATTCCAGAGCAATCTAATCAGTGCCTTGATTTCTTCCTTCTGAGCTTGTTTTGGCATAATTGGGCTATTGGAAGATGAAGTCTTCCAAGCACTGTGCAGTGGGATGAATGCCATCCACAGCAAGTAGATAATTTAGCACCTACCTTAAAATGTAGTAGTGGATAATCAGTGAACACTTAAATGATCAGGAACTTAGTTAGGTTTTGAGAGACTAGCAATTGAAACTCAGATCTGCTGTTGTGATGTGGTGTGTGCACTTTATAACGCTAAGTACCTGTACAGACACTTGTGTTAAAAGATAACACTAAAGCTGTTGGGGCTTTAACCCATGTAATGCATTTTTATGCTCTCACCAAGTAATCTTAAATTGTTTCCCTTGACAGTATGACTGACTGATCCTGATTGAAGAATCTTTCATTGTCAGAGAATACCTTTTTGTTTCATAATGTCCCCGGTTAGCTGTAAACCCTGCTACTGCTGGCTGCAAGGAGCTGAGCTTGCCAGCAGTGACTGCCCACAGAAATGCGGGCCCTTTGAATGTCGCCTCACAAAAGTTTATTTTCCATATCAAAAGACGTATGTGCCACACAATAAGGGTAGATTGCTTCAGCTGGAAAAATGAGGTTAAGCATAGAAATAGAGACCCAGAGGAAATACCAGACCCAGAGCTGCTGAGGAGCCCTGCCGTGCCACAGCCAGCCTGCTGCCTGCAGGTGGATGTTGGGATGAAGCACCTGGCAGATGCCAGCCATGCTCGGCTCTCAGGGCTGTGGAGGAGATGAGGAACCTTCCTCCCACATCCCTGCAGCTTTCTGCAGGGCTCCTGTACGCCTTTTCCTTTCAGGAGCAGGGTTCAAGCTTGGCAGAAGGCGCACGCAGCCTCCAGAGGCCATGGCCCCAGTGGGCGACTGCACAGCCTGCCTGCCCCAGCTCCCCCAGCACGGCATGGTGCAGCCTCTGGGTTGTGCCCCCAATTAGGGCTGCTTTCGTGAAGGGAGGTGACCAGCCTGGAAAACAGGACCAGGCTTGGTTCTCGGAAGCTTTCAGCCATATAAAGGGTTTAGATCAGCTTTGGACAAGTTTCTGAGCTGAAGCTTTTGTGGGGCATGAATCTTTTTTCTACTCACGTCAATGTGTTTCGAATCAGGCCCCTTGTTGGGCCAGGCTGACTCTTTTGATATATTAGCCTGTTGCTGATTAAATGTATATTTTGCTTTTTAATTTTTGCTTTTTGGGGGTAGCCATTGCTCTAATGGAGACCCATTTAGCCATTGCTATAGATCAAAAAAGCCAAGCTTCCTCTGTGCCACTATGGATTTTCCATGGAGCTGCCCATAAGAGCCTTGAAGTTATTAAATCCTTTTGTTTTGCTGTCAATTACAGACGGGTAAACATCAGTCAAGGAAGATTTTTTTTCTTTGCTTAGTAATTAATCAGAGAGCCCCCTCTCTCACTCTTCTCTGCTCTCCCTTTTCTTTCTCTGCTTCGTTTTATGCCTGTCCTTGCTTCTAATAGTAACAGGCAGCTGTACAGCGTGGACCTGAGTGCTTTGGTAGCACTTTGGTGTGCCTGGATCAGTCACAGCCTTATAAAAGGTAGCAAACACTGCTACACATGTCAAAATATGAAACAGAATGATCCCTATTTTATTTTATTTTATTTTATTTTATTTTATTTTATTTTATTTTATTTTATTTTTTTTCATTTTACAGGACTGCTTTGCATACAGCACACACAATGTCCTTTTACATTAAGAAATTAGTTACATTTCCTTGATGGCTCACTTTCTTATTAGGTCACATTTGGCATAACTGTTCAGGACTACTTCTAATTATTCGTATAATATCATCTTACGCATGAAGATGGCCCATTTTCCACTAATTTCTCAACCCTGTTTTTCTTTCTGTAATGGCATATGACCAGCTCCTAACATAAAATAAAAGAAAGGAGGGTGAATAAAAGGATAGGAAAAGAAAAAGAGCTCTGCTGTACAACCGAAACGGGTAATTATGCTCCTCTAAGCACATCGCTAGAGCCCAGCTGGCACAATTAAAGAAATAGCTGATCAGTTCCAGTTATTGATTCTGCTAACATGTTTGTTCATGGTTGCTTCTTGTCTAATTAGTTTTTTCTGCTTTCTTAGTCTGAAAGCATACCTTTTCAGTCAAATCTGTTTTCAGGCATCAGATAGCAATGCTTTATTTAGAACACTCGCTAGCCAGTTACTTCAATGCAACAGTACTTCACTTTTTTTTTTTTAACCCAACGTGGGGCGGATCTTGTGGAGTTGTATTGAACTTTGTAGTGCAGCTGGGCACCATTGGAGATGTGAGATAGTGCATCCTAGCAGTGAGATAACTGCTCTGAACGTCAGGGTGAGGGATCTCCTGCCTAAAAACACAGAGCCGCCTCTCACTTCTTGCGAGAAGCTACAGGCTGTGCTTGCCAGCTCAGGAAGAGAGAATGCTGTGGTTGCATGTTGGCTGGGTGGGCAGACAGTTTTAATTGCTCAGAGGTCCTTGTGCACATGATTTTGCTCAGATATTTTCCCCCTTTTGACAAAACAGCTCCTGTGTAGAAAGCTGCGCTTCAGCAAAATGGAGCCCCGGCAAAGAAAAGAGAGTCATGACTTTAATGGGAATCCAACGGTACTCTTTTTTTTGACATTTTTGAAGTGCAAATAAGTGCAAAAAAGTGTAGCTCCGTCCGTTTTACATAAAAACGAAGAGGACTGATGTATCAAACAAGAAATGATTTCCCTCCCCTAGAATTGCAGCCAGTGAAAACATTCAGAAATACTGCTCTTCGCACTTACTCAGAACTGCACCAACAAAGGAGAAGAAGTCCCAAACTCCTTTTCTGATCAACAGAAAATCTCTTTCCCAACCAGCGCTGGTGCTGGTGCTCCTTTGTGCTGATACGCAGCTCTTGCACTGCACCTCAAACATGACTGCATTTCAGTGGCAGGTAAAGCTTTATATATTCCAATAAAGAATAAACACACCATTGCACTCTGAATAACTTTTATCTCATATTTAGAAACACCAAAGAGAAAAGAATGTGCCGCAGCCTTCATGACACAATGCGTGTGTCTGCACACATGAATGAGCACAATAAGTCTAAAATGGATAGTAGTAGTCTGACAGATTTAAAGGCGCAGAACGTTGAAAAGACATCATAATTCTGCAACTTAAATACATTGTTCAGGCAATGATTTCTTCAGAAAAGAGAATTGCTTATTGCTTTGTGCAAAGAGATTTGAGAAGTGCATTATCTGGACTAAGAGAGTAAAAATGACTTTTATGTCTGCTTGAATCATGCTGTTTTTAAGATTTCTTTTTGGGTTATTAGATCTGTATAAGTAAGGTTGCTATTAGCTGCTTTCAGTGCTCAAAGATGTATACACCTCTGAGATACTGCAATATTTTTGTTAGCAGTAGTCACCTTGTCTTTGCAGCTGACACCGCTGTTTGCTGGTTGTCCGTTTTCCACTGAGGACAGCTGTTAGCAGAGGAAAGATCCACCTGCCATTGGCTATAATTCCAGGAGCATCCAGCACAAACACCCAGCAGGTTTGGGTGCACTGAGCTCTGTCATCTCTGCCCAGCTCAATCCTGGTCCTCGTCCCGCTCCCCCTTCCTCCGCTCCCTGGCACTGTGTGCCCAGGCTCCTTCCTGCGGTCCCTCCCCATAGCCCTATGGCTCTCCACAAGCAGAGGAGCTGTAGGGGGGAGAAAAAGAGACAGCCTTATAAGTGCCTCACCTGCCCAAGGCCATTGGAGAGGCCGTGGGGACATGGCGGCTGCGGGCTGTGGAGGTGAGGAGGCAGCAGTGCTCGGCCAGGCTTGGTGCCGTGCAGCTGGGCACAACCAGACACAGGGCTGGCTGCACGGCCCTCACTGGTGCCGCTCATTGTGGGAAGCTTTTCCCTCTTCCTGCTGTAAAAAAGATGTAAATTGGAAGAGCACAGCACTCCTCATAAAAACGCCGTGCATTTATATTTAAACGCTGAAGTCACACCACTCCCTATTGAAAACCACTCGGCTCTGTTGTTGCACATGACTGGAGCAGAAAGAGACCATTATGCTCGGCAAAAATGTATTTTCCTTGCTCATTTTCCTGGAAACAAAACCTTCCAGCCCGGGTGGCACAAACCTCACCAAATGGTATTGATGAAGAGGGAGAAATTGCACATGGCACCAAGTCACCAGCCCCGTCCGAGGGGATGGAATAAAGCTCCAAACTGGGACAGCAGATGCCTGCGTGACGCAGTGAAGCCCGCCTTTGTGGGGCACGAAGCAGTGTACCAATAAAGCTCTCTCTGGCTGTTGTAGTTGTGTTCAATAGCAATGACAGCTGTCAAGGAGCTCAGGGACTCGCTGTGATGCCTTCGACATTTTAATCGCTCCAGGAAAGGCACGGGAAAACTGTTTGTGTTTTGAGCACCGTTATTGCCATATGATATTTAAAAGGAGTCGGTAATTGTTATTTACCTCAAAATTAGAAGGAGCTTTTGCTTGTTGTGGTACAGCTCTCATTTCTGTAAGCACAAAGGACAGGTCCTCTTGCATTCTAATTCCGTGTGGTTAACTGGTGATTTACATAGCCCCTTCACCACCGTGCGCTCGGTCCTCACATGAGGAACTACTTTTCCCTGAGAAGCTCAACTGACAGATTTTAATATTCCATTAAGTTTGCAGTTCTGCTATAACATTTGCATCCCGAGACACCGGGGCACTTTGATTCAAACTACAGGAAATTAATTTTCTCTCTTTTATTATACCACCAGTAACTACCTTAAAAAAAACCAAACAAAAAAAAAAAAACAAAAACCAAAAAAAAACAACTTTAAAACTACTGGAGACACGAATATAATGTGTAAAACTGACAGGAAGAATTACGAATTTTATTTCCAGAAGAGAAGGAAGAAGGGGGTAATTATAGTGCTGAACCATTGTATTCAATCTGAAATTAAGATACTTTTCTAAGACATGAAATTCTCGGAGTGAAGAACTGATGGGAAGTAAATCTTTGTCGCTGAAAGGCATTAACAGTTGTTAACCCCTTTTACTGCAGCCAAAATGTTTTGACTGAATATTCCTGCAAAAATCACAAAATTTGGTACCTAGGAAATGGAACTTCTTCATCCTGTCTGAAATGACCACAGCTCTTCCTGAGGAGACAAAAGTATCATCGTTTCCCTTTAATTGTCTCCTTCATTTGGATGGGTTTGGCTTCGTGGTCATAGGCTGTTATGGCAAAGATTGAGTTACTTGCAAGTTACAAGAGTGTTCTGCAGATGGATATAACATATATAGGAGGTAGATGATGGATTCCTCTATAGCATACAGGCAGATGTTTTGATTTTCAAGAGTAATCGAGTATTCCCTGAGCAGAAACGGTGGTTAAAAGTTAAAATATATTCAAATTGAAGAAGACGTTGTTCCTCTCTCTCACACGCACATGCAGTGGAAAACAAACATAAGTATATATATGTGGCTATATAATGTGTGTTTTCTATAGTTGTCCCAAATGGAGCTGAGAGGTGCTTTGCCCCATCTGGCTGGGAGAGGAGATGTGGGATGGGGGATGGAAGAGGGAAGTCGAGCCCACCACATGGGCAGGGAAGAGGGAATGGCAGTGATATTTGCTTAGTGCTGTGCTGCAGTGATGCACAGCTCCCTGAGCTTAGCAGATGTCCATCAGGAGCAGAGTCCTGCCTTGGGACAGGGGTCTCAATTTAAACCTCCTGAGGTTCTCTTTTTCCAGTTCATATTTTAACGATTTAGTGATTAAAGGGGGACAAGAGGATGGAGCTGGGGAAGCCTTTCTGATCAAGCAGTGAGTGAGAATACGCAATAGTTTCTGAAAGGTGATGTTGTTAACTGTATTGCTGGCATCATGGAAACACATTTGGGAGGATTTAAATTTCTTTGTTCTATTTGATTTGTAATTTTAAATCAAACAAAGATTTACAAACTCCCATGCATGGATCATCTTATAAATGACTTTACTCACACAGAGGCTTCTTTTCATTTATCTTGAATTTTAAAAGAAGGGATTTTCCCACTGAGAACTGTGTTGGGCTGCAAAAGACCTGAGATGTCTGTGCATCTTTGAAATAGTGTGTGATATAATTGCTGCACAACTTGCAGCTTAGGATGAGGAGGCAAGGCGGTAGCAAGGGGAGGAGCAGAAAGTTGATGGTTGCAAAGTACTCACAGGTTTTGCTTCAAACAAAATGAGAGTAGCCTGGAAGTGCTCATCCTCAGTAAGAAAGGGAGATTGCTGAGGGATGTTTGACTGGGGAGAGGAAACAGGAGTCCTGCTTTTGAGGAGGACAAGATGGGTTCCAGCACAAAGCAAACGTGCTCTCTCCATGCTGCTGCAATTGAGGCAGCCAAATAGAGATGGAAATTACTCAAAGCTTCTGCCTTCTGTCTTTCAGAAGAGTAATATTCTAAGAGTAGTGCCATCTTCAGTCTACCCTTATGGATTTTTGTCTTCCCTCTTTACCTGTTAATGAAGAAGAGCTATCATTTTCCCCCCTTTTTTTCTGTTTAGACATAAGTAAAAAGCCAGAGAGCAGATTTGAGTCGTATTTCTGTGCCACCTGTGTCAGATTAGGGCTGACCTGGGAGCTGCACTCACTGCCTGCTGTTTTCTCAGGGCTTTTGACAACCGAGACCTGCACTTCTATAGCATGGGTGAAGGATTAGTCACATGGAGAGGAACCTGCACACAGTAAGTGATGTGACACTATTTCCCGCTGAGATAATAACTCCACTTTCCTGACAGGACAAGTGCAGAGGTAATTGAGATCTCAGAGAGATTAATTACATGTACATGGCAGAGACTATGGCACTGGTAGCTTTGTTACCATAGCTTTACTTTGTGTGCTTCAAGGGAAACCTAGTAGGGATTTATGAGCTTTTCAGTAACAGAGCATGCAATGGGCACATGTGGCTGCTGGAGAATTGTGCTAAGATTTGGTAGTTAAACTCTGGAGCTCAGAAACTTTTTCAATGAACTCTTTTGCCCCTCATCCACATATTTTCTGTAGCTTGAGAAATTCTGGCTCAAAAGTGCTGATTAATCTATATAAATTCTCAGGTGGAAACTGACATTCATCCTTAACCAGTCCTGTTTCCTCCTGTGGCGATTCTGTATTTATTATTGATATAAGATTTTGTCTGTGAGGTGATAAAGGAGAGCAGAGCATACTTGTCATGTTTCTGTCACTTAGATTGGGTCTGTCAGGCCTCTGTGGTTTTAGCCCAGCCAACACAGCGGAGAGGAATGATAAATGCCAACTGTTACACAGTAAAGAAGTGAGTTTTGACTGAATTTGGGATTAGAGACACTTGTTTTAGGTAGCGTTTCCCTATCCATACTTATTTCCCTCATAATTGAAAATCCATGTGGTTTTTCAGCGTAGTTCCCATGAATCACTATAAATTTAGGTCATCTTACTATAGTGATTTCTGAGCCCTGGAAATTTTACTTCCCAGTTCTGCTTTGATGCCTTGTGAAGAACCAGCTTTAGCAAAACAGTCTTACATTTTTATCTCAATCATATATCCGTATCCTATTGGCTTCAAGTGCTGGAGCTGGCACACACTGAGTGCTGGAGCTAGTGCCGCGTGGGCTGGCAGCGGCCAGGCACAGCAGCTGCCTTGCTGTTGGTGTTCATCATACCAGCACTGAGCGGTCACAAAGATTTCGTTCTTCTTTCAATTTAATTGTAAATGCTTGCTGTGGGACAAGTCTACTGTAAGGGCACTTTGGAGGCTGAAGCTTTCCATCACTGGCACAGCTACAAGCCTGGCTGGGAAGCTGGGCTGCCTGCAATGGGTGCTGCCTGCAATGGGTGCTGCCTGCGATTGGAGTTGCCTGTACTGAGCGCTCCCTGCAGTGGGTGCTGCCTGCAATGGTTGCTGCCTGCAGGGGAGCTTCCTGCCTGCCTGCCTGCCTGCCTGCAGTGGCTGCTGCCTGCAATGGGAGCTGCCTGCAGTCTCTCCCCCACCACTCGCCTGTTGCCATGGAGAGCAGATTTTGTCATGCACACTAGTGGGTCCCGCGTCTCCTCTCTTCCAGGGTAATCTGCTGTCACTGCAGTCATCACAATAACTGGGCTTTTTTTTTTTCTTTTTTTAAATATACTCTTCTCAGTACCACATATCACTTTCGGCTGCTTAGGTGAATTCCTGACATTAGTACCACAATGTGCTGTGCTCGTTTGAACTGGGAGACAAAAGCCAGATGCACTCTGCTCAAAAAATTGCTCAGTGCTACTGTATGCTGTGAGGTTACTTGGGATGCATGCGCTACTGTTTCACCTTTTGTCTTTAAAGTGATGTAGGATGAATGTCTTTCAAACGAAAAGACAGGCGACTGAAGAAAAAAAAGGGGGGAAAAAACAAGTAACAAGATCAAAGACGTAAATAGAACAAAATATGCACAAGAGATCTCATCTGAGATCAAAGATGTGAGCATAATTACCATGAATAAGACGTGCAGAGCTCACCAAAACAGAATGTTTTGTGTGCCTGAAGAATTCTGCAGAAATGAACCATTCTGTGGGAAATCAAATGCTCCGCAAAGTGAGGAAGGGAGATTTGTTCTGCAGTGGAGGGGGAAAACGGGAAAGCCTGCCGTTACTGCACTGCTGCGCGGCGTTGGCTGACCCAGGGCGCAGTGGCAGCCATTGAAGTAACTCAGAAAAATCCTCCCAATGTTTGATCATAAAGAGGTTGTGATTTGGGTGGGGAAGAAGCCGCAGACGCAGTTCTTTATCCCTGGGAGATGTGTAGCTCTCAGGCAGACGTTTCCAAGGTTAAATGCAGTGATTGTGTTACAGGTGCAGCTGGAAAAAAACAATTGCTCTGTTAAAGTAACTTAATGCATAGAGGAATTGTACAGAACATGAAGAATTTCCTTTCCCTAATGCTGTTCCATCAGAGATTACGAATATATCTGCGATTTTTATGGCTGTTACTCACACATGCCCACAGAAAGTCCCCATAAATTGAATAAATAAATAAGTTGTCTGGGAGAGTCATAAAGAAAGTTACAGTGCATGAACTGAGATTGCAAAATGCCAGTTCTTCCCAGGAAAAGACTCCACGAGCTTTATTCTGGTCACATGTAACAGAATACTGATTGATTTCCGGTGGAACCAGTCTAGATTTGATCCTTCCCTGAGAACACAGTCTGGATGCTGGTCAGTCCTCACTGTGTTCCAGAAGGTGTGCCTTCTCCATGACTATCTCAAGCATGAGGAGAGTGTGGAAACCCAAGGAGACAGACTTGAGAGTGTTTATTGTTTTTACACCTCTCTTTGTATTGGCATGAACAGGAGATTCAGACACAGTTCCACATGTCAGCCTTGTTTCCACTTGGAAGAGGGGAAGAAGAGGAAAGTGTGAATGCTGAGCCTGCTGCCACTGCTTATTTTCTCAGAAACATTTCTGGAACTGCATTTAGCATAAAGATTTGTATGGTTTTTGTGGTGGTGTTATTGTTTTGTCTGATGTAGCCTGATCAGGTCTAATCTGATTCTGCTGCAGATGAGCATTTTGCAAGTACTGTAGAATTTTTATGGTATCATAATACATTTAAAAACATATCATTTTCACCAGGCAAAAGATAGCTTACTTGGATGAGAAGTTGCACAGCTTCTTCTATTCTCATTAGCACAACAGACCCAGTTCAATCTTCCATCATGTCCTTGTGGTCTTTCTGAAATAGAGGCATAGAGATTCACTTGAGACGAGATTTTGTCCTTCTGCAGGAGATATACTTCACAGACAGAGCACCGTTAAGTCCTTAGTCCAGGATGATTTATGATTTATCATCTTAAGATCACCAGGTGCTGTCAGATCAGAGACAAGGGACAGTTAGTTCTGCCACGTGTACTATTGTTTCTGTTCTGCCAACTTTGCCTTGGGCTTCCATGCTGTGTGGAATCAGTAAACTCACTCAAGAAATGGCTCATGTGTGAGTGTGTATATGTATATATTTAGCTTGGTGTTCTCAATCATATTCACAAATCCTTTTGAAACAACAAGCACACTCATGTTTCCGGCCAGCCCAATTTAGATGTCCTTGCTGGAGCTGCAGCACTGGTCAGGGTGAGCTCCGTGGGTCTCTTCCGACTTCAGCCCTTCTACGGTTCTGTACTTGGAGCTCCTCAGTCTCTTTATTTGGATTCAGATGATATAACAATAGAAACCCCTGTCTCATTTTATTCTATAAATGGGATCCATTCAACAAAATGGGCTCAACAGGAATGGTGATCACAAATTTCGTATGTGTGTAATATATTCAGTTATTTTCATTAGATAATGTTATGGGCTCCGGTTCAACTAAGTACTTAAATGCCAAAGACAGGCACACGAATGATCCCAAGGAAGTCAAGAGAGGTGCTTTTATAGTGAATACTTAAGCTTAAGTGCTTGGCTGAATAAGAGCCATACTCTTGATTTTCATTAAAACAGTACTGAGAAGAGCGTGTACGTAGTTTGTGCAGCAGAGAGAAGAAGGGCATTAATTGCATGTGAGTCTCCACCTTCTACCATAGTTTTTGAAATTTTGACATTTGGTCTAAGTGATGCTGAAAGGCAAAGGCTCACCTCTGAAAATCCAGTTCATAATTGCTGAGCAATAAAGTAAGCTGGACATGGCATCTGAAAAATATTTTGGTTCGCCTTCTCCTGAGGACTAGAGCCTTCCTTGTGATTCCAGCAATGAAAGAGTTTTAGGGTGGGCGTAAAGGCCAAGCAAAGCTTAGTTTAAGTGGGAGCCAGACCCAGAGTGTGTGTATCAAGGACTATCTGAGTTACATATTCAGTGCTGCTCACGACTTCTGCAGAATTGTAGAGCATGTTAGAAATAAAATACTGCTTACAAAAGGGGACTTATGTTTTCCATTCCTCTGGAAAAGAAATAAGGAGAAAAACATATCTGTGCCTGTTCAAAGGCTGCCCAAGGACAGCTTTCATTCTTTGTGACCCACTTATATAATCGGCTTCCGCGGGAACTCCTCAGACAGTTATACTTAAAGAAAAGAAAAGAAAAGAAAAGAAAAAGCCTGATCAGTGCGTCTAATCTTCAGCCTTAGAACAGATCCAGGCTTGAAGCCATTGATAAATATCTTGCATCTCCAGCTGCCCTTGCAAAAATTTCACAAAGAAAGAGATGAGCAGTGCTGGAAATGAGAAATTAACTCTATCCATGTAAATATCACATGGCGCAGTTAAAGATCCTTTGGTTTGTAAGAACTAGGTCAATGAGTTTTAGTTCGAGCCAGCACAGGCTGACTCATTGCTCTCATGTCACCTTTCTCCAGCTGTGTTTTTTGGGCACAGTGTGAGTACTCTGGGTGTTCTGTTGGTATTGCCAGGCCTCCCTTCTGGAAGCAGTGCTCCCACTGGATTTCATGCCCACACCACAAGCATGAGGAGAGTGACACTCAGCGGAGGCTTATCAGACAGGAACCCCATCGCCCCTGATAGCTGAGTGTGGGGCAAGTGGGCAGCACTGATGGGCCTCAGCCTGCCCTGCACGTCTTTGTGGGAAGGTAACAAAGCTTTTTCTTGCATTTTTTTCTGCATTGCTTTTGAACAATGTTCGACACTGTTTGAGGAACATGCAGAGGGACAGGATCTGTGGTATACCTGTTTGCAACTCCCAGAACTCCCAGAAAGGAAAGAAAGAGAGCACAAAGCTCTGGTGAGCTCCAGGCAGTAGTACTGCATGTTCACAGAGAGGGCCTATATAACAGAAAAAGCCTTTTGTGGAAACTGGAGAAATGTGGAGAGCCAGAGGGTTAGTTGTAGTAAAATGTGGAAAACCTGAGTCCTTTTGGGTTTCCTGTTGTCATTGACTAAACAAGCAACAAATTTGCTTGGTGGTGGTGTTTCCTAAGGAAGAAGAAAATAGAAACTAATGAAGTTTGTTGTAGTTGATTGTGATTTGAAGAAGTTAAGATATTCACCATCCGCTGTAGTAATTCCCTGGATACTGTGTCATGTTAGGTCTGCCAGAATGAAAAATAGATTAAAAAAAAATCAGTATTATCTTGATACAAGCCCTGAATTCTTGTTGTTCCCATCATATGAATATTGAGTCATTGATATTTTATATGTCACACAGAATGGTTGAGATATCAGAGAAGATTTGCATAAGCATCCCAGAGGCATTTTTGGCTGTCTTGCATGCAGAAGATTTAGCCTGTTGCCTTTACCCAGAGTCTGCTGTAATGCTGCATGCCAGAGATGATAATTCATTTTGAGAAACGTGATCAGAAGAGCCCTTATGGAGGTGTGACAGATGCAGCTGTAGCCATCGCATGAAGTACTTTCCCACAACCTGAAAAATATATCTCTAGATTTTCCTTCTTGATGAATTTTTTAGGCATTGTTGAATTGAAGTTGTTGCACACAGTGAAATGCCTAAAAGAGCAAGGGGATAAAAAGGTTAAAGTGCTCGCAGTCATAGTTTCAGGGCTTAATTGGACACTAGCAACTCTTCTAGGAGCATTCCTCCAAAGAATGCTGGCGTTCTTGTAGGCTTCAAACAATGGAGATGCGTGGGTTGGTGCCATCTGCAGCCTAGGGCTCGTGGAACAAAAAGATGTTTGAAGAAGAGGGAAATTCTCAGAGATATGGTAGAATGGGAATGATCTGAAAGTAATCAATCATTGCGGTGACATAAATCACAACACACAACAGCCCACAGCCAGAAGATGTCAAATACCGCCTGCGGCGCGTCAGTCTCTCTGGCATCATCACTTTTGTGTGCCATGCCACTGCTTTTTTGTGGGCCATCAATTTTGTTGGGTGATGAAATGTGAGAATGCTGCTAGTCCTCCTTCCTCGCTAATGCAAGCTTTATGATTGCGCACCCTAACATACTCTTAAGGCGCATTCATCCTTTGACCTGAACTAACAATCAATTGTGAACTGGGTGCCAAATCCACCAGATGTTGCTTGATCTCATAATTACGTTAGTGCCATTGCTCCAGTGCAACAGCATCAAAACAATACCAGCCAATCTGGGGCACAAAGAGACTCTGCAACTCTCATGTGGTCATCTGGTTCACGCCTGACATTTTTGCCTAAAGCTCTCAGATGCTAAACTTAATTTTCCTTCCTTGATTATAAGCAAAATGATCTGTGCACAATATTAAAAAAACATTTATCAGCTGGAAAACAGTAAAAGGCATGGCATAAACTCATATAAATGTTAATGAAAGTCAGACAAAATTAAGCAACATTATTGTGTTCTTCAAGCTCTTCCACTCTGTAACTTAAAAGAAGATCTGGTAGGGGAAATTGGAACAGTTTGAGGATAAGCACAGAAAGCATTGTTTTGAAATTTACTCTCCTTCTTGTGGTTCAGAACACCGTCTCAAGTTCTGCTAAATGGAGCAAGCATAGTTCTCCTTTAACTCGTTCCGATATTGATAAACAGCTCAATAAAAATCACAGCTCCCTTACTTCTGATAGAATGGCTCTATCTTCCTGTTGTTGCCTATAAAGAGAAGCTTGACCTACCAGCTGCATAGCTCCGACCAAGAAACTCCACAGAGTGCTAAAGCATGGGCTGTAGTGGTGTGTGATGGGATTTATTCCTCCAGGTTGAGTGATGCCCTGCTGAAGGTCTGTAGGGCTTCCTGAGTGCAAGGCTCCAAATCCCAGCGCAAATGGCTCAAACTGTTACTCTTTGTCTTATGAAACTGAGCTGCTAAGTGAAACTGAAACATAACAAGGACGTTTTCATCCCATTTTTCCCAGCTCTCCCACACCCCAAATTGCTGCTGGGCCTGGTGCCCCTCTCATTCACCGGCCTCCCTTTTTCCGGAGCTCAGCCCTGAGCACTGGGGGCAGATGTGGGTGCAGAATGGCACGTGAGACCATCAACTCAGGGGCCCTGACTGCTGTGCTGCCCTCAGGAAATTTTGCTTTTTAAGAAAAAACGGAGTTCTCAGCAGCAGTGATGGTGAAATGGCAGCGGTTTCCTTCTCTCTTGATTGTGAACTATAACGTCTCAAACATGACACAAGGAAAACTGAAGCACAGGACAGTAACCGCCAGCTAAAAAGAGTTTCTAAATGATACAATTTGGCTTCGGCTTCTAATATTCTCCATTTTACATGATTTTCACTTCAGATAGAATATAGAGTCACACACACGAGAAATTTTACTTCCTGCACTACTACAGTTTTCAACCATAACGGCCTATGTAGGCCAGTAGGCAAATATTATACCCTAAAGTTTCAAATGATTGCCATCTTGATGCTTCACATCTGATCTTTAATAAATGTTGTTTTACACAGTGCAATTATATTTTGGGATGTAAAACTCTAAGAATAATCCCGAACCTTTTAGCAGAGCTGGGTATTTTCAGGGTGCACGCACGTCTCAGCTCTGATCTAACAGCACAAATCTGAAGCAATTTCCTTGAAATCAGTACAATTACATCAGCACAAACCCTATAAAAGGGGGATGAGGGACAGACCTTTATTTCTTTTCCAGTCAGTTCTAGAGATATAGTATTTTCCATTTAGTCAAATGAAAAGAACTGTAAAGGGATAGAAAGAAATGATAGAACTAGATTTTATTATTTAACATATGGGAAACTTGGTTATTTTTTTACCATAAGCATATGAAGGAAAAAGAGCTGAAGTAAAATGGAAAAAATTCATCTCAGGTGTTGTGTCATGAAATCCAAGGAAGTGACATCAAAGATTAAGTCTGGTCCATTTATTTTTAAGCTATGGTCTTTAAGTATCAGATTTTATGTCTGGATTTTAATGTGAATTTTAAAATATCTTTTTTCTTGTGGTAAACATAAAACTGAGTAAGGATCCAAAAAACCTTGATCTGTCACTTGGTACCAACGTAAGACCCCCATAACAGGTACTGCAATTCTTTTTTCATGGAGAAATGGCAGAGCAGAGGGCACAGGGTACGCAGAGCCGTGGGCTGATGGCACATGATTGCCCAGGGACGAACCAGGGAAGTGCAGAGGGATGTGGGGATCACGGTACGGATAAGACAGGGGTCCGTCGTGCTGAGTTCTGCTCTGAGTCCAACACCAAAAACCCTTCTGTGGGAAGAAGTTGAGTGGAACTGCTGGAGTTTCTTTTCATGGGTTATTTAAGCAGCACAAGATGTTGTTAATTCCGAGTTTCTTGCATGTTATTCAGGAAAGTATGTCTGATTATGTAAATTAAAAGTTGCTGCTTAGAAATATTTTGCTTGAGAGATTGCAAAGGCAACACAGTAAATGAATTAAGATCAGAGAGTCTTGCTCAAGTGAGAAGATGCATAAGTAACCACATGTGTTGTTGAAAAATACATATTGTTTACAACATACTCTTACAAGATCCTTAAATATTTCACTTTGAGGTTTGCTTGATATAAAATATTGCATTTGTTTGCAATATTGCAAGCTTGTCACATGGGCTGGGCTCTAAGCTGACTCACAGCTACATCCAGAATAAAACCACTATGCCATCCCACTGCAATTGTGGATTTAATTTGATTACTTTCCATCTCTTTAAGAGAAACAAGAGAGTTTTCAAACCAAAAGGCATTGACTGCTTACCTAATTAAAAATGTACCCATCTGCTGGTTTGGTGGCTGACTTGTTATTCAAAGCATGCGGATCTAAGTAGGTTGATTTATTTATGAAGACCTTATGACACTGAGAGATATGCACTCAAAAACATGTAAAAATAAATGTGGCTGCAGATGGGTAGATACACACAGATCTTTATGGGGTTCTAAATAACATAGTGTTTTGGAAAATAGGCTTTCTGGGGAAGCTCCTTTTGTGAGGGCTGCTCAGAAAGCAGTGCCTCCTATTGTACGACGTTGGCCCACAACGCCAGAGGCGGACATTGGTGGGATGGCAGTAGAGGCTGAGCCTTCCCACCAGTATCCCACTGCATTTTGTTCCGCGTGACAGATGGCAGCAGAGGGGCGGTCTGATAGATGGCGTCTGACATGGAAGTGTGTCCGAAGCAAAGGTGTGCCACTGAATTCCTCCCTGCAGAAAAACGGCACCCACTGACATTTGTGGACACTTGCTGAACACTGATGGAGACCCAACAGTGGATGTGAGCACAGTGAGGTGATGGGTGGTGCGTTTCAGCTGTGCTGACTGTGACAGTGGATCACCTCCACTGGGGTGCATTTTTACAAGAGTGTTACGCAGGGTCCTGTTCATTGCTGGCAAAAATGCATAGCTTATGGTGGTAACTGTTGAAAGTAGTGTTTTGTAGCTGAGAATTTGCTCTATCAAATAGTATTTTTGTGCTCCTTATATCTGCTGTCATTTCTACGGAAATAAATAAGAGACATTACTTTTGGAGCAACCTGTGTACAACGCATGTGCTTCCACATATTTAACATTTAAAGCTCAAACAACAAAGCAGCCAGCTAACATGTTGAGTGATAGTTCTAGTCTGAATCTCCTATAGTGCCTTTTAAGGTGCAGTGACTGGTTCTGAAAACTTTGTGTGAGCGACCGACTCCTCAGGAGATGCTACATTTTCATCAGTGCTTTATTTAGAGAATGTTTTAAAGTGAATTTTAATCAAAGGAGAAAATCATTATCGCTCACAAATATCATGTATTGGAATTAGGGTAAATGCTGTCTTCTTATATTTCATTTCATTGATATATTGGTAGATCTTCAGCAAATTGAATTTCCTAGTAACTATGCTAAGGTGAAGGGAAAATCAGGTTCTAATGGATTCATTCTTTATTTCCTCAGGTAAAGTTTATTCACCATTTTATGGGCTCTAGGAAGTTCCCAGTGTAATGAAGCCATCATGGGATTTCCATGCAGGGTGTGGAGCTGTTAGTGTTAAGTCTCACATCATTACTGCTGCAATTCCACTGGCATGAGCTGGCTTCTTAAACTAATATAATGGACTAATGCCCATGCCTTGTATACGATGCTGTAAGCAAAGCCGAGTTCGTAGGTGGTCTGCATTGGCCACCTGAGAGGTATAAGGAAAGTGGAGAATTACGTGGCTGGGAACAGTGCTGCAGGAGCTTTATGGCCTCTGTTTCTGTTTACCGCATGGTTTCTAATGGGTCCTTCTCAGCTTTTCTTCCCTCCATGGGTCTGGCCACGTTTCTTCAGGTTTTGTGTATGTTTGCATGTGCGTTCACATTCATACGTGACAAAAGGGACAGAAATGATCCCTTTATAGACCACCTGACTACGCTGATAGCCTAGCAGATTGAAACCATCTTGCATCTAACAATGAAGTTGCTTTCAGCAGAAATGTATTTTCTACCATACCAAGCATTGACAATTGTGCTCAGCTTCACAAAAATGCGTTTCTCTAAGCCAAGGTCAGTTTAAACTGGTTCCCCAGTATATACATTTTTAAATTCCCTGGGAATCTCTTTTTATTTTCATGTCAAGACAAGCATGTGGGTTTCTTAGCGCCAACAAAGTAAAGAAATACGGTTTGTATGTAGATTTAGCCAAGGAAGGATATTAGACTGAGTTGGGTTTTGGTAGGAAGCCATTTTTGGGGGAAAACTCTGGAGATGGTTGAATAATCCTTATAGTAACAGATGTCACCACTGGGAATCTGTTTTACTTTTACAGCTCTTTATGTGAGTGTCTTGCTGGCATTTTTGGTTACTTTGGATCCGTGGGTGAAACTCAAACAAATCTGCGTTGTCCTCGTGCTTTGATCTGTCCCAAGGATATATTTTGATGAAAGTTCCTGATAGAAATCAAGGAAAGAAAACCCATACATTTTACTGCGTGTGCTCCTTCAGTGCAGAAGCATTCTTCTCTGCTTCCGTAAGGAACGGATAAAAAATTGTACTGGTAATCCTTTGCTTTTGTTTCCAACACACTGCAAATGGCTGTTTTCCTGGTCCCATGTGAGCCCTTGAAACAGGGGACAAGGGATCGCAACGGGTCAGGGCAAATGGTTAGTCACACTGCTCTGTAGAATCGAGCCCATTGTCCGGGTGCTAAGCAAGTTTTCCACTGCTCATTTCAGCCGCCATTCGGAACTGTGGGCAGCGTGGTAACGCGGGTAAGGAGTTGTAATGGTGGTGGGCAGGGGGCCGCCGAGGGAAGCTGGCAGCTCTGAAGCAGAAGCAGCACTTTGCAGTTCTCCCCAGGCACAACAGTTTTCCTGTTTTCCTCAGGGTACCACAAGAGAAAATATTTGGGAAAAAATGTTGTCGGAAACACGGCTGTGTAGGGATTTGGAAAATTTGACAGCAGTGCGTCTCAGTAAAGCAGTACGAGGGAGTCATCTCTAATGGACACGGAGCTCTGAGGTACAACTCGGAGGCACTCCTGCTGCTGTGTGCGGGAGCATGGCACGGCTTGGGGCTGCCTCCATCAGCGGGACGAGCTGTGTGCTGCTGGCGAGCGGGGGAACGGCATCTGGGAAACTGTGCTTCTGACCAAGGGAAACTGCCTGATGGTGCCAGCGGTGCACTGAAATAACAGCAACTAATTTGTATCTCATCAATTAGAAGAATTCTTAAAATTAGGTTCGTGCTTGAGTAGCACAGGGTGCGGGCACGGACCCATGCAGGTCTTTTGTTCTGATGTCCCTGTGGTGCTCACACCCCAGAGAGCAGGCTTGGCAGCCGGCTGTGCGGGGGGCTGTACGAGGATATCTGCGTTTGTGACAAGAGCCAGCAGATGGGTATGAATGAAAAGCAAGGCAATGCAGTGGCAGCGCTGCCAGCACAGCAAACTTCACCTTATTCTCTGAATGCTCCTCAGATCAGTGGCAGCATGGAGGAAAACAATAACCGTCACCTTTTTGACATAAAATCAATCAAATGGTATTTTGTTTTTTTTTTTTCCTTTTCTCCCATTGTTCTTCTTGCAGGTTTTCATTGCTATGGTTTTTTTTTTTTTTGCTTTGTGTGAAATTAATCTAGAATGTGAAATATTTTGCAATGAAATCAATGCAGACACTGAGCTAAAGCAAATGCAAATGTATGTACTCACTTTCCCCAGCTAGAGGTTCCTTAAAATGTGGCAAATCATTTCTTAGAAAATAAACAGCCATTCTTTGCTGCCTGCAGCTTCTCTGTAGCAAGGACAGAGATGCTCAGGGAATGCATCAGACAGAGATAAGCCCAGCATTACTATTTTCAGATTGGTCTGTAGACAGCAGGTATAAAGGTGCTTTCGTGCCTTACAGATGTTCCTGAATGAAGCTGGCCCCTTCTGCGGGAGCAGTGCGGCTGACAGTGGCTGCCTGCAGTTCTCTCTGAGCTGTTTTAAGGCAGGCACGGCAGGCACTCAGCTCCAGCCAACTTGTAAAGTTTTACTGTGACAGCGACTGAGAGTCTCCCAGGAAACCTGTGCAGAGCTGAGCACAGCTCTCCTCCTGGGGGCAGTCCCAGCCTCTGCCCTGCTTGGGGAGCACTGCAGTCACTCTTGCGTTCATGGAAAAAATGCACAAATGCTTTCCACTTTTTTAGGAGAACAAAAAGCAGGGTCTTACATTTCGTTCTAGAGAAAACCAATCTGTCTGTATCGTGCTACTAAAAAATGGCACGCAGTAATAAAGAAGGAGGGGCTGGTTTTGTTCCTTAATGTAAGCACAGAAACAGTTTCCTTCTATATGTTTGCTAAAATTTTGTTCATTAGTCTGGGTGGAGTATCTCAGAGAGCATGGCTCACTCAGAGCTCATTTGGATTTACTCTCTTGGAAGTGCCAGAACTGTTCAGGGCTCCGTAGGGAACCTGTTCCTGGTACAGCTTGATTGGTACCATCATTGCATGAATAATCTCTGGAAAGATCACTGTCTCCAAACGCAGAGCAACCATGAGTCAGAGCTCCGGCATGCTGTTCTTTAGGTTATTTTATCAAAAAAACAGGTTGGAGACTTTGCTTTTTAATTAATTATCTGTGCATCCAAAGGCATTCCTGCAGAACGTTTATCAGGACAATAAATATAATCCTGCATCTTTTTAAATTTATTTTATATATATTTTTTTAGTAATACCTGAAGTAATTAATGGCAGGAAAGCTGAAATTCCCGCAGGAAAACAAATCCAATTTATA
Source organism: Lagopus leucura (assembly GCF_019238085.1). Taxonomy (NCBI): domain Eukaryota; kingdom Metazoa; phylum Chordata; class Aves; order Galliformes; family Phasianidae; genus Lagopus; species Lagopus leucura. Next base: position 8,104,486 of record NW_024962274.1, read on the forward strand.
TTGATTTAGGATTGGTTCTATTCCACACGAAGGGCCCAGTTCCACCTCTTCAGGTTTCCTAGCTAAATTCCTACAAAAATTCACTCAACTTCATCTTAGACCAGGCCAGAATCTAGCTGAGAAGTCCCAAACTGCGACCTTATTCTTGAAAGAGGAAAGCTACATCTGTTGAACTCGATCTTTTCCCCACTGCAGACAGAGATGGGTGTGTGCTTCTAAAGAAATCTGGATGTAGTTTGCCATTCCCCGCGCTTAGACTTCAGCCTCACCCTTCGCGTTCAACGAAGGCTCCTCCGAAACGGCCACAGTCAGCTTTCCCTGCCACTTCTGGCACGGGCTGCCGCTCTCGCCGCGATTCCTGCTGGGCGGCGCAGCCCTCCCAGCTCCCTGGCTGCACCCTCTGCCCGCCGGCCGTGCCCCCCGCGGCCCCACAGCCCATCCCACCCAGCTCGGCGGCTGGAGGCTGATCGCTGCTGCTTGCTGCTGCAAATGCCAGAGATGCTCAAAAGCCTTTTGTAGTCATTCAGGTATCTGTTAACCTCCGCAGCTCTCAATAACCTTTCGGTGCAGTGTACGCACGCACATTCCGCTCCGAGTTGCCAAGCATCTGTGCTCGCAGTGCAAACAACCTGCGGGGCTGCACAGCTATGCACGGCGTTCTCGGTCACGCTCCGACTTGGGACAGCTGCGGCTTGCTGCCTGCCTCCGGCCTGCCTGCAGGACAGCACAGCGAGCCCAGCCCTGCGCTGCCGAGGTGGGTGCTTGGCTCTGCTGCATCGGGCCTGTTGTTGGGTGATGGGCTGCAGCACTGGGCTTGGCACTGGCTGCATTTCTTCCTTTTGTTCTTCACTGTGTCTGAGCTGCTATTCACATTTTACAGTTTGCCAGTGCCCTTCTGTGCTCACTGATGGTGGGCAGCACGAACTGTATCACAAACACTCCTGCATGGTCAGTGCTTTTGGTGACAGGATTTCTGTTTGGGGACCTGATAGTGGCATACTGCAAATGTTAGGGGTTGCACTGTACAGAGCTGTGTACCAGCTGCGGCTTCACTTGGCACTGACATCCCACAACATCTCACTGACGCTCACCCAGCCCTCCTCAGTGGCACTGGTTGGGGAAGGGAAGAGTCCCGCACGGCTGTCCCTGTGCTGCCAAGACCTGGCTTGTGCCCAGTCAGAAGAAGCACACTGTCAGGCTTCTGCCGTTAGCAAAAAGGCTGCAGTAAATAGGCAACTGTTGTGATGATGGTCACAGTTAAGAGAAGGAAGTGTCAGTACGTTCCAGTGCCTAAAGCTCACTTGTTTCACAGAGTGGATTTGCAAATGAGCTACAGGTCTGATCCCTTTCTTATTGAGGTCAACAGCAAAGCTCCCTGTGATCCCAGCTGGAATAGAACTGCTGGGATGCCGTGATGCTCTCTCTCCTCACTGGGATCCTGCAGCTTTTTGTGCTCTGGCAGCAGCTTCAGCTAATGGCAGCTCAGCCTGGGGAACCGCATCCTGCTCGGACCCAGGATCAGCTGCTGCTCGCACATAGCTTGCAAGAGGTTTGGTCAGGGGACTGATGGGCAGATGTGCTATGCCCACAGCTCTGCCAAAGGTCTCTGAGCCTGGAGGGGATGGTGGGCAGCATGGTGCTGGTATTGGCTGTGCCACCACGGTGTGTGCCAGGCCTGCAGGGCCGGGCTGTGGGCACACAGCTGCCTCGGGCTGCTGTGCTTTCTGTGCAGGGGCTGGTCGGGTGCAAGCTGTGTGGGAGAGAGGTAAATGGCTCACATTTTTGTGGGAAAAAGCTTTTCAGAGGATCCGGGTGCATTTTCCCCTGCAGGCTGTGGAATTGCATACTAAAGGAGGATCTGTGCTTCCTCCCCCCCGCTGCTTCTTTTTCCTCCTGTTTTTTCCCCACCTCAGCATGGTGCTGGGCCCCAGGAGGCCCGCAAGCACACAGAGCTTCCTACCAAGGCTGTCACTTGACTGACAGCAAAAAGCTTCCGAGAGATGGACGAGCGTGAGTAGGTGGGCAGAGGGAGAAAGGGGAGAAAGGCACAGTGTGCAGCAGCCCCACATCCTGCTGGGGCAGGAAGGCACCAGGCTGTGCATTCACAGCTAGGTAGGGTGCAGAGCAGCTCCTTGTGCAGAGCTGTGTGATACTCCAGAGCCCTGCTAGCAACACTGCTTGCTGTGGGACCGTGCTCTGAGCACACAGCACCTGTCAGGGGGATGCTGTGTGGGTACCACAGTGTTCACCAGCGCTTCAAAACGAACAGAAAACAAATGGTGAATGCAGGGGGGACCAGCGATCTTTCTGTGATCAGTTGCCCCACTGCTGCCAAGCACGGCCAGGGCTGGATCCCAGTGTGTGCTGCGTGCTGTGGGCAGGGTCAGCCCGAGTGCTGCTGCAGCTGGTGTGGCCGTGTGGGCTGTATGTGCTGAGGTGACCCTGAGTGAGGAAGCAGCAATTGTTTTGGCACGGCTTCTTTCACACATTTCTAACAGCCAAAGTGCAGTGGATTTGGTTCAACTGGGACCATTTCTGTTGTTATATTTACAAGGCTGTTTTGTATTGTCTATGTTTATTTTATCTGAAAAAATCTCTAAATTAAAGTGGCATCAATATACTTGGAATATTTTAGAGGTTTCAAAGCATGTCGTAATTGATGACAACTGACGTTTCTGTCATTGCAATAGAAACGACCCAGTCTTTTGCAACCCCACACCATTTACCCTAACATGAAGGTGGGAGGCTCACATCATTGGAACCGAGCCCTGCCTGCTTTGGGGTGTAATAATAACGGAACAATTCCTTCTCTTCCTCTTAATTAAGCCGAGAATTCGCATCGATAATTAAAGTCAGGAAGCGCAGAGTTTAACAATGGCACAGCCGTGCTGCTTCCAGCCCCCCGCCCCGACAGGCGCTCCGAGCTTTCGCCGTGTGCGGCCCAGAGGCTGGCGTCGCTCCCCGCTCCTCCGGTTCCGCTCGGAGCTGCCCCGTAACGGGCGCTCGTGGGGAGGGGGAGGCCGAGCCCCGGCCGGGAGGAGCCGAATTGGTAGCGGCGAGTTTGAGAGCTGTGCTACGGGCGGGCAGAGAGCGCGCTGCCGGAGCTCGCCCACATTAAAAGCAGTGAGAGGTACTTTCCTGAGGCAGAAACGCGATGGCAGCAACATAACCGCAGCGGGTGCGGGGGCTGCTCGACCCCAGGCGCGCGGCGCTCCGGCGCGGGGCAGCGGGGCCGCAGAGGCGCTCGGCGCGGCCGCCAGGTGGCGCTGTTGCCCAGCGGTGGGGTGGCGCGGGCGCTGTGGGGCCGCTCTCTGCCCGATGCCCGCAGTTCCCGGGCGCCGCGCGGTACCGGGAGGGGGCGGGTTCTCCTCGCGACTTTTTGTGATTTCTTTACTCAGTTATTTGTTTGTCCGTCCGCGCGTTCTTCCTTCCTCCTTCGTTTTCCCCGCTTGCGGGCTCCTCGGGCCGCACCGCTCCCGGCCCCGCCGCCCGCTTTGGCCACCGCACAGAGGGGCGGAGCGGGGCGGGGCCGGCGGCGCGGGGCGGGCGGCGATTGGCGGCGGCTCGGCGGCTCGGCCCGCCCCTTGGCAATGCCTATGCCCGCGCGCCCATGCGGGCGTTATTCCACTGGGATGGCGCGGCCGGGCGGCATGGCCGGGGTCCCCGTCGGCGCGCTCCTCCCGCTCCTCGTCGGCGTCTGCGGGGCCGTCACCGGCTCCCGCGTGTACCCCGCCAACGAAGGTGAGGCGCGGCCGCCCCGCGGGAAAGTTCGGTGCCGGCGCCGGTCCCTCCGCCCCACGGGCCGCGCGCTCCCGGGCGCTGCCGCGGGCCGGGGCCGGACAGGTGCGCGGGGCGGAGCGCGAGTGCCGCGGCCCCCGCGCCTTTCGCCCCTCTCACCCCTCTCACCCGGGCCGGGGCCGCCGCCGCCTTCTCGCGCGGCTCTCCCCGGAGCGGCGGCGGGCGGGTGCCCGGGGAGCGGACGCGGCGCGGGACGGGGCGGGAGCGGGAGCAAGACCGCCCTTGGGCGCCGGGGTCCCGGCAGCGCTCCGCCGAGCGTCCGAGGCGCTGCTCGTTCACCGTCCGGAGCTCCGCTCGCTCCCCCTGCCGCCCCGCGCCGCCCGAGCGGCTCCAGCGAGCGGCCCTGCCCCGCGCCGCGTTACTTCCCTGGGCGCCCCGCTCCGAGTCCCGCGTGGAGCTGCCCGGGACTCGCGCGCTGAGCGCTCGCCCCTGCGCGGTGTTCCCGAGTGCGGCCGGAGCGTAACGCGCTGTTTTGCCTCTCCGCAGTGACCCTGCTGGACTCCCGCTCGGTGCAGGGAGAGCTGGGCTGGATCGCGAGCCCGCTGGAAGGAGGGGTAAGTCCGCCGCTATCGGATCGCGAGGGCAAAGGGGGCGATTAGTGCGTTTCGGAGTGCCCTAATGGCGCGATTACCGCTGATTGCGGCGGGGAGGTCGGGTTTCGGCCCGGGCTCGCGGAGTGAATTACTCTTTGTTGGGGAAACTCTATACTCCCTTCGGATGGCTCTGTCATGGAAGAGGTAAAAAGCAAAAGGGCAGAAAAGAGGTTTCGGAATTAAGGGATCGGTTCAGGCACGGGCTTAGGTGCCTATTTGAAGGTGAAATACCAACGAGAAACGCGATCCGGCGGCTGAACCGGCGGTCCTGGCTGTAATTACTGCGTCTGGGGGCTGGCTCCGCCGGGCCGCGCTGCGCTCTGGCGCTGCCGCTCGCGGGTACGACGCGGGTCGGGGCTGCCGTCGGGTTGGCGCGGTGCGTTGGGCTCCCGCTGGGTACCTGCAGCGCGCAACCTGTGCCGCCCGGGTCTTTTGGTGCGCTTTTCATAAGGAGGTGTTTGTAAGAGAGAGTCGCTCCGATTCCCTGCGGTCCGGTGACAGCAGAAGCCTCACTTGGAGGCGGCCGGGGCTCCGCGCGGCGCTGCGGTGGGGCTGCAGGCAGGAGGGCAGGGTGCCCGCAGTGCGAGCCGCTGCTGCGGTCCGTGGGACGCGGGGCACTGCGGCTGGGGCTGGCGGGGTCACCGCGGTGTGCGGTTAGAAGGGGCTTTCTTCCTGAAAGAGAGCAGCTTAAGAAAAATGCAGGCATCGCACACTAATCGTTAATAACCATAATAAAATAATTAAAAAAAGCCCACCTCTCAAATCCTTTTCGTATGAGATGACTAAAGCAGCTTAGTTACTTTTCTTTGAGCACCCTAAGTCAAACTGGGTGAAAAATAAGTGCTGAAAGATCCAGACCCAAACACAACAGAGCGCTGGGGTCTTTGGGAACCTACGGGTTTAGTTCTGTGTGTGTGTTCCTGCTTGTAATTAGAAGAGAGCTAAGGAAACAGCAGCGGGTGGAAGCAATCTGAGGTTGTGCTGGTTGGCGACGTATTATGCATAAGCTCTGAATAGCCATAGCATGGGAGAAAGGGGGATTGTTTGGCTCCTCCATTGTTGTTCTGCCTGAACTTGACTACAGCCCGGCTGGGGCTGAGCCTGGCACACTGAGCTCCGGAGCACGGTGCTGAGCGGCAGCCCTGCAGGCTGCGCTGCGGTGCCCACTGGTTGCAGCCCTCAGCCTGCACAGCTGCCAGGAGCAGCTCTGCCTTGGGGAGGGCTGTAGGGCTGCAACCCAGGACGGGCAGCTGTGTGAGCAGGGTCTGTCCTGCAGCTCTGCAAGGGGAACCTGCGCTGTGGATGAAAGTAGGACCCAATGTATAAGTTTCAATAAGTCAGTGATGAATTGATGACCGGGGAGAGCCTTGTTACTATTAACTGTTGAATTCTCCCTTTCCCCTCATGTCTTCCCTGAAAGCTCCATGCAAGCTGGAGAAGGAAGCGCGCGCTCTCCTTGTGGACGTGACTGGTTTCACTAAACCTACATACGTGTGTTCTATTTTTAAGCCAGTAGTGAAAAATTTAAGAGTACATGGTCTGCTCTGAGAGACGGTGCTTGCAAAGCGTTTATTTTAGCTTTGTGTGCTGCAGATTTATTTCAGGCAGCAGCAGTGAACTCTCTCCTTTATCTTCCTGGGAAGACCCTGTCCTTCAGCACCAGTTTATCTGTGTGCACCTTCTCTATTCCAGGAGATGTGCCTCTGCACCCCTGCCAGTTCCTGAGGTGTGAGGGCTGCGTGAGTAAGACGGGTTAGAGATAAACGCTGCCATTTAGCAACGCCTGGCTGTAATCAAATGTATAGTAGCCCTGGAGGAATTAATGAATTGCAGTATAAACGTCATTAATGATTTTCTCTTGCGTTTCACAGTCGAAAAGCAGGTTTTGTGCCCAGAATGTTTTACTTTGCATCATTAAACCGTGAGAAGAGTTGAATTATGGAAGTTAACTTTTTGCTTTCAAGCTGAAATTAAGCCTTTGCCCACGTACTTGGAGTTACAAACCATTTACAGTGGCTGGAAGTCTTGGGGCTCTGGTCGTTTTCAGCTCTGGCGGGGAGATGTGCTTGCATTTGGTTTGTGTGTCCATGAAGTAAGAAACGTTTGCTGCGTGCTGGGAGGCAGGGCTGTGCTGAGGTCCTGAGCAAGGCTCGCTGAGTGTGGCTGCAGCCTCAGCAGGCTCTGCGTGGAGCCCTGTGCAGCATCCTCCTTTGTATGAGTGTGCTAAAGGAAATCCCGTGCGCGAGTATTGCTTCCCTCTGCTGCTTCCTTTCTCTTCTACCACACACGGATAGGTAGCATAGACCGGTCGCAAGCAGAATAGAAACTGATGGATCATAAAGACAATGTTGCAACAGTAAACTAGCTCTGTGGCAGCTGTAAATTAAATAACTGTCTTCTCACTAACACTGTGTTACACTTTACATTGATAGATGGCTTTTTAAGATTTATTTTTTCCTTTTTCTGTGAAAAGTCATGGCATGCTGAGTATTGATTTCCCCCCGCCCCATCCCCTGCTTCCATTTTAATTTGCAGTTATAGCTGGGCAGCGAATAAAATATTATTTGCTCTGCTCCTAGTGACTCATGGTGCTAACTGCTGTCTTTCTATAAATGGATTCAGCTAAGCTGGAATCTCTTTAAGTAAAAATCACTCTCATATGAGCAGTCCTTGTGAGCAGAGTGCAGGATCTTATACTAGAAGGCCCTTAACATTAAGAAGGCTTTTGTTTGTCGAAGCCATGGCTTCAGAACAGCACTTCTGGGAAGTCTCTCTAAAGTTTCTGATGGATTTTTTTTTTTTTCTTTTCTAAGGATGATTTTTATATGCTTTTTTGTATATCCTCCAAACTCAAGCAGGCATTGTCTAATACATGCTGCCTTTTGTTGTTGCTCTTGTTGTTCTGTGAAGAAGGATTTCTCTTAAACCAAAGCACTGTGGGGATTTTACTAGAAGTATCTTGCCAAGGCCCCTCTTCTTCCCACTCCAGGAAAGCACTGTGGTGAACTTTCTTGTATCGCAGTCTCTAGAACATTGTGGGGTTGGTTCGTTTGTTTGTTTCCAAAGCTCTTGCTTATGTTTTCTTTCTCTTTAAGTTCCTCATCCAGAAATGGTTTAGGGCAAGATCTCTTCTTTGCATGCCTTCCTTGGATTGCAGGTATCGGTGCTTCATAATTATGTTGCTTGTTGGTTGGGCACTTCTGAAGGAGGTGCCTGAACTTGATTGAAGAGTAGAAGAGTTCTAAAATGTGGTGCCAGCCCAGCGTGGTGGTTGGAAGCTCTCAGAAATAACCAGGGCTGGTTTAGCAGTTTAAGAGCCATGGTGGTGATGCCAGAAATGTGGGTGTTACTCCATCTCTGTCACGTGATTTTGCTGCCTGCTGCTCGTGTACAAAGAGGGGTTCACATTTGCTGCAGAGGAAACACCAGGGCTGGTGTTGTGCTACTGGACTGTGAAGTGCTGCATGTGCCCTGATCCAAGTTGGGTCCTGGGGGCTGAGCTGTTCAGTCTTACCTGGTTTGGATGCTTCTCTTCAGTGGGCTTCTCGTTGAATGTCCAAGTAGTTGAGGTCTGGCCTTGGAGTGATAGATGTGTTTATTTATTTGTTTTCCTTCAGCAGAAAAAAATGCCATCTCCCTGTTAGTTGTGGAAGGGCAGGTTAATTTTACTGTGAATGTCTGTTGCTTCTTTTGAATACCGATGCATTTCTGCTCTTTCTTCTTGACAGTGGGAGGAAGTAAGCATAATGGATGAGAAAAACACTCCGATCCGCACCTACCAGGTCTGCAATGTGATGGAGCCCAGTCAGAATAATTGGTTACGAACTGATTGGATTCCCCGTGAGGGGGCTCAGAGGGTATATGTTGAAATCAAGTTCACACTGAGAGACTGCAACAGCCTGCCAGGCGTCATGGGAACTTGCAAAGAGACTTTCAACCTCTATTACTATGAATCAAACAATGACAAGGAGCGTTTTATTCGAGAGAGCCAGTTTGCCAAGATCGACACCATTGCTGCTGATGAGAGCTTCACCCAGGTGGACATTGGCGACAGGATCATGAAGCTGAATACAGAGGTGCGGGACGTGGGACCTCTCAGCAAGAAAGGGTTTTACTTGGCTTTCCAGGACGTCGGTGCCTGCATTGCTTTGGTGTCTGTTCGTGTCTTCTATAAGAAGTGCCCCCTGACAGTTCGAAACCTGGCACAGTTTCCAGACACCATTACTGGGGCTGATACATCCTCTCTGGTGGAGGTTCGTGGCTCCTGTGTCAACAACTCGGAAGAGAAGGACGTGCCAAAAATGTACTGCGGGGCAGATGGTGAATGGCTGGTACCCATTGGCAACTGTCTGTGCAATGCTGGCTATGAAGAACGCAATGGTGAATGCCAAGGTAAGATGAGCCATATTGTACTTTTCATTAGGGCTTAGTTGAACACATAATTGGATTGGAGATGAGAGTAAATGGAGTAAAGCCAGTAATTAGCAGCCCCTGTGGGATGCAGTGGGACAGAGGGGTTTAATGAAGGAGTCCAACAGCTCCAGGTGGCAAGGCTAAGAATTATGTAATGCAAAACAAATGATACTGCCATAATAGGCAGAAGGCAAAATGCATTTTGCAGCAGGCACCTAAATTTGCATTGGTCTGCAACAGCCACCAAAATGTGTGTGACTGCAAAGCAGTGCAGCTGAGCTGCCATCATTTAAAGTGACAATTCTTTTAAGTTTCCCTTGGATAATGCAGTGGGATAAGAACCAGTCAGGAGGAGGAAAGGAGGGGAAAAAAAAGAAAAGCAGCAGTTTTAGCTGCATTATTTCCCCCTTTGAGAAGGGGAAGTCTTTGGTGTTTAACTTGTTGCAAATTTTTAGTGCTAAATAACCTTTTGATATTTGACACTGCTGCCTTTGTTCAATATTTTCATTTCTCAGAGGGTTTCCATTGTCAGCTTAATAATGGAGGTGCTAGGATACTCTTAGAAATGCTGAAAGTCTGCTCCCCCCGCACCATCCTACGTACTGCTGAATTAGGGATTAAAGTTTATATAAAAGACAAATTGTCCTAAAAGGGGGGGGAAAAACACCCTCAAAAACCTAGGTTCTCTTAATCTCTCCTTTCTGGAAAAAGTAGTAGAAGGTTAAGGAAGGAGAGAAGAGTTTATAAATAAAAAATCTTTGGCCTCAGCTTCTAAACTCTTGCTTGTGTAAGCGTAAACGAAGATGAAATTTGAAATGCTTTTGCACAGTTCAGTGGCCTGAATTCTGCCAGGTGCTGAATTGAAGGTGCTGCGTGTCTTAGTGGATTTGTACCCGTGTTTTTGGAAAAGGTGGTGTGGAGCAAAATGTCTTGGCTTCACGAACCATTGGTGCATTTTTCAGCAGGTCCTTATTTAGTGGGGACTGAGAACAAGCTAGCAAAGCAAGCGTCTTTGTGCTGAACTCCTGTGAGAATGTTGTCTTTTGAACGGCCTACTTGATTTCTTTTAAATCATAATTTGCACATGAAGCTCATTACTGCATACTGAAATTAAGCTTTGGCAGGAAAGAAGTTCTGAGTGCAAACCTCTGCCTTCATTTGTGGAGTTTTTGCTAGATGGAAAAAATCTTAAGTGCCTGTTGGCAACGAAATTACCATGGGCTGTAGTGAGCATTGGGAAATGAACAGCATCAGGAAGGGGCATCCTGTTTGGGGTAAAGGACTGCCTTTGGAGTTCTGTGAGACAGAAGCTCAAAAACCTGCATACAATTGAAGATGCAAACCTGCAGATGTGGCGCTGAGGGGGCGCTGCTTAGGAGAGCCACGGGAGGCTGAGGAGGTGTTGCTGTCTTCAGATAGATTGGTGACTTCTAGGCAAAGCATCTTGACACATTAACAGTCTGGGCTGTGAGAGGAGGAAGCGAATGGGGGGAAAAGCATCCTGGTTTATTGCATGGAAATGATTGTGCCTTCTTCTGAAGGCCTGCTGGGTCAGCCCCGGGTCACACCGATTGACACACATCTCACGCTTTTCCTCGCCAGCGGCCCGGACGTGGTATGAGCTCGTTGTGTAATGAGTTCTGCCTTCTGCAAGGGAAGGTGTTCAGGTTTTGCTGGTGGGCGGTGGTGGGAGTGGGCTGTTTTTTTTCTGTCGTTGGACTGGACCGTGGGGCTGAATGTGCATGGGCAGGTACCTGCTGGGCTCAGGAAACCGGGCAGCCTGTCTGTGCGGCTGGAGGAGGGCCAGGCTGCATCACGTTTGCAGCTGAGAAGGAAACTTTCTGTCTTCCTGGGTTTGCCAGAGTCAGGCTGGCCCGTGCCAGTTCTTCTCGGAGGACTTGAGCCAGCAAGTAATTGGAAAGTGCTAAACCCATTTCATCAGTGGTTACTTGTGGTTTCCTCTTTCAGCGTTTGCCGTTCCCCAGCCAGAACGGTTCACCAGGAAGCTCCTCTGGTTGCCGGAGCCCCGCAGAGCCGAGGCGCGCTGCCGCCCGTGCTGCCTGACGCCGCGGCTGTGGCATGCAGCCGGCCCCTGTCCTGCCCTCTGCCACCACGCAGCTGGGCTGGGTCTCACTTGGCGGGACACTGGGCTGGGGGCGTGAAATGAGGAGCATTCCTGTGGGTTTGGAGCAAGGACGGGGGAGGAAGGGGAATGTGAGCTTGTGAAAGGCGATAAAAGGATGCCAGGCTGGGCCTGGAGCTGGTGAGAGGGTTCCACCCCAATTGTTTTTCAATGGGCTGGCTATGGCAGGACAAATACAAGGGGAGGTCAGAGGTTGTCCGTTTCCTCATCCATCTTCCCCTGTGATCCTTGAGTCAGAGTTAGGATTGATTAAGACTTTAGATGTTTGACAAAAGCTTGCTGGGCAGAAGAGGCTCAGGGCAGCAGAGCGGGGCCCGCACTTGTTGCAGAGCCACGGGAGACCTCGGTGCTCCCAGACCCGCATCCCCCACACGGTCCCTGAGAGCTGCCTGGGCTTCAAGTTCATTCAGCCCTCTGGCTTTTAAACAAGAGATATTTCCTTGAGCTGCGTTTAGTTAATATCTGCTCTGTGTAGGAGAAGCATAATGGGAAGATGCTTCCCTGCTAAAGCGCCTCCCGTAGCAGATGTTAATGACACTCTGACCTTGACCAGGATGTATGGAAAAAATGGCGTGTGTTGTATGGAGGTGTTTGGAAATGATTGCACAAAGCCTGTCCTTCAGTCAAACAACTGCTGTTTTTTTTCTGCTGACTTTGATAAATTGCCTCGCTGAACTTCCAAGGGTTCGTATGGAATATGAATATAGGGAAAATATGTATAGAATATATACATGCACACGTATAGACACACAAAAGCCCAGAGCAGGGACAGAAGAGAGCCGAGTGTTTAATTCCTGCTTATTTCGCTTCAGAGGTGCCTTGGGAGTACTTCCTCAGCACTGTCTTGTTCACTGGAAATACAAGATGAGCGCTGATTGATTTCTGACGGCTGATGTGTGCTGTGAACTCTAACTTGCTGTGGATCTGTAGTTATACAGATCTTCCCAGAACTTCTCGTGCTAATGGCTGTCCTTTAGGAGAGCACAAATGTGGAATATTGTTGATGGAACTTGAAGCTGTCCCAACTCGTGACGCATCTCGCGGCTGAGGTGCTTTAGGGCAACGTTGAGACATAATTTTGAGATTTGCTTGTACGCGTCATTGTTATGCAGATGGTTTTGTTACACAATTAATATATTGTGGTTTGCGTTTAGTTCTGATTTCCTTATGATAAAACACATCCTTTAAACTCAGATTGGAGGAAGGGGGAAACAAGCAGGAAGGGAGAGAAGGCAGATTAAAGAAGCCATAGACTGTAGCCATCTGTGATGGTTTTGATGCTGTGAAATTACAAATCTCAATTTTAGACCTGCCATTTAATATAAATATGTGAGACAGTTGAGATTTTTACTGTGATATTGTAAAGGTTATGAGAGCCAACAGCTTTGTCTTCATCTACACTTGCTTTTTTGAGTTGTGGATCGGCCAATTTGGCAGAAAATCCTGTGTCATTTAAATATGGCTAGCTCCCGTTTTCCTATCACTGCTGTTTTTAGAATTTTCCTTCTAACTTTGATAAAAGCATCCCTAAGAAGCAATAATTTGAACGATAAGATTCTTTTTATCTCAGAGGCTTTGAAGAGTGACTGTGATCATCGAGAGCAGCAGTTTGGTTTATATCAGAAGATTACAGTTTAATTATATATTTTTTCTGTGATAAGATTTTTGGATGGTGGGTTCTGTCAGGGCGGGGAAGTGAAATAATCTGTGTGTGTTTTCCCGTTTCAGTCAGTCAAGTTGTTTTTTTGTCAGAACAACAGTGATGAACACGTTTCGCTTTAAAGGAGCTGGGAAGAGGGGAAGCTACCAGGAGGGGCATGGCAGCTGTACCCAAACACAGCCTGTCTGAGCCAAACTTAGCTGGTGCTTCTCTCTGTTTAAAAGCTGATTTGGTTACGCTATGTTCTGAGGGAGCTCAAAAGGTCTTCCAAAGGTTGCTCCCAGGTTTTTTTATTTTTTATTTTTTGTACCAAGTGGGATATTTTAAGATCCTCCATTTAAATGTTGTGCAGACTCTGTAATGCTTTCTTTCCCAGGAAGTCAAGCCACAACTGTTATCAAGCAACTCTGCCTTTATGGATTCCTTGGGGAAGGGCTCATATCACTTCTTTCCAAAGTGCTGCCAGAATTTCAGCTGCTACATGGCAGAGCAGAATCTGTCCCTTATTCTGTGTGCTTTGGAGAAGAGGCAGCTCAATAGGGTATGGTCCTCTCAGTTGAAGAGACATGAGCTGTAGTAGCGTGAATTGCACGGCAGTTCTAGGCGGTCTGTGAGGTGTGTACACCCTGGTTGTTGTTGTTTTGTTTTTAAATAAAATAAGGTAAACAAAAACTTTCCAGACAACCTGTCTTGTGTGTGATGACTCCAGGATTTAGATCTTGGCTGTGGAGGGGTTATTATCTGCCTAATAACATGCTCCGCTGAGCTTGGTCTTTATTGCACTTGAGAAGTGATTAAAGAAGTGCTCAGCAGTGCGCTTCAGTCTTCGGAGGCTGCATCAGAAAGCCCCCCAAACTTGTGAGATGAGGATCTTATCTGGTTTCATTGCATTATGCCGCATCCTTTTGATATGTTGTGAGGAGCAGGTGAGGTCACCCACTTTTGTGAATCAGAGACAATTAGCACTCCCATGACTAAATGGACATTCATTTTATGAATATTCAGAGCCTGTTTCACCTCCCTGGGAAGCAAACATGTTGGTTCCCTTCTCTTTTCTCTCCTGGAGACTGAGGAAGCTCTCCCTGTGAATGGGGATTGGCAGCTGTCGGATGACTTGTCTTTTGCATGCAAGCAAACTTCTCATTTCCATCTCTTGTATACACCCTCATGCAAAGTAGCACACCCATTTCACAAAGGAGATAAGAGCTTCCCTTGGAAATGCCAGCCAAAATCTCCTTCTGTTTATGCAGGGCTCAAAGATTTGGATTTTATGCAAATGATTCTGTTTTGATTTAAATTCTTTGTTTAAGAGAGAGTGTAATATTTGTGCTGTGTGCTCCTTGTGTCCTGGGTCTCCCTTTGGCTGTGTCTGGCTGTCGCTTTCCCAGTCCTGCAGCCCTCTCACTTGCTTCCAGCTGGTGCAGGAAAGCTCCAAGCTCCGGAGCACAGCATTCCTTGCAGAAGCGACTGCCAGAGGTGCTGGCAGGATGGAGTCCTGCCTGCTGGGGCTGCAAGCTCCGGGCTGTGATCCTCTCGGGGTATTCACCAGTGACCTCAGAGCCCTGCTCTAGCTCCAGCTCAACTGGGGTAATGGGCGAAGTCAGGCAGTGGGATCCCTTCTGACCTGTAAGCATATGCACACACGTGTCCCCTAAAGCCTCACACTGTGCAGTGTTAGCAGAGCATGGAGCTGAGGTGTGCCACAGCCCCAGTGCAGTGCCCTTGGCACGGCCAGCTCGGCTGCTGAGTGCCCCAGCCCGTGGCTGCAGCCTGGAGCAGAGGGGCCGAGGCGGCTGGTAGCACTTGGGTAAACATGCACAAATGAAACTGTGGTCTGTATTTACCGAAAGAAAACTGTCTGTGAGAAAAGTTCTGCTCTCCTAAGCCTTGTGACTACACAAGGGCCCGTATTTGGTTTTATTTCTGGTTTTAGTGGCTTTCTGTTCTTTTTAACTTCTCTTTATTTCAGCTTTACTTAAAATTGCCTTTGGCTTGAAATAAAGCTGAGGCTCATTAAGTGCTCCCAAAACACGGGCTTGTTCAGAACAGATTTGTTGAAAGGTTTATTGATATAAGCTAGAACACATGCTGCATGAACGTACCGTATTTCTTTAAAGTACCATTTTTCATTTTGTGTCTTTATAAATCAGTGGTATGAAACTGGGACCCTGATTGTGTTGGGGCTACATCCTATAACAAACAAAGGGGAGAAATGAGATTGTGGGGGTTTTCATTTATTTCCTTCTTTTTTCTTCTTGCTTCTTTCTTTTTCTGGATGCCCAATTAGTGTTTAACTTGAAGGTAATTTCACAGGGGTAGTAAAGTGCGCAGTGTGAAACCTTGTGGCATAATTAAACGGAGGAAAGGCTCTTTAAAACAACAAAGGAACGTGCAAAAACTTTGGTTTTGCCCTAATAGTCACCCAGAAAGAGAGACCATGCTGTTTAAAGTACAATGTGGATGGGCCATTAAGGCTTTAAAAAAAAGCCATACTGTGCAGTTGCTGTTTTCTTTAGTTCCAGGAGTTGTGGGTACCTAGGGAAAAGCCAGCTCCCATGTCTGCCTGTTTGTGCTTTTGTTTTTGGGGGTGGGTTCCAATCTCAGTGGGTTTGTGGAGCTGCAGTCGGTGCTGCAGGGCTGCTGTAGCAGCAGAGGTGTGCTGAGGATGTGCTGCAGGAGCTGTGCTGTGGGCAGGCTGGCGCTGCTGGGCAGGGCGATGGCAGGAAGGCCGTGTCCCAGAGGCACGCAGGGTGTCTGTGGCAAACTGGGCCAGAGGAAAGCTTGTCTGGCTCTGCCGGGTGTCCCAGCCACAAGACAGCTTTTTTTTTTTTCCCTCTCTTCCCTCCCCCTTACTCATCAAAAGGAATTGGTCACCTTCTAATCAGCTACCAGTCCTGCATGCTGGAACTCCTGAAGATGCCGTTTAAATCAGGCGATCGATAACTATCGTTTCTCCTTGTGCATGTGGATACTTTGTACAGCCACAGTTCAAAGCTGCAGTACAGTGTCTTAATTACTCAGATAATCGTGTTTGCTTGTATTTTTAAACTATGAAGCGCTGGGTAATTATTCAATTCTTAATAGAAGGCAAATGGCAATGTAAACAATAATTAGGATGTTAGACTAATGTGCTTCAAAGCAAATTGGATTTTTTTTCATACCGTTCAGCATGAAGTCCCATAAAGCTAACAATTTAGTGGCGAGGAAACAAGATCCATTTTGTTCATATTTTATGGCATTATCTCTCCATGCCTGGTTCCTGTGAGCAGCAGTTGACCTGCTGTGACGTGGCCCTGTGTTGGGCTGTGCTCCCACGGTTCCAGCAGGTTCATGGCCCCTGCAGGCCATGGCTTGGTGTCATGGCCTTCCTCTGCCTCTGGTCCAGATCCGCTTTGACCTTCTTAGGTTTTGGAGGCTGGACTGCATGCTGTGGTAGAGCTGCAAGGTTGCATCTCCTGCTTGGAGAGCTCTCCTGGTCTTCACAGCTCCTCTCTAGTTGTGCAATAAGCATAACACGAGCCGTGAGCTCTCAGTTGATTTCTTTGCTGTCTGTAAATCTCATGGATATAGCATATATGGGAACTTCCCCAGACAATGAAATCCTGTCATCGTATCTGTTCCTTAAGTTGCAGGCAGCCTGTGGTCCAAGCTGATGGGTTGGCAGAGGTATCCACCATGCCGTGTGGCTCTCCTGTGCACTGCAGGCAGGCGAGCCATGGCCAGGGCTTTGTCTGGCTGTACCCCCTCAGCACTGAATGGACTGAGCAGCCAGCTTTATTCTCTCTATTATCAGCATTAAGAAAGGCCAAAATGTTCTCCAGCACTGATGCTGAATTACAGGAATTGAATTACAGAAACTTAATTTTCAGTAGACTTCATTTTTATTCTGAGAAGGGGTAGGAGAGGGTAAGCAGTGGAGCACTTGAAGAGGTTTTGGTGGTGTTTTCTGATACTAGTGCAAGCTATCTCTGTATTAAAATGTGCACTTAAAGGGTGTGGATTTTTTTATTTTCAATCCCAGGGGCCTCTTGCCAGGCCACATTGTAATGGCATTAATTAACGAGTCTGCGTTTCCATACATAAAACATCTCTGTCTGGGGAGAGGAGGAGCACTGTCAGCCAGAGCTTCTGTGAACTTGGAGCTTGAATTCATTTGTTTTTGGGCTTAAATGTTTCTGTAGTTGAAAAAGAGGTGGCTGCTTTGAAAACAGTTCCCCTTTGAAGTCCCCGGGCTGGCAGTGCCTGGGGCAGCTGGCAGGCATGGTACCATGTGAGAAGCACAGATCAATACCTTCCCTGCTCTGCTCCCCTGTGTGCAGTGCTGCCCCAACCGGTTTTGGGAGCTATTGCTCGCGGGGCACATCCAGCTGGGATGGCGTGGTCCTGGGCCTGCTCTCTTTCAAGGAAGGCCCTTGGAAAATGGGTTCCGGGAACTGATGGCTTTGGAAAGAGTTTGCTTTTTTTTCTTCTTCTTCTTACAACTCCTGTAATTATGGAGTGGATTAGAGGGAAGGCGAGGAGATCAGTAGGAGGGCACAAGTTGCCTGAACTTCTCTTCAGATGTTGGAGTACTGCATGTTGTTGAACTGCTCCAATCCGTATAGAAGATTTCTTTGGGCTTTTTCAAGAGACAAGTAAACAGAAATTAAGAAGCATGTGTGTGGGCAGTCCCTACTGCTTCACAGAGATGCTCGGGGGCAGTAGCTGCTGGATAATTATAGCAGGAGGTGCTTAGATTCAGCCGTGTTTGCTGACAAGCTGAAGAAGGTGGTTCTGGCTTCTCCCAGCCTGCTGTGTGCACCTTCAGTCCCGTGCTGGTACCTGCCAGGAGCTGTGGGCTGCCGTCCTGCCCGTGGCTTTCTGCTCAATAAGCCCCTGTGCTCTGATGAAGCACCCATGAGGTCTGTGCCAGGAGTGCCCCTGTGCCAGGAGTAGCAGTGCCAATCAAAGACTCCTGCATCTAATGATGTTCAGGCAGTGCAAGCACTTCAGCTGTCACCTGAGCCATTCTGAAGTGGAGACAGTTCCCTGGGAGGCTTCCTGTGGTCTTGTGCACCTGAGCTGCTGGGAGATCAGCTCAGCTCTGTTGCTGTTTCTTCTTAGTGGCTTTGGTATTTGCATTTTGCACACCTGCCAACATCCTCCTAATCTCTGAAGTACTGAAACACAGCTATTAGGTTGGCACATTTTGTCCACTCGTAATTAGTTCTTGGATTTCCTCATTTATTTTTGTGGTGATCAGAAGTGTCCAGGGTAGAGCTAATAAGAAGCTTGAAATCAAGACCAGGTCCCTTTACACGCTCCACCTGCTCATTAATCAAGGACTCTGCAGTTAATGAGTACTTTCCAGGTAATATTTAATCTCAGAGTAGCAATAGTTACACTTAATGCAAAAGAACTTCTTTTTCTGTTTGTTACTGAAGTTGTTCCCATGGCACGCTGGCAGCCTTGTTGCGTGCTGATCCCAGATACTCGCACCTGTCATGCTGACCTATGTTTGGAAGAGTCCTGAAGAGCCATGACAACAGTGTTGGTTCCAGTCCTTTAGGCTGCACACAACTTAGTGCTGGGTGGGTATGTGTATGCACGGATGTGGCTGATGAAGGACGTTGTTCAGTAACGCTTTGGTTTGAAGGCCGGTCTAGGTAAGGGGAGAGTTGAGAGGAGTCAACAAAGATGTGAAGGCTGTGTGTGTCATTGAAGTGCACCATTAGTCACCTGTGAGAATATTTCCGTTCTTTTGGCTGAATCTACCCATATGCAGATGCTTAATCCATTTAATTGATTCACCTTAAAAATTCTCAGTGCCTCATTTGAAGACAAGCGCTTGGTATTCAGTTTTAATGCACCCAAAATTAATGTATCCAGTGACCTTGAATTCCACACACCTAATAGCTTGGGAAAGAGAGCTCAAAGGGTTTGGAGCACTGTGAAAGCACCCATTTGGAGCTTTAAGGTAGGTGAAGCACTTTGATTTGTGAGAGACAGTAGAATAAAATTCTGTGTGCAGAGCTGGGGCAGAGGCAGGCAGACAGTTGAGCAGAGCCACAGCACTGCCAAGGAGAGCTGCCAGCCCTGGGGCAGGAGGCAGTGCCTGCTGGGATCAGCGAGCTGCGAGGGCCCTGGTGGAGGCTGAATGGAGCGGGTGCACCTAAGGGCTGATCCAGCACTGCAGGGCTGCGACCACAGCGACTTGTCCTAGCAGGAGCGGAGCAATCCCAGGAGAGTGTGGCCTTATGGAGTATCCTGTCTCCTTCCTGCAAGGCTGCACTGAACGGTGACTGGAAAAGGCTGGTCTTTTGGGTTCAGGGTGGGCTGTAACTGGTGTACAGAAGTGTGAGAAAGAAGGTCTCCTCTCCGTCTTTCATCCCGTTTTGCGTCTGGCTTGTTCTTCCATGTGAATGGAGATGCTCTGTAGCTGGAACTTGCACTGAGCTTTTAGCAGCTGCCTGCTCACTGTGGGCATGATTGTGAGAAGGAGCTCGGAGCTTTGCCCACCATGTTGCTTTACTTCTTCAAAGGTCACTATTAAGTCCTTTCTTGTGGTTGTGCATTTAGCTAGCCTTCTGCAGGGATCATGGTAATGTGACCTCTCCATACACCTGTATTAAAGTTTGAGTTAAAAATGCACTGTGGCAGAGCAAAGGACAGGCATTTTTCCGTGGGATTGTTGAGCTCTTTGCGAATGCCAAATGGCTTCAGTTAACTCTTGTGCAAACATTGCCTTTTATTTGACTTTGTAGTTTGCCCTTTGAAATACAAACATATTTGTGTCAATCAGCAAGTTTCCCTTCCGGACTTCTGGTTGACCCTGCACAAAGAAATGTGACTGTGCAATTATTAAAGGTGAGGCATTCGTTTTAACAAATGCTGAGTAATTGCCATTCAGTTGTCTCTGTGCCTCTGTATAAATGATGGCAAACTGCCCTTCAGCCAGCTGAGTAACACGGAAGATAGGTGTTTGGAAGGAATAGCTCTTCAGAAATTTGCAATGTATTGTAAGCATTGTCTCACAGCAACTTGTGGGTAGGGCACGAAGAAACCTACCTGCTTCAGCTTAGATTGCAAGAGCCTTATTTGGGCTTTTAAAAGCAATTAGATCAGATATTATAGCTCTATCTCTCGGACAGAGTTATTGGGGAGTGTTGGAGTACAACAAAGAGCAGCATTTGCCCATTATAAAACAATCTGGAGTATGTGTATGTGATACTTGGCAACTTACCTAGTGTTCCTTACCATCAAAAAGACCAAAGACTTGCTATTCTCCTGCACCATAGCATTGGCAATAATTGGAACAAGGCTTTTAATGTTTCCCAGCAGTTTTTCCACGATGTGTAAGCATGGAGCTGGCAGGTGCCCCTGCCCTGATGGATTCCTGACTGGGAAGTAGTTGTCATCTGCAGCATGGGGGGCATGGATGAGTTGTGTGAAAGAAACACTCGGAAAATCAGACCTCACAGCTGTGTTTGGAGAACGTCCCCTGTTCTCTTCAGTTGTGTGGTTTTTTTGTTTCTTTTTTCTTTTTTTTTTTTTTTTTTTTTTTGGAAGCTCTTTGAAGAAACAAAAGCCTGGTATAAAACTAAATTCAAAATGTACGCGTTACTGACAACGTGTGGAGTTACTGTGAGGATGGTGCAGCACTGCTCTGACCTGTCTTTTCTTTCTGTATTAGCTCATAATTCCTGCATCCTTCATCCAGCGTGTGTATAATTTCTTGAAGGAAATTGTTTAATGCCTGAATTCAGCAGACATGAATCTTGCAAGTACACCTTTGATAATAGATAAATACGTGTGATAAGGGGAGATGAATTTTCTTCAAGGGAGTGCTTTTCCTTTTTGCTCCTCAGAAACTTTTTTCAGAAGATAGTGGGCTCTGATTTTCCTGCTCATATCACCTGGCATGATTTTGGCTTTATTCCAGAAGGAAATACTTGAAATGCTAGGCGGTGTCTTTAACTAGACCAGATCTTGATTCCTGGATACACAGGCCAAAAGGGCACAAGGGCTGTGTTAGCACTTACTGCTCTGCTGTCTTCAAGGAGTTTGAATTTTGGACTTGCTTAGAGTTGAAGAGATCTTGAAATGCCTCACTTCTTAAAGCAGAGGTGTGTGCAAGTTTGTTGTATAGATGGAGCTCGTAATGGGCAGGAAATAGTGGGCTTAAGTAGCAAAAAGAGTGGATTAAGTGAGATCTGAGGGGAAAAAGAAAAAACACAGTCATGGAGATCTGTAGTGCCAGTGCAGATTGCCCTGGGACATGGAATGATCAATACTGGGGGGTTTCAGAACAAGCTAGTGGAACTTCTGGTAGCATGGTTTGGGTACAGGCTATCCTCCTGTGGCACAGGGGAATAGACTAGCCACAGTGTGCATCTGCCTTTTGCACTGAATGCTCTTGCACAGTTGCTATGGGATCCCTCCATCTGTACCTTTATGTAGCTGCGACGCAGCCCTTTGAGGTCTGACCTAGAAATAGAGACCTGATCTCAATCTCTCGCAGCTCCTTTTCCTTAAGAGAAGCAGTTTCAGTCTGAGCAGGACTTGGCTCTGGAGCTCTGTCCCTGCATTTCAGTGTCCCAGCTCCCTGGGCGGGTGGCTCCCACTGACTGGAGGCAGAGTGGGCAGCGTGGAGGTGCTGATGCCTCTGCCACCTTGTTGAGATGCAGTGCTGTGTGCCTTGCTCTGTTAGTCTGTGCTGTGTTTGGACCTAATTTTGCGTTCCCTCCCACGCAGCTCAGGTATTTGGCAAATTTCTCAGCTTGTTGAAAGATGGCCGCCTGCTTGCAGATGGCAACTTTTTCTGTGCACCCAGGTTGGTCCTGATATGCAGCATGTGCTTGCTTACAAGCTGGACGAACAGTATCTGCTAAGGAGGCATTGGCTGCTCGCATTGGCATTTTCATGTCCGTGTGTTGGGATGTGGAGAAGGGACATTAGGATTGTTTACGAGGTCAGAGCTATAGCGAGCCTTGCACCTCCTTTGAGTTACGATATCATTACCTGAGCCGTGGGAACCAAGAAATAAAACCTCTTACTGTGAAATATGAGGAGAGCTTATGACTTTGAAGTATAGTGAGGAAGAAAAATGTACACTATATGTCCTAGTGCTTTTGTTTTTTCTGTTGCTGTGGGGTTGATTTTGTTTACTGGTTACACACAGAGAATAGATATGGCATTTGTTGAGGGCATTTTTGCTAGAGAAATACCCCTCTTACTCGTCCATTTCCTTTTGGATCATGCCAGGAAAAATGTTCCTTTCAAAAATGAATAAATTATTCAAGCTTACTTAAATAAACATGGCATTATTTCTCTACCTAGTGCCTGTATTTATGCAAGTCCAGTTCCTTTTTTTTTTATTATACTACATTCTCCTTCTTGTCCTTGGACAGTATTTCTGCCCTGCTGTAAAGGGCGTTACTATGTTTGACCAAATGAGTGGTTGCATTAAATTGTTGTTTGAATGGAACATAGAGCACTGAAGCAATATTGATTAAGTTGATCATTCACAAATAAGCTCTAGCTGCTCTTGTCTGTTCTCGTCCTGAAAGCCACTAGCAGTTTTTTAGCAACTGAAAGCAGTTGATATCTGCACGCCCTATAGTTAGGGATCTCACAAAACCTATTTTGGCAGTTGTAATGTCATCCTTTGTAAGTATTTGTCTCCTAAGTCAGTTTTGTGAAATTAGATAACGCTATTGCAAGGTTAGGTATCTGCAGATGTGGAAAGAGTTTAAAAGTCATCGATAACAGAAAAACATGTGGGTGTAAAAACTGGAATGAATGTGGGGTAGCAGGACAGAAAGATGCATTGCAGGCAGGAGGAGATGTAGCAAAGTCTGTCCCAGGAGAAACTGGGAGAAAACTGCCATGACAAAAAGCAGTAAACCAGCATTTGTCAAAGTTAACAGTTCAGTTAATAGTTCAGTTTCTTCAGAAAATGGATTTTGTGGTCTTGTTGGCTACTGTTATGTCAATAACTGGCATCAAAACTTCCTCAAGTCAGAACATCTGTTGCTGCCAATGGAAAGACTCCACTTGACTTTAATGTGCTTTGGACCAGTCCCAAAATGCAAATAGTTTTTCTCTCATCCTTTGAAGTCTTTAACATTTCATGGGCTCCCTTATGTTATTGGTAATTTGCACCAGAGGTATTTTGCATGCAAATGAAAGTTTGGCGGTAGCAACAACTGCATTTGTGAATATGCATGGAAGCACGCACACACGGATATCGGTAAAGCAAGTTCTGCTTTTCAGCATATGAAGCTAAGAGTTTCTTTGTCATAGTGGGCTGCTCACAGTGACTAGAGCTGTAATGTAATGTATTGACAAATACATATAAAAGCCTGCATAAAGCTGCCAAAATACTTTTTGATAAACCTGTATAGAGCCAATGGACCTTTTTTGTAACTTGTGCATGTTAATGCATGTTCTCTATGTGAAAGTGGCACTTGTTGCTAACTTGCTACAGTCATACATCTAAACACTGTAATTGAACTTGAATTCACTATGGATTTATTTATTTACCAGATAGAGTAACTTCAGTCTGCAGTGCTGATTTTGTTTGGTAGCATGAACTCAGGAGCTCAGTGCGGAGCCACAGGCACTATTCTTTGCAATGAGTGAGTTCTAGCAAGGTCTTAGGTTTTCATAAACTATAAGGGACAGATTGCAGTGATTTTAATATGAGCATTTTTAGGTGTCTTAGCTGATACAGACTCGTCTAGAGCTGGAACAGACTGAACGTGTTCTTTTGCAGTACTCCTCAGCTACATATGCCTCAGTGCTTGGACTGCGCTGCTGCTGGGCTGTGCTCATGAGGACTGCTGGCCTGGGGCAGCAGGAGGGGAGAGGGGAAAGTAATCTGCTTTTCTAATTGCCTGAAGACACGGGTAGGATCATCCTCTGAAGAGACACGGAACGTCAGCTACACAGAGTGATGCAGGAAGCCATTGCATGTCAGGGGAACTCTGTGTACAACTTGAAACGCCTTTTGGACCCGAGGCTGTTCTGTGGAGCTGTTGCTGGGAGCCTGGTTGTGACGAGGAGGTGGCAGCAGGAAGACAGCTGGGGTCAGCAGCAGCAGTGACCTGAGAAGTGATGGGAGCCCATGGCAGGGCTGTAGGGTGGGGTGAGCGCCAGGAGAGAGCGGCTGGGAGCTCCCACCTGCTTGTGGTTGGGTCTGCTCGTGTCTGAGGAAGGGATGTATGAACAGTGGAAAACTGGAAGGAGATTGTTGTAAACCAGTGTGATTGCTCAACCCTGAAAAAACACCAAAATAACTTCTTGTTGTCAGCAGAAGGCCTTTAAAGGAAAGAGATGTCTTTCTGGTTCTCTGCATTTATTTTGCAATGACCTAAGAAAATTTCATGTTGAGAAGGGAAGGCAAGGTGTGGTAAATACATTGGGGGGCAATGTTGCCGGACATATATGTAGCTGCTGACTGCTGGGAACCTCGTGCAGCACAGCCACCAGCTACGTAAATGGCAGACTGAGTACTTGAACTGTTATGGATAGGCTGGTTTGGTCCAAAAATCTTGGAAGGAAGAGGAGGCTGTGGGTCCCCAGGCCAGGTGGAGGCAGGTGTGGCAGGAGTGCAGGCCCTGTGTCAGCCGCCAGGCCGTCCCGTGCCTGCAGCTCCGCCACGCTGCAGGGCAGCACCTGCAGCTCCCAGCTCCCAGGCTGCTGCCACTGCCCTCAGCAGGATTTCTGCTCTGATGAGGCAGCACCAGTGAGTACACATCAGGAGGAGCCCGAGGCCGACTCCTTTAATCCCTGAAGCCTGGGGCTTCTTTGAGCAGCCCCTGATTGCGGCAAGGCTGTGCTTCCTCCTCAGCCTGGCTCCGCTTCGCCAGCTCGAGGCACAGCCCCAGGGAGGGTGTGGAGGAGCAAAGGAGAGACTGCGGCCTCCGCCCTGCCGGCTGCTCCCTTCAGACCCAGCTCTGGAGGCTTTCTGATTCATGTCCTGCACCATTCGCCTGAACATCCTGCCTGCCTTCTCTGAAGGCAAGTGGTGTCCCAGATTGCCGTGCAGCGCAGCTATAGTATCGTGAGTTCCTACCTCTGATACGGGCTGCGTGAGCGATGAGCAATGGCTGCTTTATTTGTGGCACAGCTTTGGCAGCAGGCACTGAAAGAGCAGCACCTAGCTGATTTTTGAACTCTCATCACCTGGAGTTAAAAGCTGATCTCAAACAGTCAGTGATGCCTGGCAGGTAAACAAGATGGCTGAATCTCAGCACATCAGATTGCCTTGTGGTTCTGGGGCACTGCTCAAACCGTACTGTGATAACTGAGGGTGCCTGAAACTCATCCTGTGAACACCCTGGTGTTTTCCTGACTCTCAGGGAGTTACCAGAGGCCCAGTGGTGCAGTGCCAGCCAAGGCCTTTCCAAAAAACCCAAAACCCTAAGTGTGGGGTACTGCCCTGTTAGTACATGCAGTGTTACCTTAAGGCTGTCTCTTGTGAGGGCCAAAGTTGTCTTTGTAAGGAAATGATACAGAGATGGCTTTAAACATGCACAGCGTTCTTACCGATGACTTTAAACACTGAAAAAGCCTTCCTTGTTGTGGGGGAGGCTGACAGTGCTTCACTGTAGTCAGACTTGCAACATGTTTGAAATTTCAAGTCCAGAAGTAGAATTATTTTTCAAGCCTGAGTTACATACAGCGAGTTGTAAGTAGTGTCACTTGGCAAATGCAGAAAGGGGGTCAGAGGAGGGATGGCTGCCCTCCCTAGAAATGAGGCTGGATTCAGTGCAGAAACAGGCAGTTCACACAGTGTTCTGTCCCTTCTGGGCTTGTTTTCTCATTGTTGGTTTTGTTTTTTTTTTTTTAATTTTATTTTTAAACACACTGGAGAATATTTAGGCTATCATCCCAGGATTTTTTTCCCACTGCCTGGAAGAATGTGTGTTGATGCTTAAATGAGAGTGACAGCGCCCACTTAATTGTGTTCAGACAGATTTTGGTAGTGCAGCACCTCCTGCACAGACTTTGCAGCATGTTTCCTGCAGCTGGCCCCCAACCTGCAGAGACTTGAGCCCAGCCACCCTCAGCACAGTGCATTGCTCAGATCTCATTTCATGTTTGTCTTCTCCACACGCAGCCCTTGGGTCTGATTCTCCCGTCTTCTAGCTTTTACAGCAGCGAAACACCATTAATTATGAGAATTTCAAGTTGCTGCTTAAATTTATGTTGGTGCTGATGTGAGAAGACTCGGCCTGTATGTTATTAAGCTGGTTTTATGAGAGTAGTGATCAGGCTGCTGAGTCATTATATCCATTTTACATTTTGAATTTTAATTGCTTTATGGAGCTTGTTAATTTTTGTTTAGTTTGCTGGTGGCTTATAAATGATTATCTTCTCTATCAAAAAATGCCGCCAGTTCTTTCATCACTGCTTCTGTATGGTTCGACGCTTCCTACAAATATTCAGGCAGGACTTTACTCTAGATAACTATTATACTGCAGCTTTGAAAATACTGGGCAGCTTTGTTTTGCCTTGTTTTCCTCTCCCTGTTACCAGGAACAGATATCACTCCAACAACATGAGTAACAATTGGAACTTCTCAAGAATCAGCTAACGTGGGAGCTAAAACCGCCCAGGTGATGCATTCATAAGCAGAAGCATATAAAGCCACATGAGAAGTCATTATGTCCACATTTTTAAGTCATTTGGAGGGGATGTATCACTGTTTATTTAAATACTCTTAGTGAAAAGCTGCTAGGAATACACAGCCTGTGTGTGGTATGCAGGTGACTCTGCGTGGGGGTTTCCAAAGGCAACTGTTCCCTGACGTTGCCCTACATGGGGACTTTGAGACTTTCATTTGTGGATTACTCACTGCCCCTCTGTATTGCACGTTCACCTCAGCTTTCTGAAAAATGCAGTGGCAAATCACACTGCACTAATGGAAAGTGCTGTGGCCTAGAAAACAGATTTTACTGCTGACAGAATGGGCTGATGAAGCCTGAGCTTGGAAGGTATGCTATTTTTGACTGAAAAGTGGTGCGTTCTGAAGGTTTGCTGAATGCAGTAATGTGATTTCATGTTCTTCTTTGTTAGTCATCGCTAGCTGCTGGGGATGGTAATGGATGCTCTTAATGTTCAACATTTAATCAGCTGAAGTATATGTCTGTCTGCTTTTCTTTCTCAGAATTTGAGAGGATTGTTATCAGTTTCGTATATTTTCTGAAAAGTCAAAAGCAGCTTAGAGAAGGTGAACAGAGATCTGTTAAATCCATTTTAGAAGCCTGTGAGTGCAAATGAGTGATTATGTGAAAAGAATTTGGTCTTTTCACCAGCTGAGGAGATGTCTGCAGTAACCATTGGCTTGTATTCTTTCTCCAACCTTGCCGTGACCATTTAATGAGGTCTGATTCAGACTAATTCCCACAATCTGTAGGTTTTATTCCCTGCTGAGACTGGAATATTTGGATGTCAACTCAGACATATATTTTTCTTTTTAATTAGCACATCTGATTTTTTTTTTTTTTCTCCAAGGCCACAACCTCTGTCCCAATCCAGGCAGGTGAAATTTCACAAGCGCTTTATCATTGCTCATACCTCAAGCATCCGGACACACCTTTCTAATTGTCATTTATATCCGCCTGTCATTGCCTCTGGCATTTGCTGAGTTCACATTTCCATGTGATTTACTGCAAAACATTTTGTTTAACAAATCACCAGCGCACACTGACAGGGAAGTCCCCCTCAAGAAGCTGAAATAATGATTGCTTTCATATTTGCTATCCTGAAATAGATTCTAAAAAATCAATCTGTCAGAATCCGCACTTTGGATTTTGCATACATGGAGAACTCTTGAAATGGGAAAACTCCGACCTTGAATCTGTGAGTGCTTTGAATTGTAAATGCTTTTTGTAATTTGCTGTGCATGTAGCAGGGTGGACGAGCTCAGAGGTAGCACAGTTAATCCCCAGTTGCAGGATTTTGAGTGCAGTTGGTTTCTGAGTCAGCGTCAACTCTGCAAATATTCAGGTAACTATGGAAGTATTTGGATGCTGAGACTGCTCCTTAGCAGTTCTGGGAGTGCTTTTAGTGGAACAGCCATCCCTTCTGTCCTGTGTACTCAGCATCTGGCTGCTCTCTGAGTATCCTGTATGTTGCAGAGACAGGAACCGTCCTGGGCCACTTCTGCCCATGGCATCTCACTGGGCATGCCATGGTGGGCCAGAGTGGGGTCAGGAATGGGTTTGGAGTGAGTCAGAGCCCTGGCCAGCAGGCTGCTGCCTCATCTCCATGGCTCGGGAGCATAGGGATGACACAGGCAGATCTTTAAGACCAAGGATGAGCCCAGTGCAAATGTTCCCACATGGTAGTGAGCTTCCTTGGTGTTTAGGGCAATCTGGGGTAGGGGAGTTCTAATTTAGACCTGGAATTTTCTCTACTTCTGTTATGTGTTAAACTTTATACCCTTCTGATGTCCTGAAATGACTGTGCAGGGGACAGGCATGTTTGTGTATTTCTGAGTAATGTCACTAAGTGTTCTCAATGTCTAAACCCACTTACTGTTGACAGAGGTGATTCATATGAGTCTTTTGAAAGATTGCTTATGTACCATGATGAGTTGGGCACAATTTAAAAAAACAGCTCAATTTAAGTGGCGCATTTGCAAAATGTAAGCAAATGCATAAAAATAAAACATGGTGAAATATCCATCCTCCCCTCCCCATGTTAGTGGCTGATCTCATGCATCCAGAGTTCAGCCTGGCATAGTGCAAATTTACTGGCCCATTAGTGGCTGCTATTTGAGTGCACCTTCACAAAGGAAAAATACATCTTGAGAATAAACTTGACACGTCAGACGCACCACAGCCAGAGCATTGCAGCCCTGCTTGTCCTTCACTGTGCTGCTCTACTGTCCCAAAATGCACAAAATACTTATTTTGGTTGATAGAAAATTCTTATTTGTGTGTTTGCATGTGTATTTCTTAACAACAGAATGAAAGCGAGGAAAAGTTTGTGCAGTGATTGCAAGTAAAGAACACAGAAAATCAGTATGTTGGTCTGAGCATTAGGATTCAAAAGAACAGGTTCTCCTGTGTTTTCCTGGTAGGGTAATATGGATTTTGGTAATGTAGTGATGCTGTTTGAAAACTGAAGCAAACAGTGGTCCTGTCTGGGGTACCTAACAAATTGATGGTGAGAATTGATGGTCTCCTCAGGATGGGTTTCTCTAGTTTGAGATGAACTGACAGATAGTAACAAACGGAGAGGAGGGGGAACATGTCTGCTTGGCTGAAGTTTGGAAGCAAAAGTTACTCTGTACATCTGTGACATGGGAAAGTGAATTGTGTGTGCGGAAAAGAGATGATGGCCTTGTGCACCCAGGTGTCTGTGTCATGTAGGTGTGATGTTACCTAATTGACAGTGCCTCAGTCTCCTGGGCTATCCAAGATGCAATTGGGATACTACTGATAGCATTCTGTTAATTGTCGAGGCAGAATTAAGTCTTGATATGATGCACTGAGACTAGATAAGTTGTGCTCGTGAGAGCCATGAACTGATAGAGCTTATCAGACCAGGGAGAGCGTGGCTGATGGGAAGGATGTGAGTCACGCACCGGCACGGAGCGCTGGGGCCTTGGCCAGACTCAGGGCCAGGTTTCTTTCCCAGAGTGAATTTTTGTGGCCTGGATTGAAGTCAGTGGTGCTTTTGGCCATTTCTAAACAGCTGCTGCTTACCGCAATGAATTTCTTTGTTTATTATCTTGTGCTCATCTACGTATTGTGTAGATATTTGAATTAATAGCTCAATTGTGTCAGCCACGAGGGCTTCTGAGCCAAAAATGTGATGTTATTGGTAAGCTTATTTGCCAGTAGTTCTGTAGGAGACGGATGCCTTTCCAGATTACAAGCAAAACTGTGTTCGTTTTGCCGCTTTCCCCTAATTGTCAGCCACGTGACATCACACCGCAATGGGACATGAGGCCTTTCTGCATCCCCATGATGTGGGTACAGGCCCTGCAGGCTGGCGCTGCCTGTCCCCATGTCGTGACTCAGGGCCTGGCCGCCACTCGGGCTGGGGCTGGCTCTAGTGCTCCATGGGAGCTCCTGCATGGCCTGGGGCCTTCCACAGGGGAGAGAGGCCTCTTGTTCCTTCAGTGGCACTGGCTGTTACTTCAGCTCCTGAGGAGCCATAGCTGCAGTGCTGGGGATACTGGGCTCTCTGCGGCCCAGCTCTTGGCCCTGCAAGCACTGCCCTCCTCTGCCCTTGCGCTGTAGTTGAAATCTCCCTGCCGCGCCCTGCAGTGCAACCTGCACCTCTGCTGCTCTCCTGGGGCTGTGGCTGTGCCTGGGCTGGCACGTCCTTCACATCATTGCGAGAGATGACCCCCAGCCAGAGGTCCTGCTGCTATTCGTGACCTGACGCTGCACCCCAGTGCTGTTGGTGATGTCTTTCTCCACAGGTGCTTCCCTCTCTTGCTTTTATTTGTTGGTGATAAAAGACTGTCACAGATAAATAGGCATGTTCTCACTTGACTTGATAATTTGCATGGCACTGCTGAAGGTGATTTATAATTTATACATGGAAAGGATTTGCTGATCTCATTAATAACTTTCCAAACATCCAGA
The DNA here is from genome assembly GCF_019238085.1 of Lagopus leucura. Lineage (NCBI taxonomy): Eukaryota > Metazoa > Chordata > Aves > Galliformes > Phasianidae > Lagopus > Lagopus leucura. The sequence continues at coordinate 8,134,687 of NW_024962274.1, forward strand.
TAAACGTGCTATCTCTCTAAATCAAGTGAACTTGAAACAGCAAAGGTATTCACCTGCAAGGGCTTCTGGCACTCTGTTCTTTCCCAGACAAGAGGAGTTTGACAAAAGAATGTGGGAACTGCCAAAATCCGTTTCCCCTTGCAGCCACCAGATCACCCCAAGGTGGGGGATTCCACCTATTCTTGCTAAATTATTCCTCTCTTATTCTTTCTAAATTATTCCTCCCTACTGAAAGGCTCATTGACAGGAGCATACCCAGCTCCTTTGATTTTCAAACAGGGATGGTTTCACAGCTCCGAGCAATACAGCCTGTGCTGGTATTTCTCTGCCTTGCCCCTAACCATCCTGCCAGAGAGCAGGTAAACAGCTTCTGTGGGCTCCGTTTTCACTGTGAGAGGAGGGCAGAGGCAGCCCAGCAGATTCCCTGCTGAGTGTGCCACGCTGCTGCCGTGGGTTTGTTTCATCAGAAGTAATCACCTCTCTCACATGGATGCCTTGTTATCTGGAGATCTCAGGGTGCTCTGTACACACTCATTGCTTAATTAAACCTCACAACAGCTTTTCAGCGTTTCTATTGTGAATTTTATTGCTGCTTTATAAGTGCATAGACTGAGGCGGCGATATTGGGTTTATACTTTGGGTGTCTGTGAAGTTGTAGAGGTCAGTGAAGTGGTCCCAGAGGAGCAGCCTTGCTTTCCCCTCGATGCTGCTTTCTTACCACTACCTCCTACTGGAAGAGGGTGTGTGCATCCGTGATCCCCGGGGAGATGACCTGAAATTTACTTAGCAGATTGTGAGGCCAGATTTGCTGGAAAGCAAAAGAATGATGTTTTCTCTTCAAACGATGATACACATCATCACTATGGATGGAAGAGGAAGGTTAGGAAGCTGTGCTCAGTATCTGACAGAGCCAGGAACTGGAGTAAAGAGACCTACAGAAACCCTGCAGCCCTTGTAGCCATGAGATCACACATTGCTGAGAGGCGCCAGGCCTTAGGTGAGAACAAATGTAGAAGGTCAACTCCAAGATGCCTCTCTGTATATTGTATATTGTTTTCTGAATTGGATATGAGTTTGAAACAAATCCGTAACCTCATCTTCAGAATTGGGTAAAAAGAGGTATCTAGAGAAATGGTGGGAGTTTGAGTCATTCTTCTCTGCTTTCAAAAAATCTTTGGTAGAGAATGCCGAGTTCAAATAAGGTGCACTTGCACAGCAGCCGTTTTGGGCACTTCTGCAAAGTGTGATTGCATAGAATGGAGAAATGTACAGCTTGGGAAATCTAAGGAGAAAAGCACAAACAATTGAGCTGCTGTTTTCCTGTCTTGTTGAAATTAAGCTTCATGATAATCTTTGCATCAGTAATGAACTAGAAGTGGTCATGCACTCCAAACAGCAAAGGGCAAAGAAGAGAGAAGCAACTCATCAATGTATGACCCTCTCTAAAATGTCATGGGTAATCAAGTGTGAAGTACTTAATGGATCATGATTTGCACTGCACTATTTTGATTGATGTACTACTTAGTAGAGGATTGATAGTTTTTTACAGTGCTGTTGATGGGAGCCTCTCAGCAGTACCTCCTCTATTTCCTCTAGTGCTGGGGAAAGCCGAAGCAGCATCTGTTTGAAGCCATTGTGTTCCAGTGTCTTTGTGAAACGGTCAAAAATAGTGCAGAGTTGTTATCTTGCTTAGACCCTGATCTCATCAGAACTGTCTATATTTAGGCATCTTCCAAAACCTTTGTGTCAAGCAATTCTCTAGGAAGACAAAAATAGCTTTTTTTTTTTTTTTTTTTTTTTTAAACATGCTGTACGACCATTTAGAGAGGATGTGATGATTAAACCATATTAAGGCATCTTGCTGTAGCTCTAGAGCTATCAGCTTTCCGGTTAGCTGGGAGGACTTGGCTCCTGTGGTTGTGATAGGAGTTCAAACAGTAGCAGAAAACATTACAGCTCTGCTGCAGTGAGTGGCATTCCATTTGCACAAAGGAAACAGCATTAAAGGATTTATGTGCAGAATGAATCCACAAATTCTTGTCAATAGGAAATTCCTTGGAGGGGATTAATGCAATAATTACTTAAGGCAAATTGCAATGTCTCATTAGCATATATTATTAAATAATAGAAAATAACTTCTTATTTATCTTTAATGCCTTAATCAGTACTTATTTTCAGTGCAAAACTTCAGATGATGGCAGTTAGGAGCAAGCATATGTGTTAACTGGTGATGTTGGGGATACGTGATAGTAGTTTTAGGCCTTTCAGTGTCAAACTGTACAGCACTCTGTCTCAGGCTTTATCTAATTTAGGAAGTTTAATTGCCTTTTTACAGAGTTGTCAAGATTTAGGAGATGAGAGATAATCCCCCGCTGGCCGGACAGCGCTTCGAGATGGGGATCTCTGTTCCCATCAGCGCTTTTACACAGCTGGGGAGAGGAGCTTGTAAGCAGGATTAGGGCTTGTTAATGTGGAGATTCAGGGCAGTTAAACAGCTTTCACTGTATATTTTAACACTTCACTCATATTTTTTCTGTAAAATCTAGTCGCTTTAAACAAACAAAACCGTCATGCCATCATTCTTTTTATTTAAAAAAAAATATGAAAAAACCTCTTAAATGGACTTAAAATCTGTTAGTTTAGCGATTCTCCTCTTGCTGCTTCTGTTCAAGGAAGGCTGTCAACTTGTTTTTTTAATTGAGTAATTATTTGAAACTGATTAGTTGACTCATCTCCTAAATCTCCCAGCTTGCAGAAAGGTGATTAAACTTTCAAAACTGGATGAAGTCTGTGATAGAATGCAGTGACAGCATGAGCAGCTGGAGCTGGAGAGCACCCGGCGCTGAGCTCAGTACCATGTTAAAGGTGCTCTCAGCACTTGCACAGGCGTGCTGGCAACGCTAGGGTTGTCTGCACTGAACAAAGGAAGGCAGCCCAATTTCTGCATTAGAGAAAGACAGTATCTTGATTTAAACTCTTATTAATTCGTAAATTAATGAAAATTTGAATTTTTTATTAAAATCGTTGAGGTCTGGTTCCCCAGCTCAGCAGCACATCCTTGTGCATTAAATCTCCTGGGCGTCAGGAGCTGTGTGTGCCTGTCATTCTCTGCTGGGCCGGACGCATGGCTGTGGGCAGGGCAGGGCGTCCTGCAGCCCTGGCAGAGCAAGCAGCCCTTCCCATTTCCGCTGCCCGAACGCTGGCCGCTCCGCCTGTTATTGCCGGTCCTAGCAAACTTCTTCCTGCAGAGAGCAGAGCAGCCTGGGATTTTTGTTGCTCGTGGAAAGTGCTGACTTCTCACTAAGACAGGGTTTTTTGTTTTTTTTTTTTTTTTACCCAGTCCCTTCATCTCTAGCTTTCAATTTTTTTTTCTTGTTTTGATTTCAGATGAAACAAAAGGGCAGCAAATAGTGGGCTCCTTTTCCTTTTACAGTGCCTTGATAGAGACTTCCCAGCTGAACCTCCTAATGTGAGGCTGGAAGGTAGGCTGGGGAAAAAGTGGTGCCACTGCTGAGTGGCTCAGTGCCCAAGGAAGGGCTGAGGTCCTGAACACTTTCTTTGCCTTGGTTTTTGCTGGTTGGGTTGGCTGCCTGGCCTTCCAGGCCTGGAATTGTCACAGGGGCACCTGCGTATGTTAACAGGCATACATTGTACTGATGGGATGTGTCTGAGAGCACGAGGGCTTTGCCTGTTGACAGGGAGCAGCCATGCACTGACACCTTTGATGTGCTGTGGCAATTGGCAGCTGCAGTTAGAGGTCTGCGCCTCATCCCTTTTCTTCCAAGGATGCAGAAGGAGACCTTGGATGGTACTGGTGGTCCAATTCCATAGCAGAGATCTCCCTGGCTACCTGCTCCTCACATCTTTCAGCTTCTGCCAGGTGTAAGCAGGTGAGCTTCCTGTTCTCCAGGTGCAAAAACTGAACTATCCATCCACCAGTCACTGACACCATCCTTTGTCCTCACCTTGTGATGGGTTCAATCTAGGCTGAGCCAGCACAAGGAGGGAAACTGCTCCAAAGTCCCAAAATTGTCTTTAGCAAGAGTGTTTGTGCTTCTGCTTGTCATTCGTACAATAGAAAAATGGGCTTGGCGTGTGGAAATACTGCTGTGCTCATTGGAGAGGGGTTAAAGACGTGGAACTCTGTGTAGAATGTGTAGAAATGTGTAGAAATTATACAGTTGTTCTTAAAAGGAGGTAAAATAGGCAGTAAAGATGTTGCAGCATGAACATCAAAGGAATGTGACCTTACTTGGAAACATTATTTGGTAGGTTGCATCTAATTCTACAACCTGACTTGTAAGAAAGGCTGAAGAGAAGACACTTTTATTTTTTTTTTTTTCTTCCCCTCTGGCTTCTAAGGATCTTTATTTATCACCCTCAGGGGCATTACAGTGAGTAATTAGATTGGACCAGGAGAACGACTTAATTTTACAAGAAACTCATTAATTCATCCTATTTAAAATCTTCTCATTTCACCCAAAACCAATTATGCTTGTAGTGGCAATGATCTGGAAAGGCATTGTCTCGTAGGCATTAGGGGGGCCGTTGGGGCTCCCCTGGCATTCATGTTGGGGAGACAAGGGTGACTCCCTTTCTTTGACTTTTAGGTCAAAAGAACTAGTCGCTGGGACAGCTTGACAATTAGAAAACCCTGATGAGCATTTGGAACTCAAACAGCTGTACAATAACAGAGGAGTTCATGGTGCGGGGCACAAAGCTCATCAAAAGAGACTATCCAAACAATTGAGTTCTATAATTAACACACAAAAATCTGCTCAGAAATGGTAATAACAGTAAAAGAGAGCTGAGAAGATGCTGCCTACTTATGTGGCAGATGTGGTTTTGTTACAATCTGAGGGAGAAAATCCATCCTTTTAAAGAGTAGGAGGAACATTAGAGGGGGAAAATAAAAGTAACTTCTTATTCCTAAGGGTGCAATTAAAGCATGAGCTTAAAATATTTTCACACAGACAGGAGCCGTAGAAAAAATAACTGCTGACGACAAAACATATAATGTGCTATCAAAGTATTTGATACACACATTTCTTTTCAGTCTGAAACTTATAAGAAAAACACTGCTGTATTTTTTCTGAAATTATTTGTTTTGTCCTTCATTTAACCAGGAATATTATTCTTGGTTTTTTCCTCAAAGTTGGCTCCAGTGCCTTTCCACCCGCAGACTGTCAGCAGCATTACCCATGTGCCCAGTGGACACGGGAGCACCGTGAGCATCTCTCATCCACTGCTGACCCCATGGTGGCTCCGTCCAGGGGGAGCCCATCCCATGCAAAGCACCTCGATGGTGGCACATGCAGCACTGGGATTTGTAAGGGATGGCTCTGCAGCCCAGGCTGCATGTGCTCCATTTTCTTGAACAGCTTAAAATGCTGAAGGGGACTTTTCTCATTTTTATCCAGAAATCAGGGGAAAAAAGAATCAAAGTTTATTTTAAAATAGTTTTTAAAAATATTAATTCTTTTTAGTTGCAGTAAAATAGAAGTATGTGACTAGAACTCCATGCACTATGAAATCCTGAAATCGCTGCCTGAAATTTTCTAATGGAGAATTCAGCATTTGGCAAGAGCTTGCAAGCAGACTTTCTAGCCCACACATGTTTTTTCCTTTTAAAAAGAAAAGAAAAAAAGCCATAAAAACTAGAAAATCAGGTTTTAGTGAGAAAAATGAAGTTTGAAAAATGGCCTCAGAAAATTTACATGGAGATTGGACTGGAATTCCGTAATTCTTCTGAGCGCTTATTGCAGCTCTGACGGGTATCGGTTCGGTCATTTTTGTTTTAAAAAAGAACCCCTGTGGTGCTGGCTGGCACTGCTGGACAAATCCCGCCTGCCTTTAGGGGAAATAGAAATTAAATAGATTGTAACATGGCGACTCCAAGATATCAGCATGTTTATTTCAACCTGACGTCCATTTAGAGTCAATGAGATTTGTTCTAAAAGAAACGGTGAGCATTTTGATACTGAAAGTATTTTTCAGAATTTTCTTTGGATACAGTGCAGAGGGCCGTAACCTTGCTGTGGGTGAGGTGAATGGGAGAGAAGATGTCTGTTTGTTTTTCTTATTGTTGTTTCTTTAAGCTAACAGAAAGAGCTAATTAAGGCAAAGCTAAGGAACACAGTTTGTACAGCACACGTGAACTCATCTTCTCACATTGGAATGTTTTGAAAGCTGTGTAAGAGTGCTGCTCATGGCCCGCCTTGCCCTGCAAGCCCTTCCTAAGACAGCAGCTGGATGAAGATCTGCAGGCAGGCAGGATGTCCATGGAGCAGGTTCTGCACGGGCTGTGTGCTGGCCTCTGAGCCAGGGAGCTCCTAGGCAGCTCTTCTGCTGCCTGCCCTGGCTCTGCTGGTCATGGCTGCGGCTGTGGGGCTTTGTGTGGAGCTGCCCTAGCAGGATTAGATTTAACCAAGAAGTGACAGTGCCACCGAGCTCTGGGAGTAAAGACTTCTGCCTTAGTGCAGCGTGTTCTCTAATGCAGTTTTGTGCCACGTGCTGAAATGTGGTGAATCTCAGAGCACACGGAAGCAAGGAGAGCCGATGGCTCTGTGCAGCTGGAGCAAAATGGCTGTGTGCGCTTCAGAGCAGTCACTGCACTGGGAGAGCCTTCTTCAGGTCTTGAAATATTAATGATTGTGGCTTAATATAGTAGAAAGCAAAATACAGTGCTTCAAACAAAGGGGAAAAATCCTTGACTTACAGTCTGTTGACCTTGCAGTACCCACTGCATCCATCTATTACCTGTAAAGGGAGTGAGCAGAGGAAGGATCCTCAACCCTGCTCCGTTTTTCTACCTTTCCAGTAAAACACTGGAGTCAGTGCAGAGCTTGCAGCTGTGAACAACACCATCAGAGTGCTCTAATACTGGGGAAATGCAAAATGTAGCTCTTCATTTAATAACTTCTGTGAACAATCATGCTCATATTAAAATAATGTTAGAGTTCATGTGTTATTCTTTGAAACCCTTGAATAGCAGACGGAAGCAGTTAGTGTGCTCTCCACTTGGACTCCTGTTTCCCACTGTACTGACTGTGCTACTGGGCTGAGGCAGAAGAGCAGAACCAGGACTGAGATCTCAGCTCAGAACCAGCTGCTATTCAGCTGGCTGCAGGAGGGCTTGTAGCAATAGCACAGCTCGTTCACCACGTATTGCAGAGAATGGAAAATTAATTTCCTTTTCTTTTTTTTTTTTTTTTTTTTTTCCTTTTCCTGATCCATTCACTTCACAAGCAGGAGCCGTGGCTATGCCCAGCTGACAGGCTGTGCCCAGGGTTGTGCCGTGCTGGGGGCACGCTGCTTATTTGGCCCCACCACTCCTCCTGCCAGCACTACGGTTTCTGACTCTCCTTGAAGCCCCGGAGCCATTTGAAGCAGGGCCAGAAAGCACCTTGCGAGTTGAACCTTATCTAATTGTGCGATGTGTGTAAACTCCGGAAGCATAAATCTCAGTCATTTGAGCAGTGTGTTTTTATAAGATTCTCTGGTCCAGTGGCAGCCAAAGCGAGCAAAAGCGAGCCGGTCTCCCAGCGCTTCTGCAGATGGTGCACGGCACGTCGTAAAGTTAGGGCTCGTTAGGGAAATTCCAGAAATGGCTTTGGTTAATGAGGGAAGCAACTTGCTGGTTTATAAATGTGTTACTAAACCCCTCCCCGTTCCCAGTATGGACAGCTTCATTAAAGAAGGGGAAGGAAAGGAGAGCAGCTGATGGAAGGTGAGCAGGAGAAGGAGCCTGAGCTGGACAGGGCCGGGTGGGAACTGCGCACTGCATTGGGCAGGGAGACGGGACCGTGGCACTAGGGCAGTGATAAATGGCAACGTGTGAGGGGGACTTGGTGTTAGGGCAGCGATCAGTGGCCAAACATGAGTGGGAGTAGTGCAGCAAATGCCTGGAGCTACCTTTCCTTTGTACATGTTTGTGTACTTGCGTGTTTTCTCTTTGTCCGTAGTGCTGAAAGCAGGGTGGTGGTTGGCTTTTATCTCGAGCCAAGGGAGAAATTTCTGAGATGGCATACGCGTTAGCCACTGTTAAAATGTGTTATTAATGATACTAATGAGTTTTTTCCAAGTGATGTAAAAGTACCCATCCGTGTAAGCATTGCACTTACAAAGATGATGTCATGGAAAGCTTGCCAAGCCGCACATGGGACCTCATGCCAGTGGTGCAGTCAGTGATGAGTCCTGGCTTCGGGGAGGGGAGAGCACTGCTGATTTCCTCTGCTGGGGATCGGGAGCCAAATTAATTCTGCCTTTCCAGGAGGGAGATGAGCCATTTCCGGGCATGTCAGGCACATGGCCTCGCTGCCAATCACAGTGGGTTCCTGTCTTATTCCCTCTTAAAAATTGGCAGGGTCTGGCTGTCAGCTGCCATTCCTTAAGCGGTCATAGAATGAAGCAATTGCACCCTTTTGTTGCATGCTCTGGTGTCTGTGAATGCAGGTGGACGTGGGTTAAACAGCGTGCAGCTCCACAGTAAGCACAAAGAGGCAGCTGATTTTCTGGCAGCGTCAACACAAGTCCATAATTTTTTTTGCCATCTCCAAGCCAAGATGGCTCTTGTTGGAATTAGAAATTGGTATCTCCTGACATAGGAGTACTCATTAAGAGTATGATGATTTTAATTCTTCACCTGGGGCTAAGAGGACATCATTAGATCCTTTTGAAATGTCTCCTGCCTTGATTTTGAATAAGTAAGGCAGAGATTTATGGCCACAGTCTGGGCAAGTAACACTCTCCCTTCCTGTCCCTCTCTCTAGCTTGCAAAATCGGATACTACAAGGCGCTCTCGACAGATGTTGCGTGTGCCAAATGCCCGCCTCACAGCTACTCCATCTGGGAAGGCTCTACCTCCTGCACCTGCGATCGGGGCTTTTTCCGAGCTGAAAATGATGCTGCGTCCATGCCCTGCACTCGTAAGTTGGTATTTAAACACTTTCTTCCCTTTCCATCGCCTGTTTCTCATACTGCTTGGAGAGCTGTGTCTAAGAAGTCCTGCTTCTGATAGCAGTGTCCATTAGCTACTGCAGCTCTTTGCAGAGGAGGTTTGCATTTTGGATCACGCTTCTGGGAGAGAAAACACTGGTTTTCAGCCCTGAATTCCTAACAGTGATATGCTTGCACTGACCCTTGAGAGATTACAGTCTAAAGACTTGCAAGCTTCAGCAATGGAAGTAATTACAGGTCTTAATTTCCAGTCTGAGGACCTGTCTAGTAGATGACATCACTCTCCATATTTAAATTATTGGTATTTCTAGAAATTGTGACATCTTTTTTTTCATAATTATACGATAAGGAGTAAATATATAGTATTTATAACTTCATTAAATATCTAATTTGCACAAACTATTGCTGATGGCCCTTAGGAGTACAGGAGTGTTCCTCCAAAAGGCATGGTAATAAGAAATTTTAAACCATAATGAATAAAACCTCCCCAAAAGTATGGTTTACTTTATTCTTTGTATATAAATACATCCTTTGTATATAAATACATCATGCACAGCAAATGGAATTATGCTTCAGTTCCACCAGAACATTTTCAGCATGAGAAACAAAAGGCGTAGCACGCTGAGCACACCCGCCGAGTTACTGGAACAGCTCCTTGTCCTGTGTGTTGGTTAATGGGTTAGGCAGCCAAAGACCTGAGACTCTAGACATGCCCTGGTGTTAAATCGTGATCATCTACTGCCTTGGTTTTTGTTTCTGTAGGAGCAGAGTAGTTTGAAACCGTAAGTGAAAGGGCTGTATTTTACTGGGGGATATCCATGTGTGACTTTCTCTGAAAGCTATTGAAAATGCTTCCAGATTTTTGGAGTTCAACTGTATATTTATGTAGCGTGTGTGTCTGTGAGGGAAGGCTGAGATATTTCTTTTGTAACATTTTAATATATTCCAAATTCATTTTAGAGAGATGACTCACATTTGTTTCAATCTTAATTTCTCCCTTACAAGGCAGAAACAAACTATGTCCATAACTCAGCAGCACTCATCCCTTTCCCACACCCTGTGATTCCAGCTCTTCCTCAGTGATCTCCTTCCTTTCAGCTGGGAGTTTTGCTGGGTGGTGGCTGATCAGGTCTGGGTATAGTCAGGAGCAGCTGCTTTAGCTTAGTAGGAAAGCAGAGAAGTCCCTGTATCTCTTGCCAAAAGCTGATTGGGGATAGAAGTCTAGCTGTGATGTGAAACCTCACTGAAGTTGAGTGGGATCGTGCTTTTTGTAATACTGTTTACACTAGAAGATTTCAAACTTGACCGTTTTGATAGGGAAAATGTCTTTAGCAACAATAAAACTATTGTTCAGAAGATACACTCTAAATAGCATTATACCAGCAAAAATTTTCTCATAAAGCTCTGGTTGTAGCAGCTGACATACTGACCAAATAAAAATCAAATTAGGAATCAGCTGGTTGAATTTAAATAGGCACGTGTGGGACTGAAGTATGAGGAGAGAGCAAAATAATTCCAGATGGGGGAATTGTGAGCAAATGACATGTATGTTTGCTTACATTGCAAAATGTACTCTTGCAAGCCTAGCCTTTTTTTGTCAAGTCTTGGACTTGCTTCTGGCAGCCTTCCCCCTTCTGGTATTTGGAGGTCAGTCAAAGTTGAGGTCCCCTGTCTTGGTCTTCTATAGTGAAAATATGGAGAGTGCAAAAGAGAGGGCAAGGGCCTGGTGTTGGCCACAGTCTTCATCTCTGCAGATGTGATGTGCAGGGAGGCAAGCCAACAGCACAGTCCCACGGCCGCCTGGCCCTGGGAAGCAGGCCTGTCTCTGGACATTTCATAGCTCTGAATTTTCACCAATAGCTTAAGAGCTGCTTTTTCTGTGATCCAACATGAAGTAAGACTCAGAAGTTATTTTGGAGCTGGCTGGTGGGGCTGCTTTGCTCACTCACACCTTCTCTTCATTGCTGGAGCGTGGCTGTGGTGGTGGCAACTGTGCAGGCCCTGGGTGCAGCCCCTGGGGCCTTGTACAAGAATGGGGTCAGGAGGCTCCTGGAGGGCCATCCTTTGCCACACCAAGTTGCCTTATTCCCACGGGTTTTAGGCAAGTGCCAGGAACCATTGGAAAGGCCTGTGTTGAAGGAAGGCCCTCCGGAAGAAACTCCCTGTTTGTCTGCCTCTCCTGACAAGATGTGGAGACAGAAGGGACCGTCAACATCAAAAGTTCTTTCAGATAGATTCAGACTCTAATCAGTTCTTACCAGTTGGTTAAACCAGGTGACAAACCCAATTCCCTTGTGCTGACAGCCATAATAATCAGGCACCTTCTTTGTTCATTATGCTCTCTTTAACCCTGGTATTCTCATTCGGCCCTGCATTTAGTAATCGCTCAGTGTGACGGCACACTAATGAAGAAATAAAACACAGTATCAGAGATCCATTCTTTTAGCAAAAAGATAGACTGTGCTCCACTGGCTTGTAAAATCAGCTTTCTGTTCACTTGGAGAGCTATTAGACCAGGTGAATAAAAGTAACATTAGGTAATTTGGAGACAACACCTGGAATGGACAGAGGATTGATCCTTTCTTTCTTATTTCTAAACAGTTTTTAAGATGAAGAACTTCAGGCTTCTTAGGATGTGTTTTTGTAAAACTTTGACCCTTGGCTATTGATTTCCTTTGCTAATAGGCTGGCTGGCCTCGTCGTTTATCTTGCCTTCTAGGTTGGGTGAGGAGGACTGTTATGACTTTCCATTAGGCTGTCTGTGCCAGTGGATGGCAGGGAATTGGTGAATTCCCTTTCCTTTCCTTTCCTTTCCTTCCTCACAGCTCGCATGGTATGTACTAAGCAGCTCCTCCTTCCTGATGTGCTGGTCAGAGGAGGTGCTTCAGAGTTTCCTGGTTCCAGAGCACCACTATCTGACATTTCTATCCATTGTTGAGTTGTAAAAACTGTGCTTAACCTTCAGTTCAGTCAGGCATCCAATCTAAACAAATAGCTGAAGCTCTCTGTTTAGCATTCTTCTCTGTTTAGCTCTGCTGAAGTGAGTGGTTATGTCTGCCCTAAATCTCCTACAAGAAAGGGCAGAATGTGGCTGGATGTGAGTGTAAGAGACAGTGGGCTGTGTCGGAAAGCCAGGCAGGCATAGACACTCTGACTTGCACATACTTAACTGATGCCTCTTTTCCCTCACGCTTCCCTCATGGGAATAATAATCATTGTGTCTGTCACCACCAAGCTGCAGAGCCGCCCTGGATCTGCCTCATTGACCTGTGCTGGGAGTTTAGACTTTGAATGCTGAAGCACAGTGGACTTGTCAGCTGTGTGCTTGGGCGTGGAGGTGGTTATGATTGACCTCGGGTTCACTTGAGCACAAACTGTGGCAAACACAGAAATTCTCCCTTTTGGAAGCATTGCAGAAGTTGCCTTAGGGCAAATATTCAAACCTTCTTTGTATTTTAGTACTTGCTGAGGGAATGGGCCTTTCATAAGGTTAGCAGTCCAATGGGGAATAAACTGCCTTACCAGGACACAGATCCATAAGGCTGATTAACAGTCAGTCTCAATCATGATCCTCATTCTGGACTTTCTGTAAAGATGTGGCAGCGAGACTCCCTGAATCGCAGCCTGATGCAGGCAGGTGCACTTCCCACCCAGACTAATGGGTGTTGGTCCCACGTCCCCACTGTTAATGAGTCAGGTTCTCAAACTGTTTCTTAACAAACAATGCTTACATTATGAGCAAATATGGGATGGTTTTGTATTGTTTATATTGTCTGTTCAATTCTGATTATTAATGACTTTTAATTGGGAGCCCTCTACAAAATAGAGATTACCAGGCTGTCCAGCTTGAAATTTGTCTCAGTAAGTGACCCTGAAACATTTAGTCTGTTGTTCCACCCAAACAGTCACTGGTTGATTGGTATTTTGGCGTGCCCTGAAATATTTCTGAAACCGTTGCATTTAAGACAGTTTATACCAGAGAAGCTTAGAGATAATGAGGGTAAATTCAGTGAGATGCATGAGAAAAGTGCCTGCTTTAAAAGGGCTTTCTCCAGCTCAGGTTAGGAAATCGAAGAACCTGACTTGAAACAGCAAACATCACTTAGTTGTCTTTACATTCGCCTCTTCTAATTGAATTTAGCACAGTGCTGTATTTCCTCCAGAAAGTATATTGTTTTTAAATTACCATTTCAGTGCTATTACTCAAGGCCCCGGCTTCTAATGTTTTCTGACAGTTATCAGCGTAATGAACCATAATGAAATGATGAGCAATCTACAGTGGAAACTCGATGTGGATTCCACTAGAGCTGTGTGACTGTTGTTAAAATTTGAATGCACATTAAAATAACACTGTCCTTACTTGTTCCCAAGGTTGGGGTTTTAAAAAAGGTCGGAAAGGTCTCAACACTTTGATTTCATAAATGTTAGTCTAATACATGCCCTGAGCTCAGTCTTCTGTGGCACATAATTTATCTAAGAGAGAAATATTTGACCTGCATTTTCAAAAAAGAGTGAATTTACCTACCTAATAACTGTGCTTGTGAAGGAGTGATTACACAGGAGCTGATTATTTGAGCATATGTTTATTATGGTTGCTTAGACTTTTAAATAAACAAATGTGCCCTTTTCCTACAGCTTAACTCGTGCCTCTTCTGAATTTTGAAACGTACACTGATTATCACTGTTCTGGCTTTTATATAGAAGAGTACGAAAGTGGGACACAGCGCACTGCCCTGTGGTGGCTGGTATGCTGTAGGTAGTTGTGTACTGACTGTGCCATGCTTTCTCCCCAGGACGCTTCTTCGGCACTGAGTCAGTCTAAGCCATGACATAGAAGCCCGCTCTCTGTAATGTGAAATATCTGCCAAAGCAGTCTCTGTTCTTCTGATACAAAATTTATGGCATAATAATTCTTCTGCACCTTTCTATCTATTCTCACGTTTGTTAAATTATTTCATTCCTAAAGCATCATAGAAGATTGTTCGTTATGTAAGCAGCATGTCAGAATGTCTTGTAAGGTACAGTATGGCAGCTGCAGCATCAGAGCGGTGGGTAGACAGCATGGAGACAGTGATTTTTCCTCTCCAGGTGTGCTGGGGAAATAGTTCCTCAGTTGCTGCCAGAGAGGAAGGGCTTTTGGCTGACAGGGATCCCAAAGGAAAAGGCTCTTTTCTTTCGTCTGTGGAGACAGACTGGGGGAATCAAGAAACCACTGCGTAAGGAGAAGTGGTTAAAGAGAGGAGACGGGAGTAATTTGACAATGTGTGTTTATAATCAGTAAGCTTAAATTCATCATTCCTTTAAATACAGCAACTGTTTATTAGCTGTCTTCTGATTTTCTCTCTCCAGAGCCTTAAATTAACTGAGATGTTTATTCAATTAAGCGGGGGCTTTGATTTGGTTAGTCAGGACCCAGTTCTGTAGAGTCAGTGGAGTAAATTAGAGGACTACCAAGGTAAGAAATCCAGCAGTTGGGCCAGTGACAAAATGACATATTTCTCTGGTTGGATTTCTTCCCTGTCAAACTGTCAGACAACCTTCTGGTATTCACAGTAGAGTTTTTCTTTTTATCTTGAAAGAATGAGTGGACACATGGGATGTTGTCTGCATCGCAGCATACCAGAGAAGACACGATAATGTGTCAGAGTACGTGGTGCTGCACAGGGTTCTTACAAGGCAGTTTTTGGAAGAGAAGCTCTGAGCCCACAGAATGGCACCTGCGAGCATCAGTTTTCCCACACTCTGCCAGCAGTAACTGGACCTCTTTGCTTAACTCCCTTCTGGAGAGAAGAGGAAATATCCATTGCATTGTTCTCTGTGGTAAGAAAACAAAGCCTATTGTGAAGCTGGTAACCAGGGTTCTTTGGCAGCTAAGTAGGAAATTGTACATGCCAATAAAATGGGCATTTTATCACTGGCACTGGCCCAGGATCCCTAGCTTGGCAGAACTCCCATTAAAGTCAAAGGAGTCTTGCCCGAGTAAATAAATTAAGAATTGTTTACCAAATCAGATGCCTTATTAAAACCCCATTGTAATGCTAAACATGCACAGAAAGGAGAAGAGACAGGGAAAGGAGCAGATGACTGATATTTCAAGTGGCTGCTGTGTCTTGTGGACTGTTGACTTTGGTCTCACGGGTTCTAAGAACACCTGATCTATAATGATAAATGATTGGGAACAGCTAGGCAGACAAGAAGCGTTGGTGCTTGTATAAACTGGCCACAGGAACAGGAGACCTATCCACAACTGCTGAAAGAAGCAATTAGTGGTCACAACGTATACAACTGTGACAGGAAAGTGTGTGCTTTATTTCTGAGCCCAAACTTACACGGCCCAGGAGTTTACTCTGCATTATAACTTGACATTCAGATGGGTGAAGATCAACAACTAAGACTTATCTGAAGGGCTTCACAGCTCACACACTGAAGCTTTATTGACAGCTCCACAGTTGTCCATGTTTAATGAGGCCTGATGAAATGGAAAAAGGAGGCCAAGGTGCTTTTTCTTGAAGCTGTGCCTGGCACTGCTTTGCCAGATGTTTTAGTGAGGCAACTTAAAGAGTCTAAAGACATCGATCCTTTAGTAATTGCTTTCTTTGCATTCACTCTAAAAATAGTAAGCTCTTTATTTCACACTCAGCCCTGCCTACAGGGAGACAAATTTTCAGATCATGATTGAGTTATGATATTGATTAGAATCATTAAAGGCTATCTGTACAGTAATGGCGTCGGGAGGTCACATGGAGAGCAGCAGTGGTCATGTTGGCTGACAGGAGAGCTGAAAGCCCTCGCGCAGCCGCAGCGCCCAAGTACTTCAGGTAACCCTTCAGAGACACTTGATGTACTTCAAGTGGCATTTCATTGCTCTCTGTATATGTACTCCAGAGTTCTTCGGAGTTGTTCATTGTATGGATCTTTTCTTCTTTGCACCTCTGTATTTGTCCCCTTTATTCTTGCTGTGCTGTACACAAAAGCTGCCTCTCAGATCTTGTACAGCAGAGACGTGCTAAACTTTTCACTGCTTCCGATGCCACATTTCCAGTTAGGCTTTCCTGCCATTAGACAGTTGGAAGCTTACTTTCCTGTGCCTGCTGTTCCTGTAATTCATCAAAGACTTAACTTTTAACAGCTTGTCTGTAGAATAACTAAGGCCAAGCTGCTGATTCAAATCAGCCCGTTCGTACTAGACTGCTTTTACGGTACAGTGAATTGTAGCAGTCTGTTCTGTTGTATGAATCTTGTTTGTTTTTTAGCAAATTAGCTCAAGGTTTCTGAATATCCCAACTTCCCTTTGAGATCATTGGAGATGCAGAGGGTCAGCATCTCTCTGAAGCAGGCTCATGAAGAGGATGCTTTTGTCAGCCTTGGTAGGAAGCCGTTGAAGCTTACTGCCCTGTCTGACTGATTAACAAACACGTCATTGGCACTGTGCTGCATTTAGCAGTATGTTTATAGGGTTTTTCTGTTTGAGGGTGAAGTGAGAAAGCTTCCAACTGTAGCAGGCTATCGTCTTATTTTATTGTTTGTTAGAATAATTTTTAAACCATATCAAGCTAAGGTCTGCTTTTTCTGCCTCAAAAAGAGTGATATTTTCTTCAAGGAGAGTATGGGAATGGTTAAAGAAGATTAAAGTCTTTTCTACATGCTTGAGGTTTTCTGATGTCTGGTGGGAATTGCCAATGAAGCTTCCTTCCGATTTCACACTGTCAGGCAAATGCAGACTGAATGCAGGGTGACAACCCACTTGAAAATAATTATCCATTGCCCTGGCTGCAGAGGCATCCGTTACCCGATAGAGAAATGTGCTTTTACACACATGCACACGCAGACTGAATTATTTTTTTAATCATTTTCTCCTTCTAGGGCTAAAAAACCTCATCCTGCTCGTTACCATCCGCATACATATCTTTTGAAAGCATCTTCCTTTTTAAAAAGGGTTACATTTTAAATGCACTGATCTGGTGACTGGCAGGATGCTCATAATGAAGGCTTGCTTCTTTAGGGTATGTACTTGAAATATCTCCATTAGCACTTCCTTGGAAAGTGTGGGTTTAAGCTTGTGTTTTTAAAAATGTTCTCCCACAGATATATCTTTCAACGTAATAAATATTAACCGTACCATAGGTTAATAGTACATAAATGTGGTTACAGTCCAAATACTGATAATATCAGTGTAGCCTTTACTGGGTAATGTTGCTGCCAAAACGATCCACTGCCACCCTCAGTGACTGAGGATGGAGTGGCACGAAGAAAGGGGCTCCTGGCACAGAGCTCTGCCAGGGACAGCTGGGACAGTTATGCCTGGCTAGGGAGACCTTTGTTCTCAGTGTCATCAGAGTGGGTCTCTTAAAGTCCTAAATTTCCTTTCAAGGCAGTATGTGTCAGAACCCTGTGCTGAGGTGCTTTTTGGTTTGTTTTGTGGTGTTTTTCCTATTTCTACCTGACACAGCAGCTTATTGTGGTTACTCAGGTCCATTAAAATTGGCCAGACTGAAGCCCACTGCTTTCATCTTCAATGCTTTGTTTATGGGGCATCTTAGAATAGGAGCAACAAACTTTTATTCATCTGCAGCTTTAGTGAGCAAAGGCCTCTGCAAGCTGCTCTGAATGCCTGCCCAGCATTTGGGGCTGCTTTTTTCAGCAGTGGGCTTCTGGCTTCAGTCAGCCTGGGGCAGTGAGGAGCATGTCTGGTCATACTGTGGGACAGCAGAGTCTCTCAGGAGCTGTTTTGCCTGGAATCATTTATTTCTCTTCTCCTTTCACAGCCCTTTAATCCACGCCTTCTAACCATACACTGTTGCTGAACTAAATTAACTGGTTTAGTGAAGACAGTATTCTCTATGTCAAACAAGTCTGTCTGGTCTGGATGTAGAAAACTGTAATTGAATTTACTATATACACCCACAGAGGCTTTCAGAGAAGCACCGTGCTGGGCAGATCAGTAATAAAAAAGGAAGATGTAAAACCAGTGATATTAAAACCTTTGCCATAGCCATTTGAGTGGAGTTCCCCAGCACAGCACACCTGCAGCTCGGCCCTCAGATCGTAGGGCAGCTGTTTCTGTGGGCTTGGCTGCAGCAGGCAGGGCAGTGGCGGTGTGCCTGGCAGGCTGTGCCTTCTGTCTGGGGGCTCACAGCAGCAGCAGCAGTCCCAGCACAGTGGCATGAGCAGTCTGTCGGGCAGGATGCTCTGTGCTTCAGCCTAGTGGCTCGGTGGGGCTCACTGCGTGTGGTACTTTCCTTTTGTGGGTGAGGTTGATCCCTGAGGGCATCTGTTCTGAAATCTGAACACAATTCTCATGGAAATGATCAGTCCAAAGAAACGGCCTGTGCCGCATGGGTGCTCCCTCAGTCCCGCAGAGAGGAGCTGGGCTTCTGGCAGGGCCACCCTGGGCTCATCGCACCACTTGGGCCCTGCTGTGAGACAAGGAAGCTCCTGCAGCCTGCCCGGGGAGGCCTGTCATCCACAGAGATGGCACGGATAAGGTAGCATGGGGAGGTGTCTTGTGATCTGGCAGGAAGCAGGGAGCCGGTCTGGTGATGATTCCTATCTTTGTCAGGGATTTCGACAGCCTTGTATCAGCCTTGCAGGGGCTTGCAGGAGGCCTTTGGCTGGGAGTGGGACCTGAGCGCCTTGTAGGAATGGAGGGAGGGTAGCAGATAGTGGCAGATGGAAAATGCAGCCTGAGATTGTAGTAAGGGTGCTAAAATGCATCAGCCCTTTTAGTACAAATCAGTGCTTGTGCTGTTAACTCCTTAAAAACTGTACTCTTCCTGAATACTCGTTTGATGGGGGTACAGTATTGCCAGCTGGCCAAATCTGTCTGTCATTAAAGAGACAGACAAATAGATGCAAAGCCTATAGCTTGTTGCAGCAAGAGAAAGCCAAACACAATCTGCATTGCACAACGCATTTAAGTAAATCTAATAGGAGGGTTGAGGAAGATAGCAAGATTAGCTTGACAAAGGTTTGTTGCTAAACAGACTCTTCAGTTCCCCAAGCACAGACACACTGAACTTGCTCCACCCCAGGCCTTCCATTTGCTTCGTGGCTCAGCTTATTTTGATGGCTTTATTGTGAAGCAAGGTTTGTGAGTTCTAAAAGGGGAATAAAGTGAAAAACCTCTGTCCTCTCTGTTCCCCTGTGCCTGCTTGCGGTGCTGGTGAATGGGCAGCTGAAGGATCCTGCTCTCAGTCAACCGTGCTCATACCCTGTTCTCTTTGTGATCCCCAGGTCCCTCTCTGTATGTCCCTCATGCAGGTCCCTCTCAGTGCTGCTTTGCGGCTGCCTGCAGCCTCCCACGGCCACGAAAGGGTTTTCCTCTCCTCTGGCAGCGTCTCTGTTGTCAGAAACAAAGCAAATCCTGATCACTATTGAAGGAGCAGATACGCCCTGTGTTTCAACATCTGAAACCAGGCCCATCAATCTGAAACTGTTCCCCACTCCCAGTGCCAACAGCTCCATTAACAACTGTGCTCCAGAAAGAAAGGAAATTGCTTTTCCCCTCGCTGCCATGTCAGCCCACCATTTGGAAACTCCCCCGCATCTTCCTTTTCATGCTGGAGGTGGTGCGCTCATCTCTGTGACCTGCAAGCATCTGCTTCCCTGGCTTTCCGCTTCGCTGCGTCTCTGTTTAGACACTGCTATGCCCTGTCCCACATACTAATTACTGACTTTTTGCTTCTGAGGAGCTTGATTCATTCTGGCACATTTTCCCACGTGAAACTGGACCTAGAGCCTTGGAAAATATCTTAATGGACACCAGAGTAAGTCTGAGATTAACCCCAAATTGGCTGCTGTGTCTGAGCTAACAGGCACGTCTTTAGGACTGTGAGCGTGGCAACTCCCAGGGTGCAGAGCCTGGCCCTAGAGCAGTCCCAGCTGTGGCAGTGCAGTAGCAGCAAGGTAACATTCTGCACGAAAAAGCTCTTTGCTTTTTCCCATCTGAGTCTCGCTATGTAGTAGCTGCTTTTTGCATACTGGGGTTTTGTCCCTGGATGTCCTCAGCGTTGCTGGTGCAGAGACCAAAATTGAGGCTTGCAGCCCAGTGGTGCTGTAGCAGGGGCTGTCCCTGTTGCAGGGGTTGGGCTGTGGTATGTCTGCTCATGGCAGTAAATCTGCCTTACAGCCCTGGCTAGCCCAGAGACTGTACTTCAAAGGTTTGGCAGGAAGGGAGGATTTCTCTCCTCTCAAAATGAATATATTAATTTTGTATTTGTGAAGTTGAGCACAGAGAAGCGATCCTTGCTCAGCTGCTCTTGCAGCAGAAGCTTTCATCTAGGCACTGATGATAAGTAGTAGGTACATTTGACCTCTGTGTAATTTAAGACTTTTTCCTTACCTACATGCCTCTCCCCAAATCCAAATACTGCGTCCAGTTAACATGTGTTAGGTCCTGGCAGCTTCAAGCAGGGGCCCAAGGACATGATGCAGCCCTCAAAGCCTCCCCCTCTGCATTGTGCTCAGAGCTCAGCTTCCTTGTAGCTGCTGATGAACCTAGGCAGCCACAATTCGTCTTCACCACCATTACCTTTTGATGGCTTGACCTCCTTGCTGCTACACTTGAGTCACTTTATGATTTCAGCAGGATTTCACTATTATTTATTCAGTTTCCAGTTAAGCCTCTTGGATGCTTTTGTACCTTTGACATATGAGAGATTGAGATTAATTTATTTATGTGGTTAATCAGACTATTGGTGCTACCTATTTTTTTTTCTTCTCAATTTCTTAACATTGGATGAATAATAAGAATTGAAAATCTGGAATGAAACTTGTAAGAACTTTGCTTCCTTTCTGCCAGCAGATCTAGTTGAACACTTTTGAATTCCAACCACCAATAATATTTTGAAAAATTTAAGAAGCTTTCATAAGCTCTCCAGTATCTTGAATGAAAACTTAATTTGTGACTTCCTACAAAATTACTTCCTGTATTTTACTGGCAGTAACACCCGCATTTACAGCTCCAACTGTGCATAATGACTAAGGATTGCCATCTTCACTGCAGTCTGGTTTGGATGGTTACGTTCTGCCTGCTTCATTCTCTCTCTGTTCCATTTCTGTTGGGTACTGTATTTTACCTTGTGTCCTGTCCCATAGTACTGTGTGTGTAGTTCAGAGAGCCATTGTGCTCAGTCCCAGACGGGGCTGCGTTTTGATGGCTGCGGAGCTTTTTGTGTTGTATAAAATCCTTCATCTGTTTCACGGGGTTGCCAGGAATCATTCTTGTTAAATTTAAGGATAGAAAAATGTGTCTCACCTCAACTGTATTGAAATTAGATCGAGGATCACAGGATTAGCTCTTCTGCATTTTTAATGTACTTATTGGTTCGGAGCCTGTGGGGATTGAAGCATATAAATGAGGTTTGTGCCTGTGCCTGGGCTGTGAAGCAGCCGGTGGTGCTGGGCTGGTCAGAGCGGCCGTTTCCATTGCAGTGGGCCTCTGCCCCACACCTGGCTCAGACCCACTGTATGAGGAGTGTGGGGACCTTACTTGGTGCCTGACTGCCTCCCCCTCCCCCCATGCTGGAGCCAACCAGGCAGCGCACCTACAAGATGTGGGTCTTTGTTCCCGTCCTGTGGAGCAAGAGCTGAAGGTCATCTGACATCAATTTGTGTGGAAAATATGGCAGTTCTGTTCCTAAAAAAAAAACAACGTTGTAATACTGAGTGATCAACACTTTCAGCGTTTGTCTGCATGTGTGGGGGACCATGAAAATCTCAAAGCAGTGGTTTGTGCATTTGATGGTTTGCACAGGAGATCATGAAAAATGAGTGTAAAATATACCAAAGGAATGGCTTAGATTTCAAAACAAGTATAAGTAACACAAGTGAAAAATACAATTCTTGTTCAGTTGTAGTTGGGGCTTTCAGGTTAATTTAGAGCTGGAAAATATTGTTTCTTCATCAGAAGAAGACATTAAAAATTGTCCTACTGGTTAATTTTCCATCTTCAATAAGAACATAGGGAAGTAAAATTCTGCATGGTCTCTGCTGTCACTGGCTTCATTGGGATTGCCCACACAGGGCCACAGGTCTGAAGATACTATGTGACATTCTTGCAGTTACTAAAAAGGTGGAATTTTTCTTCCTAGGCCCTCCATCTGCACCCCAGAACCTGATTTCCAATGTCAACGAGACATCGGTGAACTTGGAGTGGAGCGCCCCGCAGAACAAGGGAGGACGGGAGGACATCTCCTACAACGTGGTGTGCAAGCGCTGCGGGGCCGGGGAGCCCAGCCGCTGCCGGTCCTGTGGCAGTGGTGTGCATTTCAGCCCCCAGCAGAACGGGCTGAAAACCACTAAGGTTTCCATCACTGACCTCCTGGCACATACCAACTACACCTTTGAGGTCTGGGCAGTGAATGGAGTGTCCAAGCACAACCCCAGCCAGGACCAAGCCGTGTCAGTCACTGTGACAACTAACCAAGCAGGTAGGAACCTAAATGCACTTTTGATTCTGGTCTCTTTTGCCTGGTTTTAGGAAAGCTGTGGTTTCCATTAAATTTTGCATGAGAAAATGAACCCAAGGTACCCTAAGATGCGAAGCTGGGTCAAACTCTTATTTTCTGGGTTATTTATATGGATAGTTTAAACTGTTTAGAGCTACAAGAACTAAGGAGGGTTTGAGTGGTGTAGCTGGTTACAGAATTGCGCTGCAGCATGCTGCAAGGACACTGGGAGGCATTCTGCAGAAGCAGGACAGCACGGCTGCTGTGGAGGATGCAGAGGGGACAGAGCCAGGGCTGCTGAGCAGCTCAGCCCCTCCTCAGCAGACCCAGCACATGAGCACAGATGTGCCCGTGGTGCTGGCAGAGGGCACAGCACAGCTGAGGAGCCCTGCGCTGCACTTCTGCCTTCCCCAGAAAGGGCTGGGTGAGATTCAGAAAGAGCGAGTAGGTGCTCACTAGCCTGCATGTTAGCTTTGCTCTCCCTGCAAAGTCAATTAGATTCTGCCCCATTATTAAATAAATACCTCCTTAACCTGCTGCTAACAATATTTCAATTGA
Source organism: Lagopus leucura (assembly GCF_019238085.1). NCBI lineage: Eukaryota > Metazoa > Chordata > Aves > Galliformes > Phasianidae > Lagopus > Lagopus leucura. The sequence continues at coordinate 8,157,651 of NW_024962274.1, forward strand.
TCAGATCTGGCATTACTTGAGAAATCCTAGATGAGCTTTCATCTTCGTGCTGGCTGATTTTTGCATTTCACTCATCCGGAAGAGTGAAATGCTCTTTCTGTTTATACCTGATTATTTCAGATACCCTAAGTGCTCCCAGTTTTTTCAGTTCCTTGTGCTTGACCTAACAAAGGTTGCAGCAGAACGGGGCTTAGCTTTGATGATCATTTACATGATTTTTTCCTTTAATTACTTGAGAATATTTCTTGTTTGCACATAGCTAGGGTTTCAAGCACAGGATCCCAGTACAGTTTTTAATTTAATGAACAGAATTATATACATTTGAATGTGACACTCTTCTATTTGCAAATTAAATGTACAGACTGTGAGACTGGCTACAAGACTGTCAAACCTGTTATCTAATTGCTCACAGCACCCATTGCCTTCAAGTCCCACAAACGTTGCAGGCATTCAGCACCTCGGAGTGTAGCTTACGGGGCTATCATTTATCTGCAGAGTTATGGGGTAAGAGACAATATGAATAATGCATATTCTGAGAATACTGGACTATGTGTGCTGTGGATTCTGTTTCCTAGTAGAGGCACATGTAAACTAGGTATGCATAATCAAAACCGGCAAATCCAAGCTGTAGCCCACTGCACTTCAATATTAACAGTGAGAGGTGAGTTCAGTTTTGCAGTCACAGTTGCACACAAAATTGTCAGGTCCCAATTGAAGGTCCTTTGAAAATCTGGTCCATTTGTTTAGTTCTATACATGTGCAGTTGACAGTACAGTGGTACGGTATCCCTTTCAAATTATAACTCAAAAATCAAAACTGTCTGGTGAAAAGACAGAGCCATAGGAGAAAGCTTTGGGAGAATGCTGTCATATGCTATATGAGAAGAAAGGGTTGAGAATGGCAGCAGGGACTGAGTTTTTGTGCTGTGAATGCTTAGCAAAGAGTATTTCTGACTGATTCTGGCGTGTGTAAGGATTAGTGGATGCATATATGCATAAATGAGTGGCATCCATCTACCGTGTGAAAATTCCACCATCTTATGCTTTAATATGCAAACCGAGATCTGATTGAATATGCAAATAAGAATTGATTTTGTTTATTATCCATGAGTAGCAGTTTTTCACATCAGGAAATTTGTATTTTTGCCAACATTTCCAATTATAAAACAGGCCCAGTCTATCAAATGCTTCAGAGGGCTGGAGAAAACCACTGGTATATGTGAAAATTAACTCCAAGGCGCTCGTTTTCTCCTGTTCTTTGCACAACTTTGTGTATTCTGCATAAAAGATCTAAATAGAAATCTGTGTCCTAAACCCATAGATCTCAGCTAAGATAAACAGTACTTGAGTATGCAAATAATCCCGCTGATTTCAGTGAAACTACTTGCCCAAGTAAAGATTTGTAAAGTTGGGCCCTTGGGTTTTACAAGTACCGATCTGTTTAATCACTGTAAATGTGTGTCTGGGGTGCAGTAAAATTCCAGTGCCACTCATTTTCTTGCACTGTATTTCATTATAAAGAAATCATGTCATGATAGAGCTCTGCCATAGACGTGGCTTTGATTTCACACCTTTCTCATACTAATGTAAAGCAACCTCAGTTACATTGCAGGAATTTCTTATTCTAAGAAAGATGAGAGTCAAACTCCTCTTTTCACAAAACTCCTTCTGTGTTTTGCTGATCAAAACAAAGCTACCAACACGGAAAATCTGTAAAGTGCGCTGTCATTTTGCTGTCTGTGTGCTTTCCAACATTTGATAGAAAAAAGCCATGTTATCCTGGTTCTGTAGTGATGTGAGCAGTGCTTTTGGGTCACATCCTGGGGAACTTGCTGTCATTGTTTGCAGGAGGCACATCTTAAGTTCAGTAGAGATGATGAGTATGCAAGAGAGTAGGAGATGCTTCACCAGTCTCAAACTGTCCTCCCAGATACACAACCATATAATCTGCAAAAAATATATTGAAATTTTAGAGCATGGTTTTTAATGTTAAAATCAGAAATCCCATTATTTGTTCGCTTGCATTGGCGCCAACCCCTAAGGAAGGAGTGCATTGGGAGGCACAGGGAAAACAATGAGAAATCAGTTACTGGTGTATTCAGCACGACACTGAAGAAACGTGTTGCAGGGACACAAAGGTGCAGTTGAAAGGCACAGGTGTTTTTTTGTTTGCTTTTGCCATTTTACTCCTGGAAATAATGAAATGAGGCTGTTTACTTTCCACCTTTGTTTAGAAACTCTTTTCAGTTTCCAGTACTGTAGAAAAATGTTTAAATGAAAATAAGCTTTTGCCATTCAAAGTGGAATCAAAAAGCGTTTGAAAAAGTATTTTTGCTGCTTCCTTTGAAAAGATTCTGGGGTTTATGGCATTAAAAAAAAAAAAAAAAGAGAATTTAAATTTCAGGCTTAGAACCAAGTAAACATTTATATCTCCAGAAGATAGATGACATTTTAGGAATTTTTTAATGGTGAATTCAGCTTGCTATTATACATACTAGATATAATAATTTTTTTGAGGTTTTTGAGATTAGAGCTGCCACTCTTTTCCTGCATTAGATAAAAAAGTAATTAAAAAAGCAAAGGATGGAGCCCCGAGCTGTTGGAACTGGCAGCCAGCACCTTCCCAGTGAGTACTGGGGAGTGCCGGTACCGAGGGCTCTCCCAGCAGCAGCGACTTTTGCTCCTGGCTGTTTTTTGCTTAAATGAAGTCAGCGTTTTGTCCACCCTTAACAAATGTGAAACGATGCGTGGAGGAGACGCAGCCCGGCTCCTCCAAACGGTGCTGCTCAGAGGCTGATTGCAGTGAGGAGCCCTACCAGGCAGCTGAGTGAACAGCTCAGAAATCTCAAGGCTCCTTTTTTTTTCTTTTCTTTTCCTTTTCACTAAGAATAATGCCCTGAAGCTGTTCAAAATTAAAAGTAAATCTCTCAATAGAGAGACCTTGTTCACAGCAAGCAGGAAGCTTTTGTTTTTTCGAAGGGGCACTGAACACTTTGTGTGTTACTGAACAGCTGAGTGCCCAGGTGCCCCGCAGCCGTGCTGGCTGTCCCGTCTGGCTGTGTGCATGGCCGAGGGCTCAGGATTTGGGTCTGGGTTTGGTGAGGGATGAGCTTCCTTCTTGTTCCTTTGCTTTCAGGAGTTAAAAGCTTGATGTTTCTGAACGAACAGACTGCCTGGTGATTTTTTACCTTGTTAGTTACCTTGGGCTCAGTGCGTTCTTAAGTGAACCGTCTCAGTTAGGTGGAGAAGGATATGCCAATTAGGATGAGAAAAGCAGGCTAAGTAAATAAACTTACTCTTTCTCCCACTGCATCAAGCCAGCTATTTTCATACCTCCTGTGCTGAGGATCAAGGACTGATCTTATGAATGTCTTGGGCTCCCTGTCCCATTTTTCCCCTTCTGTGCTCGCCTCCCTCTGCCTCCTTTGTCTCCGACCCCCACGTGTGCTTGTCTAGCTGACTATTGCCTGTCCCCAGTCCATCTCACAGATGCGGTATGGCCGGTACACTGCCATCCGTCTCCCCCCTTGGGGCACTCCTGGGTCCCTCAGTGCCACTTGAAGCCCAGCCCCACTCCTGGGCAGGAGCAGAAGTGGGTTGCAGTGCCGCCCGGAGCACTGCCGGGAGTGCCTGCATGGATGGAGGGTTCTCCTGGGGCAGCCGAACCGTGGTGAACCCAAAATACTGATGTTCAGCACCGGGAAGGAAAATGTCAGCTGCTACTACTATTTGGCCTTTAATTTTGTTTGTTTGTGTTCTTAATTCCATTAGTAAAAAGAAAAAAATCAGAAAGATCCCTGGAGGCTGCTCATGTTGTAGGTTAGAAAGGAAGGTGGAAGAAACAGGAGCCTCTAGCTTTCTGATGGCTCACAGGTTCTACTGGACTTGTTAATAGGGGAATATATTCCCATTTTGTATTTCAGTGGGTTTCCTTTGAGAGCCCACGTTTCCTTTCAAATGTTGATTAGCATTCCTCATGTGTTGTGCTGAACAGCACGGAAAATGCATATAGGGTCTTACATTCTGCCCGTGCAGAACTGAATCTGCAGTCAGTAAAAATTCATGGCTGTGCATTGCCCTTGGTCAGTGTGCACTGCATATATCGACAAAGTAATAGTTGCTTAGGCAGATCAAAAGCAAAACATGCCAAAGCCAGTAAACCTAGGCTTTTGGTATTTTCTTTTTAATATGCTCCTTTCCTGGATATTTATAACTATCTATAAAGAATCACTCTATAGCAAAACATCAAAAGACATTGTTAATTAGATTTCTGTTGCAGAATTTTCTTTATGTGACAGCATGAATATCCTTAAACTACTTCTAGCAAATAAAATTAACAGATGCTCTGAAGATGGACATCGCCCTTCCCAGGCCCTGCAGAGGCTCCAGGCGGGTGTGCTGCCCAGCTCCTGCTTCCCACAATTTCCAGTTAGTGGTTCCCTGCGGCCAAAGGATACAAAGAGCCCTTTCCAGGGGCCTGTCTGCAGGCACTGACCGGCAGGAAACTCGTGCTGCTACCTGGGCACGTGGGAGTGCTCACAGCACCCTGCCCCCACACCCTGTTCCCCAAAAGCCTGATTTAAAAATAATCCCTTGGCAAACAGCTGGGTGTGGGCCAGATGTCCAGAGCATGGAATGTGCTTCATATTTCTGGCTGCTGCGAGTTTATTTATGCAAAATGTCCATCTAATGGAGAATGGGAGTTGTGAAGGGATGTTTTTATGTTACTTTAAGGTGTTTGTACTGAGGGTGATGGATCGGCAGTTTCCTTGTTCCTCAAATGGGGCTGTGTCAGGCGTGAATTCAATAGGGAAAGAGATTCAAAACTGGTAAGCAGGGCTGATATGTGAGCGTGACACTCTGAGTGATTTGTTGCAGCATCTTGCAGAATTCCAGGCTAATTGTATGCAACTTTCTCATTTTGAATCTAAACCAGTGTGGTTTCTAAGGCTTTGCACTTATCTGCTAGACATAATTAGCAACCCCTCCCCTCGTTTTTCAAGCAGAAGGGCTGGGACAAGTTGTCAGCTGCTCTGGGGTTCCACCTGCCTCGTCCGTCCTCGCCTGGCTTCTCTGGGGAATTTGGCTCCCGCTGTGGAGATTTGCATCGGAGGGAGTTACCACAAGGACTGCTGAAGCAAACCAAGTAATGTCTTCTGGGAAACCACAGGCCTTTCAAATAGAAATGTGATGGGAGATCCATGGAGATAAGTGATCCCAGCATAAGAAATTTGGGAATTGTATGGAAGCAAACAGTCAGGAATGCTCTTGGATTGCCAAATTTTAGTGTTTAGCGTGAGATTCCTTAGTGTCCCTGGGATGTCAACTGCTGGCCGTTTCAGATTTCTTCCGTGCACCTTTAATTATGTGTGTAAGATCATGTGTCTGCGTAAGGAGCTTCTCCAAGCTGACAGATGCAAGTGGGAGTTTTGTATTAACAGCTCTGTTCTTGCACAGGCTTTAACTGATGGCCTGTAATAAATGTGCAGTTGTAGGTATACGTGCTGCGGTCTTCAAAACAAACCCGGGAAAACTATTGTTGGGAGAGATTAAATTATTATTTTAAGGTAACTGCAGCTTTCCACAAAGAAATAATAATTAAAATAACAATTGCCTGCTTGCTGGCAAAGCCGTCTGCACCACCCATTTCCATGAATTTGTATTCAAGGTGGGGGATACAAGTCTTGGTTGGAAGGGAAAAAAAAAAACGCTTTCTAAAGATCCTTAGTAAATAACCAGCTTCAGGGTTCAGTGAGCAGCTCAGACAAGTTGTGTGTCAGGTAGCGCCAAGAAGTAATTGCAGCATTTAAATAAAGGTTTGGTCACACTGTTGAAAGGATCTCATGTTTGCTGTGCAAAGTGAGGGTTGCTACATATCCACCTTAGGAAAAAGGCGTTTAATTTGAGGACTGGTTGGCATTGGCCATATTTATAATTACAGAAATTTACTTTCAAACGGCATCAGATGTGTTCAAGTTCAGCGCTCAGTTATGGAGGTGCAGATGAACAGCTGGTAAATGGTCAGGGCTGAAGGTGTGGTCCTGGAGCTCTGGTTTGCTCCACAGCATTTAACTGCTCGTTTCCTTCCGCCAGCAGCGCTCTGCCGCTCCTCGCTAGCTAACTTTGCATCCAGTCTGAGCGTGTCCCTTAAGCAATTGGCAAGAAAATATTTCGACGTGGAAGGAGACTTGGCCCGAGAGTACTTGTGACTACCAAATGTTTAGCTGGGCTTCTAAAGTTTCTGGGTGCTTTTGCAGCTCACTAAATTAATGGGAAAACAGCCAGAAAGACAGCAGAGTCCAGTCTGCAGTTGAGCAACAAGAAAAGGCTCTGGAGAACTTTATCAAAGCTTCCATTAACCCCCTGCTGGTGTCCTCAAACAGGATTTTTTTGAGAGAGTGGAAATACAAAAGCCGGGCTGCACAACTGCCCCTGTGTGTCCATTCAAAGGCTTTAAATCCGCACAGTTACTAATTAAAATGCCATGCAGGGCAGCACAAATAAACACAGCCAGTCCCTGAGTCCCAAAGTTTCTGCTTCGGCTTGGTTTGAAGGGCAGGATGCTGAGCTGACCTGGCAGGGATGGGCAGTGTGGCCCCGCACGGTGCAGATGTTCTGTCCTTGCATGAGGAGGTGCAAAAAGTGTGTTGAGCTGATATGCAGGAAATGCTATTTCCAGAATGCCACCCCAAGGCAGCCTGCTATTTATTTATTTATTTATTTATTTTTTTGCATAGCGTTGCGTTGAACCATGAGGACTAAATAGAGCTGTGGCATGTCTGCTGGATCTCTATAATCATGTTTGCCAGGTTCTGGAGGACATCAAAATGCTGAGCACACGAGTGAATACCACTCCTTTCATAGAGAAACGTCACTTCAGATTTAGCCCCACATGTGAACTGGCATGCAGGGAGCACTTTATTATCGTGGCACGGCTCCAGTGGGCTTCCCCTCCCAAACAAAGCAGGCAAACGCAGAGCCTCTCTCTGCCGCTACGTGAAGGATTTCATGGCGTCGTCTTAGATTAACGTAATCTGCCTTCATTACTAAATTCGGGAACCGGGATCCCAGAAGCCTTAGCAAGATGCTCGGACAGCAGGTTGAGGGTCTGTGAAAGCTGGGATTTGTGATCGGATGGTGACAAAAGGTTTTTAGATTTTTTAATATCGTTTAGAAGAGTATAGGAAGCTGTGGCATCTGTATTTTATGCCTTTGGTCATTTACATTGTAAGCTTTCCCGTATGGAAAAGTCCTACTGAACTCAAAAGGAACTTATAACATTTGTCTCAGCTCTCTGAGCTCTTCCGTTAGGATTTATTAGGATTTTTATCCCTGCTATTGAACTCTATTACTCAGTCTTAAAAAGAAGATTGAGTGATTCTGATTTTTTATTAAATACTTTTACAGTTCAATAAAATCTCTTTGGTTTTGTACACATTAAAATCCATTGAAAGTATCCATGGATTATTACAGAGAGAGAAAAAAAAACCACAAAAACTTGAAATTGTTATAAGCTTTGGATATAAATGTCTTTCAGTTCTGTAGATTTCTGAAGACTAAAAGGAAAGCGCTGAAGCTTTTAATTAGCTTTTTATTATTTTTAATTTTCTATGTGCAGTTAAATGGCCCCATCCATAAATAATAGAATAAGGCAGTTTCAGCTAAGTGAAATCAGAAGGAATAGTGGGCTGGAAAAGGTACCTCCTGTATGAATGGAGTTCTGTGCGTTGTCCATTTATTTTAGCAAACAAATAAAGGCATGATCTCAAGACAGCCCACTCCAGCGGCTCCCTGGGAAGATTGCACTTGTCTAGATAACATAGTGCGTTCTTTAAATCTGTCCTCTGAATCAGCCTCAATTTATCTTTCTTAGCATAACGGGGGATACGGATGGAATGGCTGCACCCTTCCCTCTCGTTTATCAGGATACTCCGTGCGCACATAAATAAGGCAGGAAGCGAGAGGGACGTGCGGGCAGCCCAGAGCTCTGTTCTAGGGCTGAGCTGCCCGGTGCGGGCATGAGGGGCTGCGGAGAGGTGAGGGCTCTGCTCTGCTGCCAGCCTGATGCTGTGCTGCCAGCCTGATGTGCGGCCCCACAGTGCTCCCTCCTTTCCATTTCTGCTTGCACACCTGCCACTGCTGGAAGGTATTGCTGCAGTTATGCACCTGCTGGAAGGACTGCTGGAGAAGAGTGGGCTAAGTGCAGAGGGACACTTGTTTAGCACTTCTTGCAAATGTGCAGTTTGTCCTGAAGCGGAGAATATTTTATGTGCAGCAGTGAGCTGCAGCCATCACCGGTCAGAGGAGCTTTGCAGCACGGGGGCTTCCCTCTTTGGTCCGGAATGATCCTTGGATAGAAGTTACTAGATTCATCTGCTTCAAATATAAAAGTGAACTGATGATAAAATGATCTAAAAAGCGCTTTGCATGCTGTCAGAAGAAATGACTTTGAATTGAAGGTTTTGAATGAAAGTTGTATTTTTCATTGCAATCCCCAATTGGCTGCAGCTCATAAGCACCCCAGGAGGGCTGGTGCAGGAGGGAACTGTGGTGCTCCTGGGGTCCCCCTGCTGTGCTGCAAGTTTGACAGTCAACGAAGAACTCGGCATGCGGCTTTCTGGCTGAGCTGAGTTGGGACTGTTGCTTTCCCAGGATTTGGTTTGCCCAGCGCTGTAGACCGATACTCCTCCAGGAATTAAACAGAGCAGCATTCTTTGTACAACCCCGATCTTCAGAACCTTCCCAGGTTGATTTTTTGCTAATTTTTTGTTTCCAGGATTTCTAATGGCACTTGCACTGCACAGGAAGTTCTAACAACTGTCCTTCCCACTATCCTATCTAGTAGTTACTCCATTTAGGGTTTTGCTAATTGACACACCTTTTGAATGAATAATGCGCTACTTTTCAGCATCTAGCATAAAACCAAACTAATGAAACCCCTGTGTGAGTTTAATTACGTGCCACCTATGACGTAATCAGTTACTGACACCATGAGCTAAGATTTTAATTTCAGGATTTGTGTGTTTTGCGAAGCTTAAGGCTGTTCCCCAGTTTGTCCCTCGTCTGTTTTTTCTTTTTTTTCCTAACAAACTTGGGGTAGCTTTGGCATTCCAGCAGCACTGTGTGCAGAATATAGTTCTCTTTCTCTTCAGCTCTATTTATGGTTTTTAATTTCCTGAGAAGTCTGCACATTGCAGTGAAGGAAGGTGGGTCCAGTTCAGTTCTGGTGAGTGTATCTGTAAGAAGAGCAGTGAGTATGAAGGCCCAGCAGAACCTGGTGTGCCACTCGTTAATGCCCCTTACTTTTCCAAAATCACAAAGCATCTTTTCTTCCACTCAAAAAGAGGATCATTGGCAGAGTACCCTAGAGCCGTGGATGTCCAGGTGCTGTCAGAGCAGTGTCCTCCACAAAGGACATCTGAACTGCAGGCTCAGGAGGGCATGTTTGGGATCCAGCCCACAGGTGCTGCTGGAGCTCATCATTTTGGTGTATCACAGTGGGAGCAAAGTGCTCATGCTTCTCTCTCCGAGGTTCTTGGCATTTGGATGGTGGGTGATTGATCTGAGAAACCCAATTGGCAAATTCTAACTCTGCTATTACTGTCGCACTTCAGAAGCCAGGATGAGATAATGTGGCCAAATCTATCTGTTAAAATAGCAAATGCTGCTTTGGGAGAATGAGTCATAACATTTATTTATTTATTTGGTTGAGAAGATGCTTCAGTATTTCCAAAGCATGTAAGTGATGGGGCAGAGGCTTTTATTTGTCTGAATTTCAAAGAAGCTTTTAAGGCTATTCTTTACAGAATCTAATATTCTTAATGCTGAGAATGAGCGATGAAGGAAGTTATTTAATACATATATACATCATCTGGATATCTGTGTTCAAAGTAAGAAGTAAGTGTGTGAGACTGAAAGAGAACAGCATTAAGATTTGTTGCCTTGGGTAATGAGTCCCACATTTGCCCCTTAGTGGCTCATGCCTGGTGGCACGGTGTGAGCGTGAAAAAGGAGCAGTGAGCAGGAGTGGGTTCTGTCAATAGGTATAGGCATGAAGCGTCAGATGACAGCTGTCCTTCACTGTGTGAGAGGAAGGGTTGCCCCTGTGGGATACTGATAGGAGCAGAATCAATATTCAGTATCGTTTCATTGATTGTTGATGTGTTATTACATGAGGTTGAACAGCTGCACAAGCCAAGAGATTTGCAGGGCAGAGAAGCAGAAAGTAAATTCATTGATCCTGCAGACTTTAAGAATGGTGTGACTTCTCTCATCAATTAGCTCTTGAAGCACATGCAGACATGTCCCAGCTTCTCTGTGGGCAGAAGGATTGGAGAAAGAGAAGCAGTAGTTGGGTGTTTGCTTGACTCGAGGAACGGCTTAGATAACAGGACATGGGCATCAGCTGAGGGCTTTTCATGCATCCTTGCTTTGATTTGGTAGCTTTTATTTCCCCGTGGAAGGAGCTGGAGAAGGAGTTTGGTTTGTCCTGGCAGCTTGGCAGGTCCCCATCCCACCCAGCAGCACGGGGGGAGCACAGCCTGCTGCAAGGGGTATGGTGAGACTCGCTCCTGGGGCTGCTGCTCTTCTGGGGGGAGCAGCAAATGGTGTGGGTGAGGTGGAACTGCCCTGGGGATGGTAAGTGGTTAGATAGCTCCAGACCAGGTGTTTTGAGAGGCTGGGGAAAGCCCTGCTTCCAACATCATGATCTGTTTTAATGACTAGAGGTTACTGGCTCCTGTTTCTTGCTCAGGTTCCCGCAGAGCTGTGCCGTGTCCCAGCACTGGGGATTTCTGCAGGTGCTGGCTGGACCTGTGCCTGGGAAATAACAGAGTAATTCCCAAAAGTTTTCAGCCCTGACTGGAGTCACAGGACCCTGCTTACACATATGTGCCTGGTTCAGGTCCTAAAGGAGGGCTCTGAGAGCTCCAGCAATCTCTGACGGGGCTGGGTGGCCCCTTCTCTCTACTGCTCTCAATCCACTGTAACGCAGCAGAGCATCCCTGTTAGCTTCTCGAGGCTACAGAATTTATTTTTGTTTATCGCAGGTCAGATTCTAACCTCAGCTGGAGGGAAGAGTAACAGCAGCATGACCTGCTTTGTGACCAGAGGCTCTAAACCTGCTCAGGTCAGAAAGCTGCTGACTAATTCCAAATCTTAACAAATTGCTTATAGCAGTAGAATTTCTCAGTGCAATCTACAGCACAAAGTACGTTCGCCCTTCTTGTTTTAATCATTATAGTTTAAGCATTTAGAAATGCTGCTGATTTTTAAGTGATTGTAATGTTCAGGCAGATTTTTATAAATTGCTTTCCAGTGAAAGCCTTGTTTTCCTGTTTGCTTTGAACTGGCATTCGTACATACAGGAAACGCATACACAGTATTCTGCCATGTTTCTGTTGGCAACTATTAAGTTATCCTTGTCAGAACATGCCAACAGGATTTCTTAGCAAGCTAGTGGGAGGAAAACAAACAGTTCTCAGACAAAACAGACCCCGTACTTGAGCTGCAATACAGATCTCTTGCTAAATGTTATGTAGATTTTGTAGTCTTCTGGTTGAAAGCAATCATTGGAATTGTGGGTTGCAGATTCAGATCTCTGGAGTTACTCCAGACCTGCATTGCATTAACAGACGTCATGATTTGGCCTTCAGAGTTGGAGGGCCAGCACCTGAAAAGATATTGGTGCCAAGAGCTGGTCCCCAGCAGGGAGCAGCCAGGGCAAGTCATCTCCTGGTTGTGCAAAGTCTTCGTCACCCTCATCTCAGTGCAGTTGCTGATGTGATCCATAGGGAACTGTGGTCAGCCCTCAGCTCCTATAGTGGGTTTAATCAAAATGAGAGTAGTTCTGGTGCTAAAACTGACACCCACAGCCCAGAAAATAGCCGTGCTCCTTATGGATCCTCAGCAGTTGCTGCATGCCTCTAAGAACTAAAGCTGGAGTAGGATGGTAAATATACAGCACTCTAATAATTCTCAACTGCTACTATTTGTTGCTGCTAACAGCCTGGGTTTTTCTGCAGGCTTTCGATTTGATGCAAGTCAGAGCCAGCTTTTGTGGTTTGGCACGATTTGCAGTGCAGGTTCTTTTGGGAGAGGCAAGAAATGAAAACTTTAAAATAGAGGAAATATTTAAAACGTAATAATGCAGTGTTAACAGTCTTTAAAATCTCATTTTCTAGCCCCTTCCTTTATGAATACTTCATTATAAACATAAGTGATGTGGGCTGGTCCCTAAGTCTGAGAGCTTGTCACTTGTTTTTCTTAGAGCTCAGAGGTTCTGTGTGGTGGAATCTGGAAGAAAGGAAAGATGTGTTTTGGGATGAAGATGTTGTAGGGGAGTCCTGTGGCTGAGCTGGTCCTTTTCCTAAGCAGCATCATGTCTAGTACGAAGGAAGGTGTGGTTGCAGAAGTGCTGTGGCTGGTTAGAGAGACTGAGGAAAGAGGCTGAGCTCAGCTGTCACATCACTTCACGTTCTGGCAGCCAGGGCTGTCAGATGTGGGTGAATAACCTTGGGCATTTTTCTCCAGTGGTGCAGACTTAAAGTCTGTGCTCTAAGTGCCAAGGCTCGGAAGGGCTGGCCCAACTCCTGGCCTGTCCCTGTCTGCAGGCTGGGAGCGGTTCCTTGCCGGTTGTCATTCCTTGGGGAGGGAGAGGCAGGCGCTGGGAAGGCAGAGGGCTAGGGAAAGCCTTGGGAGGCTTCCAGTGGCTTAGTTGAGCGATTGGCATTCTGAGTCCTTCTCCAAATCCCGTCCTGGCCCAGTTATCGCTTGTACAAATGTTTGCTCCACGTATGCACAGAGATTAATGAACAAAATTGCGGTACGTACACGGTTCATTTTTGAAGTGCACATCTAGCCTGCAGTTGTGCTGGACCCCAGAGAGTCGTGTAGCTGTCATCCGGCAGCAAGGAATGGTGCCAGCCTCCAGCTCAGTTCCTCAGATGTGCTTTGTGCGTGCAAACAGGTTCACAAGTGTGAAAACCTTTTGAGAGCTCATCCTTATGTGCGTATATGGATTATGCATATGCTATACATATGTTTGGAAATTTGGTCGTGGTAAAATTTTCTCTGTTGTTTGCAAGGGATTGGTGGGAGCACCGCCACCCCTGTGCTCCAGTAAGGGGTGCAGTAGTGATTGTAGTGATCTGACTGGGCAGGAGGTGGGGTGAGCCTGGGCACTGGTAAGAAGGAGGACTGGGGTTTTTGGAAGGAGCAGAGCTGCTTTCTTTGTCATTTAGGCTGGTACGTGTAGCTGAGAGGGGCTGGGTGCTTTTGCCCACACTTGATTTAAAGCAACTGCGGCAGTTAGGAGAATAAGTGGCTCCCTACATGAAAAGAAGTGTCAGAATCTGGCCTGGAGAACACGGTCTTTAGAACCGATTAAAAACATATTTGATTCTCTGTGCTGTATATCCTTTTCCTGCTGTGAGATTATTTGGTAATATAATTTACAAAATGCCATGCAGAAAACCCACGGTATTGCAAAGTAAATATTTGAAGAGAAAACACAGAATGTGCCAGGTTTCCTTAAATGCTTTGTTCCAATTAGTACAAGATCTTTTATTTTCTTGTTTTGATTTCTAAAGGTCTTCTCTTCAGTGTGAGATTCTCAGAAATCTTTCTTTTTTATAAAGTAATTAATAATGGAGCAGGCTTTTAGTATCTACCCTGGAAGGTAAAAACCCCTAATCACAGTAACATCATTAGTGCTTTCAAGCATTTAATTTTGATGCTTGACAAAGCACATGGCCATTGATAAGAACAAATAAGTGTTGTTGTGTGCAATTGAGGGAAAAAAGAAAAGCATGAAAACCCCTAAGCTTCAAGTAATTAAATTTAAATATGTTATTTGAATTTAGCTGAGATAATGTACAAACTGTGGGTATATTTTTCAATCAGTGAAAGACCCCTTGAGTAAACATGATCCATTTAAATTCAAATCATGGGGAGTGGAAAGTAAACCCTGCTGTGGTTAAGAAGGCATCTTCACTAGAAGACCGGGCATTGTGTATCTGTGATGTGCGAGCACTTGCGTTCTGTGTAGTTTCGTAAAGGGCTGTGTTCACTCATGGCCTACATGCCAGAGACTTTGTTGCATCTATTTATTCATTTATTTAGTTAGTTAGCTCTTTTCTTTCCTCCCCCCCCCCCCGCCCTTAATTTGAACCGGTAATGAAAAACTGACACTGCCATTTCCATCCTTTAAAGTGCCTCAAAAACGGTTATAATTCAGCACTTACTAGCCTTGGGATATGACTTTATGGCACTTGGGTGAAGTTTTTGCAGTACATCTGTGCCTCTTTCTCTCTCTGTAGGCCACAAGCTCAGAACTGCAGTAATAAAACTACTAGTAGGTGTTTAATGGCAGGTTATTGAGGAAGTAGATAAAAGAAAATTGCAACATTCACATCAGTAGGGAGTGGATTTTTTTTGAGGGAGAGGAACTGCTGAGCTTTGAACTAAGAAAGTTACACTCTCTGCTTGTTCAAGGGGACCCCCTTGGAATACCAAGATGCCTCATCATTCTTCCCTGGGAAGTGGGCTGCTCTGGTGGCACTGCTGTGCTGCGTACTCTGCCTGCACGTGTGGAGTGGAATAATTTGCTGTTACAAGCAGTGATAGTTGGGAAACAAAGTTTTGCTAAGTATTCCTTTCTAAATATCAGGGAGTAGGGAAGAAGAAAGTGCAAAAGGTGAAAGACAAAGAGGTCTTCCATTCTGAAGGGAAAAGTATTATGGGATCTTACTGTGAATGTCTTAGTTGCGTACACTGCTCGTTTGGGTCAGGCTGTCCACAATGTGTTTTGTGTAGGAATGTGTGTCTATAATGAACAGTTGTCCATGCACATATAAGAGAAGTTTCTGCCTCTGATTCTGCTCGTGATCAAAGAATCATTTTACAGTCTGTTACATGTTTATCTTCACATCATCCCTAAAAGGCCATTTGAAGGTATAAGGCAGAAGAACAAAGAACGTAAATATTTTGCACGAGCTCACGCAGAGGGCTGTTCCTGCTGCAGGGATTGCTGTGATGAGCTGGCATGGTGATGTCCTGTTTGTCCACCACACTGCTGAGGCCTTCTGTGTGTAGAGGACTGAGGAGACCCAGAGCTGGTGTTCTCTAAGAAGGCCTGTCTTCTGGTGTGGCCTCCTACTGACTGGCCATCTGGTGGATCATGGAAGACACAAATAACAACTATAGTAAATGTGGTTAATCAGCCCATTTCCTCAAGATCCTTGAGGTGCTATTTTGTAGGATAGACCAGTATAGGTCTGTACTGCAGAAATGCTCACGGCCTCCTAGATGGCCTCTTATCATATATTCCTTTGTCCCGTAGCTGGACTTCAACACTGAGGATTTCTGCAGTGTATGGAGAATCAGGATATACAGCCAAAACAAAAACTGGGAAGGAAATTGGTCATCAGCAGAGACAGAAAAATAGATTTAAAATAGGATAAAGTTGCATAATGATTAATATTTGACAGATGCAAGGGACAGGAAGGTGAAAGTAGAGCCATTCTTACAATTCTCATAGTGAGAATTTAGAAAGGAATTGATGTTCAAGCTCTTTCCTGTCCCAGAGGCCAGAAGCACATTTATTGCTGTATGGAGTAGTGCCTCACATCAGCTGTCCATTTTTGAGAGATACGAGGAAGCACATTTGAAACTATGAACCTGATCATCTTCCACCAGGAGTGGAAGTTAATATATATTCTTGGGCGGTAAATGGCCATTTTACAGCAGAGTAGCAATGTGTTTTCATACAGCGCTTACCAGCCCAATATTGAAGGATTCGGTAAATTCCAATCTAAAAGCCTGCAGAAATGAAATGGAAAACTGGGGAGGGTAAAAAAGAGGATGAAGGAAGGAAAGTGAACTTTCTGTTTGCAAATCTTGAGGTCAGTATGGCATAAGTGGAAGATTCTTGGTAAAAAGAATTGCCTGTCTGCCCTGCATGAAGCATGGATTAACTAAGCAGATTGCTCTCCGGTTGGTTTATCAGTAATGTCATGTGTGGTGTAGGGTAACAAACCCGATTTCTAATTTATTAGCTGAGCAGTGTTCTTACTGCAAGGGGGAAAAAAAAGTCCTCTGCTGAGGATCTGTGAGATTATTAAGGAGGTTTGCAGTCATGCCACAGATACAACTTGATGGAGCACACCTGGATCCTCCCCGTTGGCTGTGTTTATAGTCTCCTCTGTCAGCCAGTATTTGCCTTTGCATGTGAGAGACAGGCAAGAAAAAAGAGAGAAAGGTTCTGGAGGCATTTCTAACAGAGATGCCAAACTGTCAAATAGTAAATCAGGAAGCAGCTCCCTGATGGTTTCACATCAAGAGGAGACACCCTTTTGTGACTTTGTGGCGTCTGCTGGTTATTTTCCCTTCTATCAGAACTGTCTGATATGGTCAAGTAGGTTTGAGGCTTTCAACATTCAATTTTCCTTTCATTTATTGTGACTGTTTTATTTATTTGTCTTTCTAGATAGTTTTCAAGGAGATGTGTTTCAAGGATACTTTTTTCTCCCTTTAACGCTTTCATGGATTCTCGTCCCAAAGTTCAGGGTAGAAAAAGAAACAAAAAGAAAGGGAAAAATGGGGGCCGCGCCCCGCGCCGGAAATCAATATGTCTCCAGCTTCAAGAGACAAAAGAAGAAATATATTCAATTTAGGAAGACCCCTAATCTCTGGTTATACAGGACAGCTTTGTTAGATAAGATTAAAAATTTCATGAATGTCCTTCCTTATCCCTGGGGATTCTGCCATTTATACCAGCTATTGTCAGCATCAAAAGAGCTTGATAACAGCTGGCCAGAGACGTGACCACACAGCAACACAACAGCAAGAGAGGGGCAGCCGTGTTCATAAATCTTTGGAAAACCTGTTCCCCCAGCACAGCCGTGAGCCTGCTGCTGTCACAGTCAAAGGGAGATGGCATTGTCCTCCCACCAGCCAAAAACCTGAACTTCAGCATTAGCGGGGGCCCTATTGAAAGTGCAGGGTGCACAGTGAGATGTTTTCCATTATCATCTTTGTTGCAGCCCTTATTACTGCACGTAGATACAGTTTAAAGGATCTTTGAGTAAAGCTTGTTGATAAGTAGAGTTTTCCCAGAAATCATGAAGCCTTTATCCTTGTCAGTGCCATCCTGCTTTTTTTATTCATCACATCCATATGGTATCACATGGGGCAGGACCAGGTTATGCCAGTTTCATGCATGGGGACTGATCTCCAATATCTTCTGACAAGGGAGGAGCGATCAGAGCCAAAATCTGGCCTTGGTTTGCAGACACTGTATACAAACAAGGGCACAAGGGCAAATCAGGAAGCACAAAGTGGCCCAGACTCTTTGAAAGATGTTTCCTGGTTTTTGTGGGAGGCTCTAAATTCATGCATGTTCAGCTTTATTCTGGTTTTACTTAATTCAGAGGCAAACTTTTCTCAGGGTTGAAGGACATCAGTCCTTCAGAAATTTCACAGTTCTTGTAGAACGAATAGCTAATCAAGTAATGCCAATTAATTTCAGGAGATGGAAGAGGAGAATCATTATGGACCAGAACATGAAGACAAGTCTATGCACTGTGCATAGCAAAGGTTAAAAAAAATAAGGCAGAATCTGTTACAGTCTTTCACCCTTTTGTGGAGGTTTGTACCTGCCTGTCATAGACATCATGCTGCTTAGGAAACTATAGCATTAGTTCAAAGCTTACCTGTCTAGTATCACTCAGAATCCAAGAACGAGCTTTATTAGAAATTAAATGCAGTTTTGTTGGAGAAAACAAGAAAAATACTGAATACTTTCAACTCCCACACAAGAAAAACAGTTTCTGAAAGTGCTTATGTTGCAATTAAAAAAAAATTGCCTCATTAAAAATAAATTATTGCTTTTCTTCTTTCTTTTCTTTTTTTTTTTTTCCTCCTTGTCAGCACCATCCCCAATTGCATTGATCCAGGCTAAAGAGATAACGAGGCACAGTGTTGCCTTGGCATGGCTGGAACCTGACAGGCCAAACGGAGTCATCCTGGAGTACGAAGTCAAATACTATGAAAAGGTACTGTTAAAAAAAATAGACAAACAAGGAGTTCTGTTTGGATCTGGGGAGAACTTTTTACTTTGTTCAGTTTCAGTGTTATTTCCAGATAGAATTCCATCATTTGAAACCAGCTAGATTCAATTTAATAACATTCAGTTAAGGATTTCATACACTTGAATGGTTGCTTGACATAATAAGACTCATCAGCTGTTGCAGCTGTATGGCATGAGTATATTTTGTTATTTTTTCTTACCTAGGAATTAAGCATTTGTAGCAAGCGTGTTTATAATGAGAATCAATAATGTTGGGCAGAAGTGAGACTTTAGTTTTACATCATAGACAGAAGTATAATAATGAAGCATATAAGACAATAATAATACAATCTGTTTGCCAATAGGTTCTGCTTCAAAGTGATGGTGTGGGCTGGATGGCTTTTAATAGAGAATAAGGAAAGAAAATTACATTCTTCATACTTTCCATGTTAGAAGGAGAAATTATTCCTACAAATAACTTCTCAGCTATGGAACTATGGAAAAGGCTATTTTCTTTGAAGGTCCTTTGCAAAAGTGAACAATTTCCTGCTCTTGCTCACATGCTTTCTCTCTCACACACATGCATACTTTTTTTTTTTTTTCCTTTTAATAAAGGTAATCACTTACTTGCCTCCCTAACACAAACAGGAAAAGGCAACTGATTTTCAGGGAAGGTAGATTAATTCATTTTTTGATGGATTTTCCAGACAAAAATGAAATAGTTTTAAAGACTGAGCTTTCTGGAAGACATTTTCTGTGCCTTTTTTTTTTTTTTTATATCTATTATCAGTTTTTTTATATGGCTTCTGGCTTGTAGGAAGAAAAAGAGAGTGCCAATGAGTAAAATGTTTGCTCATCAGGAGGCTCATATTTGAAGGCTTGGCTGTTTTCCAAAGGATTTCATTGTGTGATTTCTTAAGTAATCAGTGATATATGAGCATCACACCGACCATCTTATCACTCCTTTTTTGGCTTGCTCAGTGCTGGGGGTATTGAGCAAGGCGGACAGCAGCAGCCCTCGGGACGTATTTTGAGAATTCCGTGGTTGTTACTCATATTCTTTCATCATCCTTTTGGCAAGGAAGTGGGATTCCATGGTTCACGGTGCAGTGAGGCATTTTTACTTGGATCACCACTGTGTTCTTTTCTTGTCAGGACCAAAACGAGCGCAGCTATCGCATTGTGAAGACAGCCTCCAGGAATACTGACATCAAAGGTTTGAACCCCCTAACTTCATATGTATTTCATGTGCGGGCCAGGACAGCAGCAGGATACGGAGACTTCAGTGGGCCGTTTGAGTTCACAACTAACACAGGTAATAACATGCCTGCTGATGTCTTTCTTTTCCTTGAGTGAAGAGTGGAAATGTAACTGAGCTGCGTACGAGGAGTTTCCTAGTGTGTTGGCTGCCTAGATTATAGTATATTTATTCTGGGAAAGCATTCCTCCATGGCCACATGACTATTAAAAATGTGGCAAATCTGACCTTAAACATCCATTCGGATATATTCTCAACACTAACAATGACAGTACTTCCGCGTGGCAGGAGGAGACACGAGCTCTGTAAATATTTAGAAGCCATCGATGCCGGAGAGATTTATGTACCTATTTTGTTAAATGTAAATGTAGATGTTTGCACATGTTTTTGGAGCATCTAATAACTTTTGCAAGCTATTGGCATAGATCAGTAAGATGTCCAACATCAGCTCTCATACTTGCATTTGCCCTTGCACAGTCGTGTAGAGACAGAATGCTTGAATTATGTTGTCTGTACAGCCTTTCTTTTTGTTGAGGGAACATGCAGATTTCCCCCCAGAATGTTTACTTTCAGTGTCAGGAAGGCGATGTGACCAAGCCTGTATTATTTTGGAAACGGGCTTGTTTAAATCTATTTAAGGTCATGCCAGTCAGTGGCAACATCCTTCAGGATGTTAACAGCTGAAAATAATCAATCCAGCAGGAAGATAGGAGACATTTTAAGACAACTTATTCTCTTATCAGTTGGGGAGTGATCATCTGTCTCCACTGAGAGAAAAAGAAAGAGAACAGTGAAAAGCAATTAGGAAGGTGAAAAGAAATAGCCATTGTACCCTCTGAGCAGCACCGAAAGAAAGAAGGAGAATGAGTCCTTGTTCCCAGTGAAGTGAACTTCCCAAAATCATTATCAAACATCGTGTCCTCAGCTAATTAGGGCTCTCTTGGAAAACTGTGTCAAATGACTATATAATAAAGGTCTGAAAGCAGATTTGAGTAGGACTATAAACTGCCTTCAAAGGACAGAAAGCCTCACTGAGTGCTTCCTAGGTTGATTTTTTGAGTTTGTTTGACACTAATGCTATCGTTTTGGTTTCCAGTTCCTTCCCCCATCATTGGCGATGGTACCAATCCCACAGTGCTGCTTGTTTCAGTGGCTGGCAGTGTTGTTCTTGTGGTCATTCTCATTGCAGCCTTTGTCATCAGCAGGAGGTAAGAACTTAAGCTTCTCTCTCTCCCTATTTCTTTCATGAGGGAGCTTTTTGTCTCCTCCAAACAAAGCTAAATTCTTTGATTAGCATCATAAACAGTACATTTGCATTACAAGCCTTCTCCCATGTAGCTTTGATCTTCTCAACATTTGTACCACAGCGCATGTGATGTAATAGCAATAGTTCCAGCTCTATTTGCTCTTGAAATGCAAAGCTGATTCCAATAACTGGCATGGAGAATCAAGCCAGCTAGAGATTTGTGGTTAGTGTAATTTGAAGTTAAGTTTAATGGGTATGGTATGGTAGATTTTTTGGACTGACTCCTGGTACACAGGGAATAAACAACCACACTGTTGTGAACTAAGCTATCAGGCTGCTGTTCCTGTGATTTTTTCATAATCTGTATGAATCTATATTACCTTTGGGTTAGTCCTTCCAGTGTGTGGGGAAATAAGTGTAAAACAGAAGCTACAGTCATTCGGTATCATAGGCAGTAAACAGAATGAGTCGATGGTTACTTGATCAAAGCAGAACCATAATCTACCAAGTATTTGTTCGCACCCCCACATTCAAATACTGCATCAGGAGCAGCCCTGCAAATGGGAGGACAGTGTAGCAGAAACACAGTGGGTTTCTGTCTTCAACTTAGTGTTCAATGTCATTTAAGAAGATCATCATGATTTTGCTTCAGTTTAATTCAGAGATAAAATTGGACATATCGTTACTGCATCTGATGCGTGGGATCTGAGGGACACAAGTTTTGTCAATCTCTGATGATCAGTTTAATGGCATCAGCTATAAATGTGCACAAACTCCTCTTGATTTACTCTCTTACCTTAAATTGACTTAAAGAGCAGTTAAGTCACTATGGTTATAATATCTGGAACGTAGTCAAGCATTGTAATAGCTTTCTGTGGGTGTTCACCTCAAAGCCTCCATGCTGGCAGTAAGAAGAGCAGAACATATGAAAATGTAATGCAGAGAGACAGTTTTATTAAAAGCCGTTGCAACAGAAAATAGCATCACTGAGCTTGATGACTTAATCTCCCTTTTGCTTTTATTGATCACTTCATTATTTAAGGCAGGATTGATAGCAGGATACATTGGATTTCTAATTATGAGTCGCCACCTTGGAGAATTGAGCCTGTCGAGTTGCTTTGAGATGATTCCTTTCCCTCCTCCCCCTATAAAAAAATTGTCACTTCTCAAGGCTGATAAACACTGCTTGGTGATTGGCCCTCAATGGATCACTTCTTAGAAAATGAAATGTCAACCCCTTGCCCTCATATTGATTCTCTTTAGTATTGGCCATAAAGCTGTCAAAGGAAAGGCTGCCAGGAGCCAGGTAGCTGACGGACTTGCTGGAGGGGGTGCCTGCTCAGCCAGGTCTTCTCTCCATTCAGGCTGTCTGTTTGGTTCTCTCTCCCCCACAAGTGTTTAAGTTGGACAAAAAAGAAAAAGAAGAAAAAAAGAGGAAGAGCAGGTGAGCAGTAGAGAAGTAAGGTTGGTCCAGGCGCTGGAGGTGGCAGAAGTGGTCTGGTGGTAATGGATTCAGAGATGTCCCGTAGCTTTTTACTGGCAGGTCTCAGGGAGGCTATGGAAGGGGAAAGACAGCAAGAGGAATGAAATACTAGGGCAGTGAAACTGCTCTGTGCATACTAATGTGCCGTGTTAATTAATAGCCTTCCTCAATACACTGCTCTCCAGTAGCTGTAAGTAGTTCTCAATAAACAGAATCTGTTTTAATATTCACTTTTACACAAATGATTTTAACCACTTTACCAATGTCATTTAGAGGTGTGCGCTTTGGGGACATTTCAGGATGTTCCTGTACCAGCTGAAGTTAATAGCAAAATAATTATACTTTGTTCCAAAATTACTTCAGCTGAGAAAATGTTTCTTTGTCTATAAAGTCCCCGTGAGGAGATTTTGTAATATTTCCATGACCTAGAAGTCACATTTGTACAATCAGAATGGTGCTTTGGCCTGTAGACATGGCCTCTCTGCATCCGTGTGCCAAATGTAGGAACTGGACATATGCTGGTGATGTCCAGTTTTGAACCCTGGGTTATTATTACTAATTTAGCATTATGTTTTTTCAAGCAATTACTCAAATCCCAAAACTCATCTTTTCAACTGAATTTGTCAAAGGACTTTGCCTTCAGGCAGCTCAAGCTGCTTTGGTCTGTCCTCCAACCTGTTTGTGTCAATGTGAGAACTAATCTGCCTCAATGTTTAAGTTTACTGAGGTTAAAATGGACAGAATGATACAGCAGGAGTGCAAACATCTCTAAGTCCTACGCTACAGGAACAAGAAATAAAATTGAAGTACTCAAAATAGAGTTTTAAAGGAAGTTTTGGGGAATTGTAAAACAGTAAGAGCCACTTGCTGGAGGGCACTGACTGGAGTAAGTTGGCTGTACAGAATCCTTTGGCCATCCAAAAGTTTCGATCAGAAATTCTTGTGACAGATTCCTTTACCATGTGCTTCACAAAGGTAGCTGAATACAAATGCTTTTGCTCCTGCTTTTGGCTCAGCATACTCCACCAGCCAGGTGCCTGAGCACTGCATACTGCAGCTCTCTTGTTTTGGGTGGGAAGGTGGAAGTGCACTGCTGGCTGGCGCGCAGGCTCCCTGCTGCCTCACCCCAGTGTGTGCTAATAGCCTCTGGCTGGGCACAGACCTTCCCCCTTTGTATCTCCAGGCCCCACCTGTAGGTTTCCTTATGCTTCTGACCCCTGCAGCTTCTGAAAGCCTCTGTGTTCTTTTCCTGAATACCTCCATTTAATCACCACCACCCAAATCCCTGTAATTAGGGAATTCAAGCCTGTGACAAAGGCTCCCTTCTGCCATTCAGGTGAGCTGCCCCGAGCAGCTGCCCGCTTGCCCCATGGCGTGGGGACGAAGGCTGACGGGCGGCTGGGCAGCCTGGAGACAATGGCAGACAGGAGAAGCCTGCCGTGGGCCAGCCAGGAAAGGTCACCAGGTGACAGGGGCAGAAGTGGAAGTAGGTGGTTAGTTTGGAAGGCATTATTTAAAGTTAATAAGCTACAATTATATTGCTTGAACAGTAATCCCTTTGTTTCCCTCTGCTTTTTGCACTTTGGATTCTTTGGGTTTTCATGGGGGAGTTATTTTCATCTGTTGTTAGGACCATCTTATTTAAAAATAAGATTAAAAGCATCTTCACATCCTTAAAACACATTCGTGCAAACCTGCTTGTGTTTTAGTTTTTCCATCTGTATCTGAAGAGTAATATTATGAATTTGAAGGGATCCTACTTAAAATGCAGAATCTTGAGGGCTTTTTTTCTTCTTTTTTTCTTTCCTCTGAGGCTGTGTTATACCAGTCTCATCTCTGCAGTCCTCTTAGTGACCTGGCCTTGCGTGGCACTTGGTGAGATTTGCCTTCCTTATTCCATTCAGTAGCAGGGAGCAGTCCTGCTTTGCTCAGCTCTGTTGCACCAGTGCTGCAAGTCCTCAGGCAAATAAATAGTTTACATTGGTGTTTGGATCCAGGGTGGTTTTTAATGAAGCTCTCTTTGTGATTTGGAGCCATTTGTGTTTAACTGACTTTCATCAAGATAAGAAGCTCCCAGCCACTTAAGGTTGGATGTGTACTTGCATTTTTATGTCTGAACACAAGGCGTGTTGATGTTGTTGGGGGCTGTAAGGCTTGGTTCAAACATCAGATAGTCTTAGTATGTTGAACCAAATCTGTTTCCTTCTGTTCGTGAGTAATTTGTAGGTCTTATTTAACCGCCAGCACCAAAAGGTTGCAGAGACAAGGGCTGGGACGTGGCCTGTTAGCTGAGAGCGATGGGAAGCTGCCATTCCCGCAGGCCAGGCGCAGGGCAGGAAGGAGAGGCTTCTTGCTAATGTGCAGAAGCGTTTTGCTGGCAGGAGGGGAACAGTGAAACTTGGAAGATCTGCTGAAACTGAGACTGTTAAAGTCATGTGTTTTCTCCAAATGTTAACCCCTTCTAACTTATATCTGCTGGTAGCCTTTCTCTCATCCACTCCCATTTTCCTCTTCTACCCATTTCAGAGGCCTAACCAGTTCACCCCAGCAGCCTAGTGGGCTCCTGCTCCACCCTGGGCAGCAGCTTGCATGTCGCAGGCAGTGCCAGTCTCACTGCCCTTTGTAGGGGATCGGTTTCTCCATTTTCTTTCTGTCTTCACTCCAGCCCAGACTCCTGACAGTAGCTAACAAGGGTCTGATTTGCTTCTGATTTAGAGTGGACCAAGTTTGCTGAGGAGTAAGCAACAGCAATGCCTTTTCTTTGTCAGTGTCAGTTCTTATGCCTGGTTCTGAATTTTCCTTGAGTACCTCAAATCAAATATCTCTACTTACTTACCATTAGAGGCTGGAGAGCTTCAAATTTCAGTACACAACTGTTGGAACTGGCTCCTCAATATCCTCCCTATCAGATTAACCTCTTGTGTTAACTTTTCTGAATGCAACTTGTCCATTGATGTTTAAAGCTGAACTAATTAAATACATAACTGGATACAAAACCATATGTGTAAGTGTAAAAATAATAATCACTATCACAATAATAATCATTATTAAAAATAATATAATTAACATAATGTAGTGCATAATTGTATCCAACTCAAGTTTATCAGAAGAGCTCTGCAACCAGAGTTCTTCATCTCCGTCAACTGTGCAGTGATTAAAAGAATAAGCAATTCTCCCGGACCTGCATTTGTGATAGTGGTTTTTTTTTCCCCACCATCCTGATTTCTATGTTAATAGACTGCTTCCTTCTTTAAATTTGCAATTGCAGAAGGGTGTTGGTATTGGCATTTGCCTAATTAGGTTTAAAATCAGTCTACCAAAACACTTCCCTTGTAACGGCTTGATCTATATATGGCAGTGCTAAAAAGCAATTAGCACCCATTTTGCACAGCATTGCAAATGTACATTTGAAGAGAAGGTAGCTGGAACTCAGGCTTTCTTTGTTTAAATGTGAGATGCAAATACAGAGGTCTGTGTTTCCCTTGATGCTTTGCTGATGCCACTAACAGCAGTTTGAGGAGTCTGTTACTCCTCTGGAAAGTTGTGTCATGAGCTGTTGTAGGGAAGCTGCTGAGCACAGGTTCTGTCATGTGCAAACAGGTCAAGAAGACAGAGCTTGTCTCAAAGTAAGATATTTGAACTGTAATGCCCTTTTTTTGTTGTTTTGTTCTGACAGGCGCAGCAAATACAGTAAGGCTAAACAAGAGGCAGATGAGGAGAAGCATTTGAACCAAGGTAAAAGGCAGTGGTGCTTGTTTATTCTTGATTTGGTTCAGAAAACATGTCCCATGTTCTGATGTTAGGCAAATAAGGGATGACATTCCTCTTGAGATGAATGTGTTTCTGTTTTCCTTACTTGCATCCATCCTCTTTCAAAACTGGATGCTTTAGTAACAGGAAAAATAGAAGAATCTGTGTAAAACTTTTTTGAGTTGGGAGAAAATTCACGAAATTGTTCCATTGTTCATTTCCACTGAAATATTTCTGTTCCTGGCTAGTGCTGTCTAGACATGGTTTTTGCCCACAATATTTTGCTAAGGCAGGTTTTGGATGGGCAAGAGGCGGTCCTGCGGGAGAAGAGATGTGAGCTTTGCTGCCTTCATTCCATGACTGAATGCTACTCCTACTTCCATGTCAGTCATCTGCGTACCAAACCTGGGACCTGTCTTAGAATTGCTTGATTCCCATAAAGGGAAATGTGATGTGTTTTATTCTTACAGGTGTATAGCCAGACTGATCACCTCTTAAAATGGCAGTGATTTATGAAACTAATTTATTGGCAAAAGCCTGATTAAGTCAGTATTGGGAAATAATTAAAAAAATGTACACTGAGGAAAAATACATTAAGTCCTTCCTTCTCTAATCAGTCATTCCTGGCTTACTGTACACTTTTATTGTGCAGACTTTTGCTGTTGTATATCATTAAGACTTCAGTCTCATATGTTCTGTGTTCAGCAGCATGTAGATCAGTGACTTCAAATAAAACATTTCTGCCTTGCAGGTGTCAGAACATATGTGGATCCTTTTACATATGAGGATCCAAATCAAGCCGTGAGGGAATTTGCCAAAGAAATTGATGCCTCCTGCATAAAGATTGAGAAAGTTATTGGTGTGGGTAAGTGCCAGAACTTTTTGCATTTTTTGCAGTAAATATAGTTTTAAATTTGCTTTTGGAAATGTGAGGTCCTTTGATCTTTGTGTGACAGTTCCCCAGAATGAACTGCCGTAACATTTTGGCAATAAAAGCGCGTGCTTCATGCTCATGACCATGGATTCTTGTGGCTTTTTCCTTAAGGGGAATTTGGTGAAGTATGCAGCGGACGACTGAAAGTTCCAGGAAAAAGAGAGATCTGCGTGGCTATCAAGACTCTAAAAGCTGGCTACACTGACAAACAACGGAGAGACTTCCTGAGTGAGGCCAGCATCATGGGACAATTTGACCACCCCAATATCATCCACTTGGAAGGTGTTGTTACTAAATGTAAGTAGGTCATTTTCATGACAAGGCCAATTTGGAAGTCACTGGGAAATTAGAGTAGTTGGTTTTTTCTTTTTCTTTCGTTTTTTTTTTTGTTTGTTTATGCCGTCTTTCCTGTGAAGTGACAGATGGAACAGATCCACTGATAGCTAATAGGAGGAAATCAGCGCAGGACAAGTCATTAATCTTGTTGTCAGCTATAAATGGTTTTATGGTTTCAATTGATATTCTATCTGTAGGCAGCTTGTGGGAAGAGTTGTAGGGGGAATTAATATGGTAGGGGTTGGCTTTTTTTCCCCTTCTTGCTATGCCAAGCAGGCATCTTTCACATCTTTGCTAGCCTGAGCTGATTGTTACAGGATAGGCAAAAGCAGATGGTGAGCAAAGAATTTAAAATAATTGGGAGAAAAATAACAAAACAAAACTAACGAGTCATGTGTTTAAGGTACAAAGCACAGATGTAAGGAGCAAGCCTTTGAAATGAAGTTGTCTGTTTTAGTGTGAAACTTGCTTATTTGTTTTCTGTGATTGTGTGATAATTCTCTGTAAGAATTACCTGGCTGATCTTTTTTGTTTGGTTGTTTTGTGTTGTTGGGTTTTTTTAGTTTTTCTTTTCTCATTTTTTGTGTGTGTTTGTCTGTGTGTTTAAGTCTGTTATCATTCACTGTGCCATGAACCCTGCCTTAGAAAAAGAGTGGCAGAGCTTACTGAATTCTATTTCCAGGGTAGAACTGAAAATACACCTGTGAGACAGATGCACTCAGGTGTGACTTCATAAAGTGCCACTGAGATGGTGTAGTTATTGTCTGTACTCCAAGTGCACTAGGTAGCATGTTGGCAAAACCTCACACAGGTTGCTAATCCTGAAAGACCCTTTGAATATATAGAGCCTCATTCTAGGGCAGCAAAGAAAGCAAACAGTAGGCTTGTAAGCTGCTGCTAAAGCAAGATCTGAATGCTTACTCGACCACTTGTGTTTCTGGACATTAGTGCTCCTTCTCCTCTGTAAAAGAGGCAATGTGAGAATTTTTATGTTGAATCCCCCCTAGCTTGAACCCTCCCTTAGCTGTACGAGCTCTAGCAGTTATAAATGACTAAATGTACTTGCATAATGCAGTTGTCACTGATTAAAATGATTAGAAATTTCACTGAGGAGGTGGCAGCCTGACCCAGGGACGCTTCATTGCCTTGCTCACAGCAAGCACTGCTCCTGCACCAAGCTGGCTTGCTTACCTCAGAGCCGGTGTGTTCAGTAAACAGGGCTACTTAAGAAGGCATCTATCTCAATTTCTCCATACGTTTTCTGAATGCTGTGATAAATGAATGCATTTAATAAACTGAAAATTAAAAAGTGAGATAAATAGTGGAGTGGATGGGGGTTGAGGGGAGAGAGGCAGCAAAAAACCATGAATACATTATTGGCTGCTAGTCAAGTACTTTAATAATTGACTCACTGATGGTAACTTCTCCTCTCTCTTTCCCTGTACTCTGTTAAAGAAGTGCCTGAGTAATGAAATTACGTGTTAATGCACTGAAAGAGTCTCCCTTTCTTCCTTTCTGTGTTGACATAGTGCCTTTTGATTGAGGAAGGTTAATTAAAACTCATTTAGCTGTATTTGTTCAGTGGAAGGGTTCTGGTCACAGTTGCAAAGGATAAATGAAACAGCGACGTATGCAGATTTGGTTGGAGTTTTTTCTCTTTTTACCCAAGAATGCTGGCAAAGGTGAATGAAGGATGTTGTTTTATCACATCTCTTTCCTTAAAGGTCACTAAGCCCTACATTCAGAATAGTTTGCTTTATGTCATACTATCTCTCCTTTGCTTTGTTCATGCAAATCAGAAAGGGTTCAGCTACCAGACTGGCATTTCATAGGCAAACGTGCCAGTTTGCATGTGACCAAAATATGCTGCTGTATTAAGCACAAAAGCTAAGTTTCTCTTGGGCACTTTGTTTTAGGTAGGAAGAAACTCAATAGTTCTGATAGCTGAAGCAAACAATTGGCTACTGTGCCAGCCTGGAGTTCCCTTCAGGTGGATTTGACAGTGTTTGTCTTGGGACTGTGTGTTTGCCATTGTGCCTTTGACAAATCACTTCTTTATATCTCTTGCTACTCAATTTTAGAATGGAGTTGATATTAGACCTGTTTTTGCAACTGTCCAGATGCTGAATATGGACTATAATTAACCCCTTTAAATAATTAGTGCTACTTGTATGTACCTGTTTCCAGTTTCAGCATCATATGACTTTGTAAAGCTCTTAAGGCAACATCAAGCATTACTTATATATCTGGTGTTATTTTTAGGTAGCAGAATGTCTAGAAAGCATCTCCATGTTAGCAAACTTGCATCACATCTCTCATCGGATTGCCCAGAGTTGGTTCTCTGTATTGCAGCATGGAAAACTGAATGCTGCTGAAGCTCTGTGCCCCACATATGACACATTTCATTGAATCATTTTTCCCGTGGTTGACTTCATGAAGCAAATGGCTTTGGCTCATTCATAAATAACAAGAGATACACGATACAAATTTGAGACAGGGAAAGTTGAGAGGAATTGTCTGTGTTTTGCTGCCTTGTCTTCGAGTACCTTGTAGCTGCTGACAGCTACTAACTTGCCTAAAGCGTTGATCTTTCGAAAGAGACGGGTAGACCAAAGCATTCATGAATTCCATTTTGGAAAAGGAAGACTTTCTTTTCTGCAAGCAATTTAATTACACTAAAGATCTTTGTCAGGTTTGAACAGATCTTTGTTTCCTAGCTCTTGATTATCAATTCATATATTCCTTAGAGTCTGGGAGCCACTTCAGTTGAAGACCTTGTCAGTGAGTTATCTGTAGAGATAACCTTCCAAATGGGGCCATTTTAATGTCCCCAACCTGTAATATTTATTCATTTGCTCCCCACAGCTGAGGCGTGAGCTTGGTGGTTTTCAAATTAAATTAGATTGTGCAGGACAGGTGTCTTGGCTGTAAAATAATGTGCAACCCATTTTTATCCCATTAACATCAGTGTTGGTCAAGGAATTGTGTTTTTCTTTCTGCACTCTCTAGGTAAACCGGTGATGATCATAACCGAGTACATGGAGAATGGCTCCTTGGATGCCTTCCTCCGGGTAGGTGATTTCTTCATAATAAGCCAAGGAAATTTTATACTGGGAAGCATCTTCTGTCTTCTGTTTTCTTCTTCTGGTTCTGTTTTACAAAGGGATGCTGAAAAGTCAGTATTTTAAAAGAAATTATGTTTGTACTTGGAAAATTCTGTTTCTTTGCTGATACAGTTCCTATCAAAATACAGAATAAATGTAATGTCGATGGATATATAACAAATGTGATGTTTAAAGATGTTTAAAATAGCAAGCCCTTAAATAATCCATGTTTAATGGGAACAGTTTTGATGTGTTCCATTTTTGAAAGCATTGCAGTGCTGTAGGCTCATTAAAACTGGATGTATTGCAAACCGGATACCGCATCAGTAGAAGCTGTGACAAAACCTCTGAGTTGTACTTTACTGGTGAATTATGGACACCAGTCTGGAGAGTGAGGAAATAACTGCATTTTATTTGAGATAAGATGGGGATCCAGAGATATGCTCTTTGCCAATTTCAGCAGTGGCAATAATGTAGCTTTTAGCTTAATGCTCTGTGATTTTCTTCCTTCCCCATGTACAGAAGAATGATGGCAGATTTACAGTAATCCAGTTGGTGGGGATGCTTCGTGGCATCGGCTCAGGAATGAAGTATCTGTCTGACATGAGCTATGTGCATCGGGATCTAGCTGCTCGAAACATACTGGTCAACAGCAACCTGGTCTGCAAAGTGTCTGACTTCGGCATGTCTCGTGTCCTGGAAGATGACCCTGAGGCAGCTTATACCACACGGGTAAGGAGGGGAAGGAAGTGCCCTGTGAGTTTTCTTGCCTACTGGTATTTTTTCTGACTGTGTGGGAGATAACGGTGGTTTGTTTTAAAATAATCTCAGTCATAAATGAAAACCTATACTGGAATATAAAAATAAACATCAGTCCGGACTCTATAGCTAGCATGCATTGATGCAGTGTTATTGCCCCATCAGTGGCTGCATTGGTATTTCTTCACTGAGAATATGACCCATGTGCTCCTCTGTTTTTTTTAGTGTGCTTGGAGTTTGTGACAAGAATCTTATGCCAGGAATTAGAGCTTGGGCTTCTATTCCTTCTTGTGATATTTATGATATCTGCAGACACGCATAATTTGCAAGTGTGTAGTCTCACTGAGATTTAATACAACAAGGGCAGATATGCTATCCCCCAAAAAATCCACTTTTGCCCATTGCAAAGCTGGTCTTCGGTTTGACCCCAAATAATTTGGGCTGGAAAAAGTATGGGGCCTGCATTCCCAAGAGTAGATTTGGTACATGCTTTTTTGCCTCACTTTTTGTTTATTTGTTTGTTTCTTTCCTGTTTTGCCTGTGTTTCAGCATCCCACTGTTACTAATTTTGCTAAGACATTTTAATATGCTGCATGTGGAATAGTGCTTAATGCAAGTACTTCTGGCCACAAAACAACATCCTGACCATTACCAGCTTTGTACCAATATCCCTGTAATTAAAATGTTTGTGGAAAAGAGAGTCAGAGTTTATAAAGTCTCTCTTTAAAATTCCTTGTTTTCTTCATTTTTACATATCTACTATTCTCCATCTGTTCTCCCTAGCACAGTTTGTTTGCAGTGCTCACATTTTGCAGTTTAATTCCAACACTCATCCTGTAATGGTTTCACATTCATTATGGGGAATGATAGACTCATGTATTAAATGCTGGCCAACCTTGATATTTCTCACTCATAAGAGTGGGCAAGTGGAAAAAGCAGAAGCAGAGGTCTGGGAAGATGAATTCAGGGAAATAAAAGTTTAGAAAAAAGGTACAAAGGCAAGAAAGAAATGATTGAAAAGCTTCCCTTTGAATTCAGTGAGTGCAGGTACAGTATTATGTTATTTCTTGAGTAAACCAGAGGGAATCGATGCATTTGCATTACAGTGCATTGTCTTCATGTGTTATCAGTAATGAAGGATCAGGAAGCTTTGGATAAACTCCACTGTACTCAAGCAGCTAAATAAAAAGAACTTATTGACAGTTTTTAGAATGACAGCCACGTATAAGCAGTATCTGTGCATCTGTTTCTGAAAGGAGGAATAGAGCTTTTTCATAACCAGAGATAATGCAGTAAAATGCAATTGTTAAAACATTCCTTTTTAAGAGAATGGTATGTTTTTCTCCACATTAGCAGTATAGCTCATTAAAGTGAGCCCCCTGAGGCACTTACTGTTAGAAACTGATTCACAAAGGGCCTGATGAGCCAGAAGGAGGACACCTTTTGGTTTCAGTTGCCTTTGGAACAAGTCCATATTAAATACTTGAGAGAGTTACTGGGACAGTAAACCATTAAGTATGCACATGCTGCACTCAGTTATGGATAAAAACTGTCTACAGGATTGCTGAGAAAAAGCCGATCAAAATAAACTTAGTCAAAAAAGCAAATGAAAAAACCCTAAAAACTTTGTTCGCTTTAAGCCATTTCCCAAATGGAACAGCAGGAAACCAAAAGCTCAATTAAAAACACCTTGTGTGCTAGTGTAAACAAAAGGAGAAATCTCTGGCTTGGGGTCTGCTCAGCTGAGGCAAAATCAGATAAACTGGATGGAGCGAGTTCCTTTTCAAAGAGTACAGGACCTCAATGGCCCAGATCAGGTGCCCAAGCATTTTTATCTTTTAAAATGAAGTATTGTAGCAAAAGACAGCTCTCTCCAGCAGGTATTGAAAGTGTGGTATGGTCTGGAGCTCCTCCTAGCCAGACTGGGAGAGCCCAGAGGCTTGCTTGCCTTCACACTTCTCTAAAAGGAATTGGGATATTGCCCATGGGAAACACCACGGTATTCATAAATCTTCCCAGTTTATCCTCTCTTTAACTTTTTGAAAAACAAAACGCTTATAATCCCATTTCTTTCTGAAGCAGGCCTAACAGGCCAGACAGGCAAGCAAGGAAATAGTAATTAACAGCATATACTTATTTGTTTTGTCAACCAAATCTCTGAAATATACTTTGTAAAATCCCTGTCTTTTTCTCATGCTTCAATATAGCCCTAAGCAGTGATCTAGTAGAGGACTGATAAAAATACACTTAACAATTTACTGGTTCCCCTCCTTGTGGCTTAAGAAAACAGATGGGCAGCATTGCCTCCTGGTTGTATCTGACAATTTTATGGCAAAGAAGAAGGAAAGGCCTTTTTAAGAAGGATGCTGGACTGGTGTGCAGGAAGCCATTTTAGACTTGTAATGGCACTGTAGAACAGTGTCAGCCATGCACATTACTGGGTCAGCAACTCACTAGCCTGTGGTTTCTTTTATTTATTACAGGGTGGCAAGATTCCTATCCGGTGGACTGCACCAGAGGCAATTGCCTACCGTAAATTTACATCAGCTAGTGACGTGTGGAGCTATGGCATCGTCATGTGGGAAGTGATGTCCTATGGAGAGAGACCTTACTGGGATATGTCCAATCAAGACGTGAGTCTTCCTCTGGGGCTCCCTCTTCCTTTTCTCTCCCTTTCTTCCCTTTTGCCTTTGCCTTTTCCCTTAGATGTCTGCTGATGTTCTTCCATGTTAATTTGCTATGTAGTTGCAAGACATTTACTCCTGGTTTTTAAAAGGTTATCATGAGTGGTGGATTCCTGTTTTGCCAGGGAACCACTACAGTATAAATACTGCACTGAACACTCCAAATGTATTCATCCCTCCTCTATGTCCAGGGAATAGGGGATTCTCAAGTTAGGGCCGTACCTACCAATAGGTAAGGCAAAGAAGAATGGAGGAAAGGAATGTATTTAAACTATTAAATCATAATACTGCAAAAGGAAGGAAAATTTGAACATTGACTCGAAATCTCAACTTTATTGAAAGTCTATTCCAAAAAACACTTGAATTTTAATAGGGCTTCCTAATAATAGTTAATTCTTAAAACCTAAATATGCCTGGAGAGGATTTTATTGGAGAGAATGTTATTATCTGAAACAACATATATGAAATCCAGTTCTGATTATCAGTCAGAGCATCCTTGCGACAATTGCATAGGTGCCCCCCGAGGACATTAAGGAGCAGCTTTCCTAAATGACCATTCTTAAATTATGTATGTCCTGTTTAAGCGTACCATCTGGACTACTTCATTGTATTCCAAGAGGGACTGTACACAATGGTTTCTATTCCAGAAGAGTATTTAATAACACTATTAATAAGCTTCTGCTAATAGAATTTTTATTAAAATGAAAAAAAAAAAACAAAAAAAAAGCCCCAGCAGTTAAAATGAGGCATAGATTATCCATAATACTTTTTCCCAGGAGATTTACAAATATACAAAGGAAGAGGGAAATGTTAATCTGAATATATGGTCATGAGAGCAATTAAGTGATTTGACAAGTCATTTGCTTTGTTATGTAGAGCTGAACATTTTCAAAGAGTGTCTAGATGATGTGCATGGCATTTAATCTAAACAGGAGGATATAATTTTAATTTCCTTCTGATGTGAAATGTCTGTTCTGGCACCCAGTGTTGCCTTCCTCTATTAACAGGAAGTCATCAAGACTTAGCAAGAAAATAAAACACCAGATGTGTCTGAGTTATATCAGGCATGTCTACACAACCCAGAGGACCTCTGTGCAACAAATGCAGAGCTAGCATACTAGGCCAATGCACATTGCTAATGTACAATGCTAGAAGTGTCAAAAAGCTAGTTTGAACAGGGCTGTCAAAGCCAATAATACTGTCTTTGCATCCACTCTTTAGTACTTGGCGTAGACAGACCATACTTTTTTCCTTTACAATAGTGAGAGCTGTGCTTTTCACATCAGAGCAGAAGTGGATTTTAAATTGTTCTGGATGTCTTTTAAATCAGGAGGCTGCAAAAAGGATCTTACTTCCTGAATTAGTGAGAACCATTTTCTTTGTGGTCTCTGATGAGCTAGTCATAGTGCAAGCATATCCTGCATCCTGTTCTTCCAGTGGATTTTAGCTACTGATGGACAAGACCAGAATGAAAGAATTTAGTTCAGTTCAGTTTCTATGCACTCCTGGTCTTTGGTCTCCTGGTGAGACCTGCTGTGCGGCTCTCATTAATTAATTAAAGTTGGAAAGCTTCTGCCCTGTTGTCTCAGAATTGAGTCCTGATTCTGTCCTGTTCTCCTGAGAGAGCTAATAAGCCGTCAGAGTACTGAGCTCTGGAGCAGTCTTTGGAGGGTTTCAAATGGCTTCACCTTGCAGTTTTTCTGGCTCCTATTAAGTATGAGATGCACAAGCAAGCTTCCTTGATAAAGCTGCAAAAAAGGGTCCCCATCTGTGCAGTTCAGGACATAACAGAGAGAGAGCAGGTACTCTGTAGGCCTGTGACAAAGATGAACTAGCCCAAGAGGGGAGGGTGGAGGTGATCTGCTGTCCCCTAGGACTGATGGGGAAATGTTCATCTCAACATACCTTACCCAAAACTGACAGATGTTAAAGATCTGCCAACCTTCAGACTGTCAAGGATGGTTTTCTTTTTTTTATTTTGTCTTTTCCTTTATCCCATGTGCTCTTTTGTGATACATTGCCCTGCTGTATCTGATGTCTGCTTTGGATGCTTTACCCTTTTAGTTTTGAATTGTTAAGGAGAAGTGGCAGTACTGAGACCACCAACTGCTTGATTCAGAGTGCAATTTTCATATTGTTTCATTTAATGGTGAATTTGTTTCCATACTTCAGATCGCCGTAGGATAAATGACAGTCAGATGGTAGATGAGAGTAGTGTCTGATGTTCTCTAATGTCTTCCTAATTGTGCCATTTATAGGTTATTAAAGCCATTGAGGAAGGGTATCGGTTGCCACCCCCAATGGACTGCCCCATTGCTCTCCATCAGCTGATGTTAGACTGCTGGCAGAAGGAACGCAGCGACAGACCTAAATTTGGACAGATTGTCAACATGCTGGACAAACTCATCCGCAACCCTAACAGCCTGAAGAGGACAGGCAGCGAGAGCTCCAGGTCAGCTGTACTTTTATAATGGTGATTTATGAGGGAGCACAGCGGAGGTGACAGGCAGAGCTTCGTGTCACCTAAGCTTCTGCGCTGAAATTAAAGTGTACTCTGCGGAGCCAGACTGCACAGCAGGCGTTGCACTGTGCAAGAGAGCAGAAGTCATCCTGGCACGCTGCCGAACACAGCTGGGTACCCCAGACTCTGCTAGCTCTGTGAGAAGGAGAATGAATGAGCAGAGCTGCTGTTGTATCGCACCAGAGCTGACCAGGTTTATAATACAGTCGTATGTCAAAAAAGGTTCTGATGCAGGCAAGCCCTGTTTGCAGCATCTTTCTCTCTCCCACCTCAGCAGAGAGGCTTCAAGAGGTTTCCCGAATGCAATGTAGCTAACAAAAGTGATGTGGTTTTCTGCAGGAAAAGTACATCATCAAGTTTTATAAACCCTAGATTTGTGTAGGATTTGCAAATGAGCGTTACGGCATTACAGCCAACGCCTCGCGGGCATTGGGAAGGTGTGGATTAATTTTTATGTGAATTTGAATTTAATTTTGTGGAAAGCCAGCTTCATGTCTGCACTGATCCCGCATTGCATTTGTGTTTTGTTTTGTTTGCTGAGCACAGTATACCCAGTACGTGCAAAAGAAGCACAGTAGGAAGGAAACTCCCAGAGTTTGAGAAACAACAAATCTTTGTTGGGACAGCTCAGCAGTTTGTTTAAGCTGGCGAAATGCTGCTGAAGTAATAGGAGCTTTACTAATTTACACTAAGTTTGCTCTTTTATTTTCAAATAACTTGGCTTCATAAAGTGAATTACGGAAATAAAACTTAGCAGGACAGAAAGAAACAAGAGGAAAATATTTTTCAGCAGAAGGGAGGGTGCAAAGATAGCCACTGGGAAATACAAAATTACGGTTTTTGATGGCACTGAAAGAGTAAGAGAGGTTCTGATTCAGCCTCCGACAGAGCCACATACCAGAAAAAGGTATTTGCAGTTTTAAAAGTCAAGGTCCCTTTGTGGCTCTTACTTAAAATTTACATTATCAGAAGAGGGATTATTAATCCTGTGAGGCTGCTGTCACTGCATATCTTCCAGACTGCCCTAATTGCAATGGTAGCCTGGAAAACATGTATCCACCCTTGAGGCTTAAATAATTCATACGGTGAGAACGCAATATGGATCTGCTGTGATAATTTGATTTAAGAATCACTGATTGAACCTACTCCATTTTGCTTTGTTTCCAATTTAGAGGTGCTTTTTGAAAATAAATGTATCTTTTAGAAGTTCAAGGCCTATTTGAGGTCATTCCATATGAATGGATATTAATGGCTGTTTCATTCTTCCCTTTGGAATATGAATTTCAAATTTGCATATAGCATTATTAATATATGGCTTTATAAGTGAAGAGTAATTGTATATAATTAGGTTGCTATCATTGGTCTTGTGTTAGATAGTGCAGTAGGAGTTGCACCAAGAGCTACTGCTGTGAAGCCAGTGCCTTAGGCAACACATAACTATGCTATTGCACACCTAATCTTTGATGATGTGCGTTTTCAAATGAATTGCTGGATGATAATTGTTTTGGTTAGATAGACAGTAGTAATTTTTAATGGTTTAATGAAACGGTGTGATTTATAACATACGTGAAATAATAAATGAGATACTAATAAGTGGAGTGAATTTTGTGAAAATAATTATTTGCAAATTGTGCAAGAGAAAACGAGAAGCACATTCCACAGTGCGAAGAAAGATCAAAGCTCGCATCAGTCCCACCAGTCCTGGCACACGTGCTGGTCAGGAATGGGTTGATTAAAGCGGGGATTAACTCCCTGCTGTCCTGAGTTGTATTGAATGCACGAGATTGCCTGTGAACCTGGCTAGAAACAGGGCTTATCTGAACCCACCCCGAATTTTGCTCTCCAAACCCGTCTGGCGGGTTGTGTGAGCTCACCCTCCCTCCGCACATACTTGAGTGGTGTTTCTATAGCTGCTGAGCTGAGGTCTGACATATGCAAGATTGGCATGGATTTCCATTGCTGCCTGCGAGATGAGGACTTGGTAGGCTGAACGTGCTGCAGCATTGCCATCTTTGCTTTTTGAAAGAAAAGCATTTTCTGTGAACCTGATTGCAACTGAGGTAGAAACTGTGGACAGTGCTGTGATTCAAAACACACCTGAAAGCAAAAAGTAAAAGCCTAGGGTCGAGTTCTTTCCTGGCTAAAGCTGGCCTGTTACCTTGCACTTGGTCGAGATTCTTGCAGTTGATATACTTTGCTGTGCAGAGAGCCACGAGTTTCACTAGGCACGACTCGTTGCCCGTACTTTTCTTAGTCACTGTGAATAATCATTGCAGAGCCCAGACTTGGGGTTGAAAGTCATGATCAGCTGACGTGGTTTGTCTGTCCTTTCACTGTTTGGCATGCAGACCCAGCACAGCCCTGCTGGATCCCAGCTCCCCGGAGTTCTCGGCGGTTGTTTCTGTCAGTGACTGGCTCCAAGCCATTAAAATGGAGCGATACAAGGATAACTTCACAGCTGCTGGCTATACCACCCTAGAGGCTGTGGTGCATATGAACCAGGAGTAAGTACTCAGCGCAATAACAAAAAAACTGGTAAATCTGGATTTAATCAGCCTCCTTTGCTTTGTGCTGCATATCATTACACTCATTAAAGGAATGGAATGCCTTTCATTTGGACGGAGTATGACTTTAAAATGCCTCCACAATGCCTTCACTTATTTAATTAAACATTTCTGTACATCTGCCTTGCTTTTGCTGTGTTGCATGTGGCTGACTTTTAATATTTGTCTCTGCATCAGCATCTGACCCACAGTTCTCAGCCTTCTTCTCTTGCTTTCCCAGCGAC
This sequence comes from Lagopus leucura, assembly GCF_019238085.1. Classification (NCBI taxonomy): domain Eukaryota; kingdom Metazoa; phylum Chordata; class Aves; order Galliformes; family Phasianidae; genus Lagopus; species Lagopus leucura. The sequence goes on from NW_024962274.1 coordinate 8,196,580, forward strand.
CTGGCCAGGATTGGGATCACTGCCATCGCGCACCAGAACAAGATCTTGAGCAGCGTTCAAGCCATGCGCACCCAAATGCAACAGATGCACGGCAGGATGGTGCCCGTCTGAGCCAGTACTGAATAAACTCAAAACTCTTGAAATTAGTTTACCTCATCCATGCACTTTAATTGAAGAACTGCACTTTTTTTACTTCGTCTCCTCGCCCGTTGAAATAAAGATCTGCAGCATTGCTTGATGTACAGATTGTGGAAACCGAGCGTGTGTTGGGAGGGGGGCCTCCAGAAATGACAAGCCGTCATTTTAAACCAGACCTGGAACAAATTGTTTCTTGGAACATACTCCTCTGTTGATCAACGATATGTAAAATACATGTATCTATATAAATATAATGTCACAGTCAAGTTTTGATGCTATGTTTGCTGCCAGATACTGTGCTTAAAAAACAAAATTACTTTTCTTCTCCCTGTGACCTGTAGGATTATCAACCATAGTGTTTTATTTGTGGGTGAAACCACAGTTGTGCATCTTTCACTGGAATGAAGAATCTGCCCTAGGATATTATTTGCAGACTCGATGCAACGCTGATACCTTGCAGAAACCTCATTGAGAATATCATTTGGCTAATCAGTGCTTGGCAATCAGCAATCTACCCATTTATGGGTTTGAGACCATGGAATGACACACCTCATCGATTACTGGGCAGAACTGGACTTCTGGGAAGACTGTTGGCTATTGCTGTGCTGAATTCTGCCACTTAGAGAGGTTTCGTGACCATCTTGCCAGCAGTCAGGTGTGGTAGCCATGGCTGTGGAGCTTTCAGACTTTTCTTTGTCAAGAAGCGGTTCAACTTGCCACATGGAGAAGGTCAGTGAAACTACAGTGTCCAACATGTTCGTGGTGCTGTGGTATTGTTTTGGTCACACACTGCACCTGAGAGCAAATTCAGAAATGATTTAGGGGCCTTGTATGTCATATAGTTCTTTTTAATCATTGCTGTCATTCTGAATCCCCAACAGTTCCCTCAGTTGGACAATCACACGTAGCATACCCACAGTGTTGCTCACATCACTTCTCTCACTTTTAACAATAACTTGCTGATTTTAACCATAACTTTCCCTCACCCCCAACCTTCTCAGAAAACAACTTGTTCAGAACATGGAATGCTAAATTCAGATCCTGTCATCGCATGACAGCTTAGTAAAAACTGTTCTGCAGTATTACTTAAATTAAGTAATTAAATTTAATTACTTAAAACTCTTAAAAGAGCTTTACCATTTGCAGAACTTTAATATTTCTTTTAAAAATGTCTTAAACCAGCATGTTTTAATGTCCTGTTGCCAGCAGACATCACTAAAGACCTGTACTTGCAGCAGTAAAAACTCTTCTGCTTAAGCGCAGAGATACTTTTAGTTTTCCCTTGCTGTAAACGTGTTGCATTATTGCTGAGATTATCCTTTTACGTAGACAAAAAATACACCCAATTTGTTGGCCAATTTGCAAAAAAAATGATTTGTTGGAAGTCTAGTAACAGTAATTCAAACCACTCCAATATTTTCCAAACAAAATGAACAGTTTTCTCCATAGAAAGTGAAAACTCAGAAGGCTGCACAGGTGGCCGATTTTCAGCACTGCTAGTGAAGCCTTTCTTGTTGCAAAATATATCCATTGAGAGGACATGCACCTGAATGTCTTTTTAGCTGGAGGAGAGAGGTTTGAAAAATAGAAGGTGGCACATGCATGTATCTGACATCCCCATTTAGGCGTGTCATGAAGATGAGACTTGAAAGGGCGAAGGGCTCTCCCCTTGAGCACCCTAGAGAGCAGAGGCTGCAGCCTGTGGCATGTGCCATCCAGCCCCCTTTCATGCTGGAACTGCCTCTCCTCCTGCTTTCTCCTGTCCTTTAGGAAATCCTTCCCCTCTCCAGGGAGACATTTAACTCCGCGGCCTGCTCCCATCTCAGCTCTTTTCCACTGATAAGAATTAGCAATTGCACCTGCCAAGGAGATGCTGGCTGGCCCAAGATACAGTTGTGCTTCTCTTGGGAAATGTTGGGGAGATGTTGGGGCAGATGTACGTGTTTGTCTTGTAGCACTGTCTAATATTCATGCTTTCTTTTTGTGCAGGGAAACTACATTTTGCCTTCACGGCCTCCTAGCCCATCCTGTTGATCTCATTGACCATGGAGGAACACAGACTGGATCCTGAAGCCTTCTGAATCCATGGTTGCGTCTTCCCTAGCACTGATTCTCGAAACCACGCACTGAACAGTTGTCAGGCCCTGAAAAGAGTGTGACTTTTACTTTTTTTTTTTCCTTGCCACTCATTCCAATTTTGCTTCATTGAAAGATAGCTAACTCAGTAAGATTCAGCACCCAGTTGTCACTGGAGGAATGTACTGTGTCAGAGCCTCGCAGACTTGTTGATTTTTTATTCCCTTCTGCTTTCTATTCCCACCTTGGATTTTATTTATATATTCTGTTATTCTCTATCCTCACTCCCCTGCCTGCTGCTGCTTCATCTGAGATGGACGCAGGTGGCAGAACATCACACATCTTACTATGGACGCCGGGCCAGGTGCCACAGTGGAGAACCCAGTTGCTGTGAGCTGCCTATATACATTGCTGACGTGACATTTTACATGAAACGTGCCATTGCAGTGATATAAATATATTTTTTTCCTTGAATGGATAATGGATTATTATCTCCTCTGAAAGGTGCGTATGTGTGTTCGTGTGCGTGCGTGTGTGCAAATCACCTTGTGTGTACAACTGCCTGTGAATGTGCCCAAAGCATCCCTGGGAGCCTTGTGACGTCCCTCTGCCTTTTGAGCACTGCCAAGCAGCTCAGCTCTGCAGTGGTGACAGGAACACGCATTAAGAAGTGTTGAAATTTCTGTGTCTGTAGGTGTGCTTGTAACTGCCACGCTACGTGTAATGAGTAGTTCTACAGCCTAAAATGGGGACAGTTTCAAGTCAGTTTTGAAGTTGTGGATTACAGGATCCATAAGGGTGCTAAAGATTTTCTTAAATGTTTTTTCTTCTTCCTGGTGTTCTGTTCATGATCCAGAGCAACCATTTTCTCAGTGACAAGGTGATGGAGGCAGCACCTGCATATCCATCCAGTGATAACCCTGACCTGAACTCTTAAGTAGCCTTTTTTATCTGCAGAAGTGGGGTTTTAAAGACTTGCTGAATGCGAACAAATATATGCAGTTCTTCCATTCACAGAAGCACCTTGCTCTGCGTGCAAGCTGTGAAAACTTGTAAGTTAATAACCCAAACACCAGTTTGCTCCCTGCACAGTTAAGGAATGAAATCGCAACACTTCCAAGGTTGCCGTCATTAGCCAGAGAGCTGCGGCTGCCATAGGAGCATGGGAAGTGCTGAGGAGCAGTGCTGCTGCTCCCTGATGCTGCCTGCCACAGCTTTCTGCCTTTGGAGACGCAGGCCAGTTCTGAGGGGGGCTGCGTGCCGGGGCCTGGGGAGCGTGCATGCTGCTGGCCTCCCACAGGACCGCCACACACTGCAGCGCCCCACTGGTCAGCCCAGAAACGTCCTGGGACAGGGAGACAGGGATATGGGTGCGCCGCTCTGAACGAGAGCGCAGCACAGGCCGCAGCCACGACCCGCCATCCCAAAGCCTCTCCCCTCCTCGCCGGCCCTTTGGGGACCATCCCCAGAAGGAGCCGGGCCTGGGGTTGGGCGCAGTGCCCCGGGGCTGTGCTGGTTCAGCTGGTGCAGGATTGCTGCAGGATTGCTGCCAGCTGCCGTCCCCACCGCTCAGCGCAGGGCCGGCCGCAGCACTGCCTGCTGGGGAGGAGGTTGTCCTGCTCGCCCCCTGCGCGGTCGCGTTGGTCCAGGTTTCCTGCTGTACTCATTTTGTGATGGCTCCATGTATTAAAAATATGTATGTATAAAATACAGAAGGCTGGAAGCGACCAGTGAACGGGACTTAAAAAGCAGTATTTTTTTTTATGTGACATTTTCATAACCAGAAAGAAAAAAAAAAAAAAACACAAAAAAACCCTGAAATACTAACCAGACAAATAAAAAGAGAGTGCATTTATTTTTTTGTATCACTGCAAGTATGTTGGAATATGCAAGGACTGTGGTTAAAATTAGAATGTATGAGGCATATTATAATTTAGTTCATACTGAAAAAATCTAACAGCATTTCTTGGTTCGTGCATTTGAACGATCTCTGGGTTAGATAAATAGATTTTCTATTTTGATTTAATTTGTAATGTTTTTCCCCTCCATGAATTTTAGGTACACATAACTTATGTCATTTATTTATGGTCTTTTATACCTAGTTTGTAAAATTGTAAAATAGCAAACAGTGCAAACATTTGCATTTGAAAATAATAAAGTAGTTGCTGTACAAACCTATTTCTAATTATCGCATCTTTTTATTATGTAGCACTTGTCCACATCCAATACGAATCCAAAACTCAAAGCAGTAGTTGTGGCATTGCCCCAAAGCGATCAGCGCTACAGCAGCTTTCACAGCAGCGTGCTTCCACGTTTGTCGGAGCCGTGCAGCTCCCATGCGCGTTAGTTCGTTGTCACGGCGCGGGCCGCGCCACGTGCTGCACGCCACAGACACGGCTCGTTGGAAACCACCTGCAGGACCGCCTCCGATTGGGATGTGGGACGGGTGCTGCAGTCAGCCTGACCTCGTTAATAACTTCCATGGCTTCTCCTTGTGAAGCCCGCCCTGCGTATGGCTGCTACGGCTGAGCAAAGCGCTGCAGGATGGCGGTACCGCTGCACGTGAACCGGCGGGCCGTGCTCTCGGGCCGCCCGCTCCGCTCCGTGCCGCCCAGCCGCCGTTCGGTGCCGGAGCAGCGGCAGCACGCGCTGCAGGCACGCGCCCAGCCCGGCACAGGTGCAGCGAAAGGCGCGAGCTGCGCCGCCCATCCTCACCTCATCTGGGGGCTGCAGCCGAAGGGGGAACATCTCCGCTTGGAGACTGCCTCCCTTTGGGGTTTCTGGCGAGCCCTGCTGCTCAGAAAGGGTAAGCGATTCCTTCTTTATTACTGAAGCGTCACCGCTACTTTTTGGGGCGATCCGAAACTGGTTAAAGGCTGGGTATCGGCCATCTCCCGTCCCGGCGCGTCCTGCAGGATCGCGGCGTTCTCTCGGCTGTAAGGCACGCGGCTGGTGCTCAGGGGAGACGCGGTGGCAGAGAGGAGGAGCGGAGGGGGAGCGCTGGGCGGGACGCTGAGCGCTGCGAGCGGACCTGGGAGCGGCTGTTGGGTACGAGGCGTTGTTGAGTGATAGGAGCGCCCGGACTGCGCCCAGGGTACTGTGCTCTTAACCAAACCGTCCTTAGCAGCCCTGCTTAACTGAGGGCCGATGGACTCTTGCACTACAACTATATGAATTATGTACGTACGCAGCCCAGAGTTACTGCAGAAGGGATGGTGGCTCTTCTGGATGTTTCCTTAAGCTTTTCAACAAACGCTTTGAACCGAGTTCTTCCTGGTAGGGATTCCAATGGAGCCGATGAAGCTGCCCCTCTCGGCCGCGGTCACCGGGAGGCCCCGCGGGTGGTATTGGAGCAGTGTGCTTTTAAAGGCACTTCACGGTGCCCTTTTGTATTTGGGAAAAGCAGCATTCTGCGTGCTCCTCTGGTGCCTTTATTTGGCCAGGCTGAGTGTTAAGAGGAAACATGACTTGGCTAGAAAAACAGACTGTTTCACACCAAGAAAAGCTTTTACAAATAGTTCAGCTTTATGGCAAAATGAAAGCAAAACCTGCACATCTCTTTCAGAAGTCGCTGTTAAAACGTCCAGGCAGGGGTCAGGCTGTTTGTCAGGGTATTTGTCTCTCTGTTCTTTTCCAGTTCTTGTTTCCAAACCTTGGGAGTCATTCCGTTACAAGCTTTACCACAACTATTCCATTTTCTTCAAGTGACATGGATTTTATTGAAGTATTCCCTTACGGAAAGACACTTGTTCTCTCTCTCTACTCCTCACTTTTCCATCTATTTACAGAACAGCGTGAGGAAAGAGATTCTAGTTAGTGGGAGTTATGTTTGCATCTCATGTCAATGGATGTAGCTGCCCACGGACTGAGCGTGGAGCAGTGAGGAATCATTCATACAGTGACACTGGGGCCACTTTAGACATGTCAAGAAAAATAAAATGGGTTTTGACAATTGGAAGGAAGAAAAAAAAGAAAAGCAATCTTGTTATGCTCCAAATCAACAACATGATTAAAACTAGAGCTGTGTTTGAGGCCTTGACCTCAGTTATTTTACTCTTTCTTGTGTATGGAAGTACCCTTGGGCCATTGCCTGATTCTCTGTAGACTGGGTTACAGATCTCTGATGTATCTGATTTCTGGCTGTGGCCCTGAACATAATTCTTTGTTTACAGCAGCCTTTAAGAAAGTTAAGTGAATATGTAGAAACTTTATTTAAAGAAAAAAACAACAAAAAACAACAAGCTAAAGCATGCTTTTTTTAATCAGCTTAGTAAAAATGCGTTCTCCATGGGTGGATGGAAGGAGTAGCCATAGGAATGCACTATAGTAAATTTCTTCTATGCATACCTATATATATGGGCAGTTCTTGTCAGTACTCTGCTGTGGATGACTAACCCCTAACCAGACCTACAAGAGAGAGTGAAATCCTTGCTTTTTATGGTGCTCTTGAACTTCAGCTTCTGTTCTATCCACATAGTGCTCACCAACCTCTGATCTCTGCTATGCACAGATGGAGAGAATAAATGGTAAACTCCACAGCCTCCTCCTTCCATTCAGTGAGTGCCAGGTGGGCAGCGACACATGGACACTATGCACTCTGCTTTGCATGGGGCTGCCAAGAGCAGCAGAGCCAGGACCAGGGCCCATACTGTACTGGGCTGTGACCACATACAAAGGGGCAAACAACCTGAAAAGCTGGGTGCTGCTTCCCAGAGATGCCAGGAGAGCAGTTGCTGTGTTTGGAGGATTCACCACAGCACCATTTCCCTGTGGTACTGTCGGGCAGGAGAGCCACTCCTCCCACGCTCAGGGATATTGCCTTCCAAGTGCCACTGGCTTCTAAAACTGATGTCAGGAAACTCTCCCTACACAGGTGCTGCTTCACTTCCACCTACCGGTGCTGCAGCCTCTGCAGAGTTCAGAGCTCATTAGTGCTGCAGGTTATCATCCCAGCCAGGTGGAAGAGATCATCAACCTTTTTTTAATCAGCTTTAGAAGTGGGTGTAGTTGATCCAAGAACAAAAAGCATTCACTGACTGCTAAATCCAATCGGCTGTGGGTGACTGATTACTTTAAGCTTTCTTAATTGATTGACTGTGGGATTTCTGTGAAGGAGTTATTCGTTATTCTGGCATAAAGTCTTGAACTGAAACAACTTGCAAGTTGAGTATTAAACCTGTGGTTGAGTTCAATGGTGCTGTGCGTTCGAGCAAATGAGAGCTGTGCTGGATTAGAATGGACGTCTTTACCTCTTGCTTAATAACAGTGATGAGAGGAATAAGATTATGGATCCCTAGAGAAGTCTGTGAGGAATCTTCCTCAGTGAAAGGCTCCTGTGCTATCTCCTGCTAGCATATGGCAATGGCTTTTTGGAAGGAAGCTCCTTCCACCCACCTTCCTTGTGAAGCACAGACCTCTGCCTGGTTCAGCCTCGTTCCTCTGATAACAGTAAGAGGAAAACTTTTCTCCGAAGTAACCCCTTATTTGTTTAAAGGAACCGAAGGTTAAGTCCCACCAACTGCCCCTGAGGTTCAAGCTGAACTCAGAGCGTTGGGGCTGTGCTGACCGCAGTGTGGGACACGGTGTCTGGGTGGCTGAGAAAGAAGGGATGGGAATGGCTGCACTGGGAGTGCTGCAGTTACGTGTGGTGCCCGTCATTTCTGGTGTGATGATGCTGATGATAAATAAGGAAAAGCCACTTGTGTTAGCCGTGCCCTGGAGACGTGTGCAGCTGCTTGCTCTACTGGTAATATATGAAGCGCTCTACAGAGATAAAAAGTTTGGGGCTTGAATTCAGAAGCATGGAGGACACCTTTCTGATAAAGTATTGCATTTTCTTGGATTTATGTATTTTTCTGTATCTCCTGGTTGCCTTGTTTTGTCCAAGACAACATGGGTTTGAAACTTTACTCACTGGAGAACAGCTGAGCAGTGCTACAAGGATATTCAATGCTTTGCCACGTAGAAAATTATACACTGTTTCCTACTGCTAAGAGTTAAGTTTCTCAGAAGAAAATTCCCTAGATTGTTCTTCAGAGAAAATTCAAGAACTTCCCATGAATTCTCTGGGAGAATTCGTCCCCTAACTTGAGAGCTGCTTGGTGTTGGTGTGGAGCTGGGTTTCTCATTCAGTGTAGAAGCCTTGCCTGCTGTGTTAGAGGCTGATGGTTATTCTTAATTGTAACTTCTGTCACTGTTTTTAAATAGTTTCTCAGTCATTGCACCTCGCATCATTTACCCCTAAGTTATCTTTATGTGAATCATCTTGCAATCATGTAGTCTCTTTACAAACTACCTGTGCTTTTTGGGTTGTGGATGAAATCACTGCTTGTGACAATTACAACTGTTACAAGATCTGGTTGATAACTTGATTTATCAGTCTGCTTTTTATTTGTTCATAGGGCTGGTTTGATTAAGGAGAAAAGATGAGCACTCCACTGACACTGCATCATTCTTCTACCCTGCCTTCAGCTACATTATTTTTGCTTGCACCTAGGGTAATGCTACCAGTTACCCTCAGCATTGCCTTTGCAGGTGAATTGGCTGCTAATGGCCAATGTGTACCCAGGCTTTGCCAGCTGCAGGAATTACCCCAGGTGTAACCCATCTGCTGCACATCTCATTGAAGTGCCAGCCACAGCTGCAGCCTCTTTGGCCGCGAGGAGAGGGATATGTTGTTTTTACAGGTTGTAGTTTGCATGTTATAAAATGATACTGTCTGCATTCCCTCCTTCTAAAGTTGTTTGTTATCAAACACTGAGCCAACTGAAACAAGTTTTTATTGTTTGCAGTGGTGGAAAAAAAGCTCAACAGATTGGTTTTGTCTTCCAGAAGTACATACAGTCAATTTGGGCCCCATGGTTAGATATGTATGGCGTTGATCAAAGGAACCAGATAGACAAATAAGTACAGCAAGGGCGTTGGCTCAGCTGCCAGCAGAATCACTGGTGTGCTTTGCAGGTTTTACTGAAATTCTCCTCTCCCAAGAAATCTGTGGCATCAGCTGTTAGCAGCTCAGTGCTCCTGGCTTCTCAGTGTCCCAAGTCACCAGCTGATTTCGTGGCACCGAGCCTTGTTTTCCTGCTGGCGTACAAACCTTGTGTCCATCCGTCCTTTTTATTGTTGATTCTAATTTTTATTTGCTGTTGAATATGTATGTCAAGGCTAAGCCTTTTTTGCTTGCATTAAAAAGGGATTTCTGCAGACTTATGAGCTTACCTTTTTGAATCAGAATGACAAGTTAGTTTATCTCATAATCTTTAAAATCTCATTATTAGCAGGAACAACATATGGAATCTTAAATTAAGCAACTGGAGGTCCTATTTGTGAACAAATTGTGCCCATAGTGATGTCTAAGTCTGTGCAGAAAAGCATGCCTCCTCCATATGTATTGCTGTGAACTAGCATTTATTTCTGTGGATGAGGTGAACTGCAGTTGTGTGTTTAGCTGTGGCAGTACTGGGCTGGGGTGAGCTGAGCTACGTTGCTTCGTCTGTTCCATTTGGTGCCTTCTTCTTTTCTCGTTGGTCTCTGTGTTACATTCTGGGGCTTTAGCTCAAGTGAAATGCAGCTGAAGAAGCCAAGTTTCAGCTGTGTTCATTTGGGGATGGCATATGATACATACACTGTTGCTCTGTTTGTTTATGTATCATTTCATAAAGCAAACTGGATTGTTTTAATGGATTTGCTGAAGAGTGCAGCCAAGCATTCAGCTCTTGAACTGTCCTCTTTGATGTATTGCTATTTGAAACCCAGTGTGTGACTGGGCAACTGAGTTGCATGGGATTTTTTTACGTTGCTTCAATCAATTAAACCTTCCCAGCAAGAAACCATCACTTACAGAAAAAGCAACAAAAAACCCTGTTCATATTCCAAGGGACAGATTTCTGTAAGTGCAAAGCAGCCTTAAAGATGGTTTAAGAAGTCAGCCGGGGTTTGCCTGGTATTGAATAGCACAAATCTGGCGCGGTTTGTCTTCCAGCGCGTGGGCTCAGCCCCAGCTTGGCAAGCAGGTACAGATCTGCACTGCCCCAGGGGGCTGCACTGCGCCCTGTGCTGCGTCCTGTGCTGCAGCAGCTCTGCCTGGAAGCAAAGGGAGGTGGCTGGGCAGAGCGAGGCGCAGCAGGGAAACAGGAGCTGAGGAAGAGGAGGGGAAAAGGAGGAGAGGAGCTGCAGGTAATGTAAGGATGTCGAAAAGAGAACTTTTTCAGAGACCTTGCACGATTTTATAGTTGTCATAATGAAAAGTGAAGTCACATTAACAATATTCAGTCTGCTCTCATGAATTAAAAGCACACACAACTATGTGTAGGGGAGCTGTTCTGTCATGGCCTGAACTGCTGATAGAGCACCTGGTGAGGAGGTAGCTAGCACATGTGCAGCAATTCACCTGTGCTCCCATGTGACAAAGTGGGCCCAGGGTCCAGCCCTCCTTGGGCTCATTTAAGGGCTGGCCTCTGAAGGGGGAACATCTCCTGGACAAAGGCTGCTTTCAGAGGAGCGTTTTGTGGCCAGAGACCCTTGTTGCTAGTTGGGTGAGTCAACTTTTTGCTACGTATGATTTATTTTCCTAATGACACGCTGCCTGGTATCACAAAGAACTTACCAGAAGCAGTCTTGCTGCTTCCAAGGACTGACAACTAATTATTGAAACAAAAAATAAGCTAAGAATGTGCAGTCTGTTGTGTGTTAAAGAGTTCAGAACACGGACAGTGGCCCTGAGAAGTCCTGGATGTGACCTGAGATGCAGGGCAGATGTTCATAATGCATTGCATACGTCCCTCCATGCACATCTGATTTGGGGCTGGCAGTCTGTGTGCTATTTCATTGGATTTGTATATTTAAAAGGACCCAGCTCTTTCCTGACTAAAGATGAAGAGATTACTTTTTATCTTTGTTTTAATTGGACACGAATAAAACAGTTTTCTGACAAAGCCAACAATCTGAACGTTTTTCTTTCTATTACTTCTCAGAGAACAAATATTTTCAAAGCTTCAGAGGGCTCTACAAGCCAAGGGTCAGAACTGGGAAACTAGAAAAGGTGGGAGATAGGAAAACTGTGGTAAAGAAGAACAGCAGAGTGCTGGCTGGGAAACGCAGTAATGGATATTATTACTTTCTGGGTAGGATGAAGGGGCTATGCCCTTGGCTGGTGTTAATTGGCCTAACTTCTTTAAACCTGGTAGAGGATTGATCCGCAGCAGCTGTAATCCTCAAGTTAAATCCCAGCCTCATTGGGAGTTTTATCATTGCCTTCAAAGAGGAGAGATTTCAACCTGCCTGTTTTGTTATCCAACTGCCGAGAGAAGCTCCTGGCAGCAAGGAGCTCAGCTCAGCACCATTTTCCTGCAGGAGGCATGGTTCAGACTGCTTTATCAACCAGAGATGTGGAGCTAGCTTTCTGGAAAATGGACAAAAACCCTTTGAATAAGATTGTTTCATTTTGGTAATCTATGTTTTTCCAAAGATATTAACCCAAAGTGCAAAATTGCTAACTTTTCTAATCCAAGCCAGGTGAAAACTTCAGGTTTTCACTATACTCCTAATAAGGGCTTTGAGACAATGAAAAATTTTGTTCCATGTAGTCATGCCAGACCACTGAGTTACTGCTAAGCAAACACAGCAGCATGTGCATCAATCTCATTTTTACCACTTGGCACATGTGAAAAGCAAGCATCAATCCTTGCTTATCACAGGGTAGGTTCACAGAAGACAAAGGCTGTAAGTCATGAAATGGGCTGGCTGATTCTACTGGTAGGAATGAGGACAAATACAGCCCCAAGCTGGAATAAACCTCCACCTGATGGAATCAATTGCATGGTGACTTCAGAACTGAGGTCTCAGTGCTACCACAGGGCAGGCCATGCAAATGCTAAAGAACAGGAAAATAGTGTAGGAAAGCTCCTATTTTTTATTCCTTTACTTTTTTCTAAATTCAGAACTGTGGAGCCATCAGAAAGCTGTGTTTGTTTCAGTGGTTTCAAACACTGTTTCCTCTGTTATTTAATTATATGGAGGTGTAAATCATGTATACAGAATATTGACACACTCCTAATAATCTTATTTATGTGCGGTGAATTTAAGATACTGAATTCAACTTCCTTTAGGAGTACACTGGGCTCTCTTCCTCAGGTTATGAATGAAACAGTGTGAGAAACATCAGAATTCCACTGTCAACACTGTGTGTACACACAAAGCCAAGACAAACTCCCTTCACAGCACAGCAAACATCTGAGCACCAAGCTTGGGAAGTAGAAAAGGAAGGGCAGTGCACAAAGTTCAAAGATGAGAACGTTCACAGCGAGCACCAATTTGATTGTTTTGAGATTTTGTCCTGAGAACTCTTATTTTTGTTGCTTAAGAGAAAGTGGGGCAAATAGTTACTGTGGGGGAAGCTTGGCTGGGTTTGTGTTTTGGGGGTATGCTTTCCTTTTGGTCAGCTTGAAATGAGAGCCTGTTTTCTCTGTCAAGCCACATCTCTTAAAGCTCTCAGATGAGTAATTGGTTGTGAAGTTTGTTTGGTAGCTGTTGGTTGGTTTTTTTTTTTTTTTTAATGTTTGGCTATTTAAAATGAAGAAAAGTTTTTAGAGATACCAAAGTGACTTGTTCAGACTCAGTGTTTTTTAGTTTCACTTATGTTGTCAAAGCCACGGCAAACCTTAGGTTGTGGGTAGGTGGGCCAAGCACAATGTCAGTTCTCTCTCTTTTCTGTCCTTCTGCTGAATTGCCCCTCTTGTTGGGGCTTGCCGTCTGGTAGCTGCTTAGGGTCTTGCTGTAATTTAACATATGTTAACATCACAAATCCTGACAGCAAATGTAGACAACTGTAGACGTTACAAACAGCTCCAAGGCACAGTTCAACTACAGATGCAAAAAGTGAAAGCCACCCAATTTCGAATTCCCAAAGACTTTCAGAAGGGCGAGCAAAGAATTGAGAGGCTGTAATGGGAGAATAGCTGGGCACGTTGATGCTTCCTGCGGTTCTTCTATTAGCTGGATCTTGAGAAATAGATCACCAAATGCTCTGAAGGCTGCAGCAGCTATCAGTGCTAGTAAATAGCCAAAGCCCACTTAATTTGGGCCAGCTTACAGGAGCTGGAGAATTCCATCACATCGTGCCATGGCTTTGCACTGCACAGGCACTCCATAAATCCACAGGGCTCGCTCCTTCTTATCTGGATTGCAACACAGTTATTAAACAAATTGTGAGTCCGTTTCATATCCTTTTTAATACTTAGATAACTGCACTACATAGGGCTTAATAAAAGCTGAATCCTCCAAAATTGCTCTTAGAACTGAAAATATGACTACATCAAAAGACTTTACAAGGGCAGGATTTTAATGGCTGAATAATACGCTGAAACGGAGCAGTAATTTCTTCTCGAATGCTGGGATGAATTATTTATGCTTTGACAACATTATATGTCTCTAAAGCAGCTTTTAGTTATTTGCCTATTTGAGGACACAGCTGATCCTGCTGCCCGCTCTTGTAATTACATTAACCTCTTGACACTACATGACAAGCTTTTCCTGTGAACTGCGATCAATAGCCCATAACTGCTACCTATTTAATAGGGCCGTGGTTACACTTCAGTTCAGATATAATTAGCTCTTTCCCCCCTTCCTCTCTTAACTTAGCATGGAAAAAGCCCCATGTTGTTTAAATTAAAAAAAAAAAAATCATAATAATAAATGCACACAACAAAATAAAGGCTGTTAGGGAAAAGAATAAAAGCTTTCAGATCACTGAATGGGCGAGTAATGTGCTCCCTCAGCCCCTGTTTAGAAATGTACAGCCCTTCCATTAGTCCACATCTGCATTTAAATGAAGCTGGAAGCCATAGTGTATGAGGACTTGTAGGAATCAGTTACAGAAATGTTGGTACAGGTGGGCAAGGCTGTGACCTGATGCAGTTGAAGCTCACACTCCTAACAAGATAAACCAGGTTCATTTCCTCTCTGTTTTCACCCAGCTTCACTATAAGCAAAGCACTTTGTTGTGTGCCACTTGAGCTACTTTGTTTCAGGGATGTATAAATACACAGAGTGCTGGAAATGAAGAAGTATGACAAATTGCATTAACGCTTTTAAATGAGCACTGCTTTCTTGCTGCTGATCTTTTGCTGTTTGGCCTGTGCTGTAGATTACCTGAACACACTGATGAATATCGTGTGAAATATAAAGGTTGATCTTGGATGTGCTGCAACAGAAATTACCTGTCCAGTAGCACATAAAACATTTTTTTCTAATGCTTAATCTGTAGATGTATAGCTATAATGATGCCAGTTGCTCAAAGAGCTGTACCTGAGTTGCAATTGATATGTTTATATTAGTATTGCAATTTAGGGTGTTACACTGAAAATGGAGATTTTGGAATTGAGGAGGGCTTGTTGGTTTTTTGATTTTGCTTTTTGCTTGCGGGGTTAAGGACGTGCTACTGCTCATTTTGAAAGGAGGGGAGAAGCACTTGTAATTAAGTTTAATGTTGTCTAAATGGGCCGTTTGCAGGAGTCCAATCTTGAGTAAAAAGAATTAAAAAATAAAAGAAATCAAGTCAGTGATGCTCTTTCTGTCTCCTTCTGGGGATCTCTAACCAGGTCTGCACCAAGTACAGCATTACAAAATAATATGATCAGTGGAAGAACCCAAATGGCTTCTCTCATTAGAAATGTTCCTTTAAAAATCCATGACTTCAGGTTGATTGCCTGCATGATTTCTAGGGAACTTGGATTTGTGAGCGTATAGGGGATAGATGCTTAAATTCACTCTTAAGTCATGCTTTCCCTTCACAGAAGTTACTGGAAAGTATTCTTTTTCTTGGCTTCGGTGGCAGAAAAACCTTCTGTGAGCGTATCTGTTGTGGTGCTTCTTTGAAGTGCAAGAATTACAGATTCTACTTTCAACTTACAAGTGATAGTTTTCTAAAGAAAATAAATTCACTTTTACTAAAAATAATAGGTTTTTTTTTATGTGTGTTTGTAAATTTGTGTAGGTTGCTCTGAAAGTAATGCCTCCTAATTATTTCCGTGGAAACTGCATTCTATGCAAAGAGCACAATAACACTGTTTGATAGCACAAATTCTCAGCTACAAAACACTGTTTTTCAACACAGTCACCTTCACTAGCTATGCATTTTCACCAGGGATGAGCAGCAGCCAGCATGTTACATTCATAACATTCTGCACCAGTGGAAATGACTGCATTGCTGCCACCACTGCTGAAACACTCCATCCACCAGCTCACTGTGTCCACATCTGCTGCTGGCTCTCCTGAAGCGTTCAGCGAGAGTCGATGAATGTCACTGGGTGATATTTTTCTGCATGGAGGAATTCAGTGACACAACTTTGCTTCGTACACACTTCCATGTCAGGCGCCGTTTTGTCATACTGCCCCTCTGCTGTCATCTGTCACGTGGCAACAAAATGCAATGGGATACTGGTGTGAATGCTACTGCCATACCACTAACAGCAGCCTCCAATGTCATGGGACAACGTAATAAAAAAGGAGGCATTACTTTCGGAGTAGCTCTTGTATGTGGTGCTATGGACTGCAGATGTTGCAGAGGTTATAGAAGGACTCGTGGACCTGACAAGTCTCTCATTCAAATAAGAATTCAACTGCTCTGTGGCACTGATTTTCCAGAGGTAGGGCGAGGCTGGAAGATAAACGTGTATTTCCAGGAAGACCTGCCTTTGTTTGGTAAATATTGAATTTCCCATTTCATGGCTATAACAAAGCGGCAGCTTTACACTGCCCAAGAATATTCAGAATGGAATGAGAGGTATGCAAGCATATTTCTGCAATGAGTACTTCCTTATCAGTGTGGACAGTTAGTATCTGCATACAGTTTTTTCTCCCCAGGATTGCTGGATTAACAGAATTTCTAATACCATTCTAAATTAGAGTAATAATGCTATTTGAGATGGTAACTAGACACTCCTGGGGATAAGCACTGAAATAATCAACCATTAGGGATGGGTTCCAAGCACTGAAATGCCTTCCATTTCTCTCAAGAGACAGAAGACAAGAAAGAAGAGCTGAATTAGCAGTTAATAATATAATAATGAGTTAGAAGTTTGAAGTTTATAATGATTCATAATTATTGTAAGAAACCAGTTTGTCAATTCATGAGTTCAAGACAAACTTGTTTTCCTGCATGCTGACTATTGGACTTGCTGTAGCTGTGAGGTGTTGCCCTGTCTTTCAGCAGGGCTTAATTTTTTGAGGTGTTTTCTTCCTTGCAGTAAGTTTGGGCTTCCTGTTGTTCTTCCTCCTTGAAAAAGAAGCCAGTCTTGGTGACAGCAAATATTTGTTGATCCCTGTAGTTGACAAGGTTTGTTAAAGCAAGTTCTTATAAAACTTCAGTGCTAAGAAAAACAAAGAATAATCTGCCTCTCTGCAGAAAGGAGGCACCTTTTTATGACTTCTAGAGTGTCAGAGGTTGTCCAAAATGAACCTCTTGTAGCCTTTACAGTCTTGACAAGAGCTAACAAGAGGGTGGGAAAGAGATGAAAGTCCTGAGGGAAGGGCAGGGAAAGGTGCAGGAGGAGGGCTGGTTCTCAGAGCAGCACCTGGGCACAGGGCAGAAGTGCACACCATAGCTGCAGAATGGAGCAGCCTGCCTGAGAGGCTGACATTTGGGGATGCACTGAGCAGAAGAAGTCATTTAGCAGCTTGCACCTACAGTTAGCAACCCCTTGCTCTCCAGGTGACAACAATATTTTTTTTTTCCTGTTTTTATGGGTTAGTCGTATAAGGATGTCAGGAGATCTGAGTCTGTCTTGTACTATTTAAGCACGTAGGTGACAGCTCTTTGGCCAAATGTACACCCACCTGTTTATAAAAGGGGAATGTTGTATTATTCCCAGTTAGCCCCAGCCCCTGCTTTGTACACTGAGACATGGATGTCTCATTAAAGGTCACCTGGATGGTATGTGACAAAGCTGGGAACAGAAGTCAGATCGTTAGATTCGTAAACCTGTGCCTTAAATACGAGGATATATTTCCTTCTTCATCTTTACTGTTTGAAATAGGCTGAGAAACCCTTTTGAATGTGGGTTTGTGTAATGGTATTACAAGATTAACAGTAGTCATCTGGCAGGAATTTTCACTAGGAAGTCATGTTACTCTGTATTTATTTAATACAAGATAACCTTTCATTTTCCTGCCGGCGCATATTTTATAGCAGTGATACTAAGCTGACTAAACTTGCAACTAGTATGAGTGGTATGGTATCTGAAGTTAAACAGCAGACTGCTTGCTATATTTATAACTAATAGGAAAAGGAATTTCAGTTCATAATTGAAAATGAAAAATCAACAGCTTGTCAGCATGAAAGTGAAAGAAGTCTGCATTAGAAAATGCATAGCATAGCTAAAGAATTTATGCACCTGCTTGTTTTCTTGCACTGCCATGTGATTAATCTGTATGTTATCAGCTGGGCCCCTGAGCAAGCATTTCCTCCACTCTGCACTGCACAGTGCAAGACAAGTCCTGAGAAGAGTTGAGAGCTGCTACGGATTTCCTGGGCTTTTCTTCTTGCTTCTGTTACTGGCAGGTTCTGGATTATTATGAACAGGGTGTTTCTCATCCTGCCAGGCCTTTTCCTAAAAACCGTGCCAATTCGACCTCACAGTAGGGTATGCTGATCTTTTAAGGCTGAATGAGACAAGAATTTGGTTTGGGAGTGAGAACGTGGTTTTGATTACTATCTTCAAGGAGATCTGGCACCTTCATCTGACATGGGGAAGGAGAAATGAAAATCAAACCTGGAATGAGCTGAATGACAATGCAAAGCACTCCCACTAGGAGAGCAAGGCAGAAAATTGCAGGACACATAGTGAACGTAAGCATAACTCCATTGAAGTTGACATCACCCTATAGCTCAGGAGCTTTTTTTTCCAGAGGATGCTGGTTTGTTCCTTTTCTGTTGGAGTTTGGGCACCTTCACTTAGGTGAAAGCACTTAAGTCTTTGAGTGTTCCACTGATGTAACTCTGGAAGTCATAGAAAAAAAAATTCCTCCCCTCTTGTATCACAATGCATCCATTTGCCTATACATTATTTAACAATGGTCACCTAAGAATGGTAAGAAAGTCTTATCTCTTATTCCCTTTGAGATATAATGTGAATAGTATTCTGTTACAGATTATAGTATCCATAATGGCTTGGGAGATATGTTTGCCATATCCAGTGTCCATTTTAAACAGGGAAGGAGAACAAAGTAATATGATCAATCTGTCTGTACGCCTGGACTCAGGATACAGCTGGGCTGCTTCTGTTGAAAGAAAAACCTTGAATCTTTGTAGCGATTTTCATCCAAATTTGTTTTTCTATTGCATCATTTCAGAAGAGATTTGTTACTTTAAAACAGGATTTCAGCTGCAGCAAACAAGCTGTGAAGTCGGCTGGCTTGATGAGGTACAAAATGCATAGGCATCCTGAAGAGAAGACACTTTGAAGTCTAGGCCCTGCACCTAGAAAGAACTTTGAGATGTTTTCATTCAGAGCACAGATTTTTCCCTTTTCCTACATCTGAGGCTGGAAAGGAATTGCAGTGCTAGCAAAGCTTGCTGTGCTTGGCTGGACATCTCCTGTGGTTAAAAAGCTACTTGCAGGCTGCTTGTCCAGACTTCCAGTAGGATTTTCCTCCCATCTGTTTTAACTTCCTGTCCTCATTCAAATAAAGTCAATCAAATTATTTTTCTCCAACTTCATCCTCTCGTATTTTTTCTCCCTTAATTGTCGTCCAACGCTATATAACCCAACTTAATCTCACATGGAAGATGTTAAGCAAAAACTGTGTATTTCCAACATCTATTTTTCTCTTTTTCACAGTGTTTGGATGCAATCTCTGATTACTTTTAAAGCTCATTCATATTTTAAAATATTTGACTAAATGTTTTATGAATTGTACTTGCACTTAACTATTTCCATATTCAGCAGTCCCTATCAGGCTGTTTTGTTCACTTTGCATTCAGTCCTGCAGTTAAGGGAATTGACTTCCACACAGCTCTGCATGGATCTCCAGCACAGATTACCACAAAGAAGACAGTATTATATTTAATTTGTAATGGGGTGAACGTAATCAGATTCCAGTAGGAATGATCATGTAGAGGAAAGTTCAGAGCTCAATTATTCAAAGAAAATTTATAAAACTCGATGTATAGAAAGTGAAGGCATTACAGATGCAAATATGACCGGAGCATCTTTTTATTTAAATTTTTTATGCTTTTTCCCATGGGACTGCTATATTTCTTGAATGCTTTTTGCATTACCCACCCTGCTCCAGCTCTGTCTATGGATGAATAGTGCCATCTGGTTTTCCCTAGATTAGCTGCCCTCAGTCTGTCATGATAGCATCTTGGGTTCTTGGTATCTCTGAATGCAGCCTTTTTTACTTGTGTTTAGGGTAGAGAATTTACCATATAGATCTTGGTGACCTGAAAAGTATTAATAGCAGAGAGTTAAAGTGGACTGGAAGGACTGCTGTATAGAAGTAAGCATATGGTGTTTTTGTAGGTATGTGCGCTTAGCAAGATAGCAGCTAAGGAGGGTATGAAAGCAAAATAATGTAATTGATAGCTACAGAAGGAGAACAGGGATTCAGTTGCTCCATAGAAGATACAATTTGAAGCAGTAGACTGAAAATAAAAAGGAAAGCTAATTTGAATATTAGGGGAAATCTTCTGGTCTGGTTTTAAGCTTTCAAATGGTATCTTAAGTGAGGTTATAAGGGACTCTTGAAAATTGATTTGATAGACGTTGATTAAAGAAACAATAAACCTGCAATAGATTGCAATCTTTTATTTCCTGGAAGGATTACCCTAATGATCTCTGCAGTATTTTTTGGCTCTACCACCTTTGGCTTGTGCAGGCTGAAGATGAAAAGCTCTAGCAATGTCTCCAATGCAACCTTCCATCAGTAAAGTGTCAGGTCAAGCAACCCTGTAGGGACTGACAGGAAAAGGAAGAGAAAAGAGGCATCTGAGGGTAGAAAAAACCCTAATGTACAAATGTAGTGCTCCACCATGATCTGCACTAAGGGACTGAGAGCATAGTGAAGCAGAGGCAGCAGGGTCTGGGGGGCTGCTCCCAGGTGCTGTGACAGCATCCACTGGCAGCCCCCTCCCACCAGGGCAGGGCAGTGACGAGCATGAGAATAGAACTTTGCCTGTTGCAAAAATGAGAGAATTTGTTCTACCCTGGAGAAGGAAAGCTGAGGGGAGAGAGTTTCCTGTCAGAAAAGTAATGGTGGAGGTGAGGCAGACCGGGTCTGCAGGCCTGTCCAAGGCACTGTCCAAGCTGCTGAAAGTATGTGAAAAGCAAAGGAAAGGTCAGAGGCAATTTCACTTGCATAAAGCATCCACCTCCTTGCATCTGCCTCTTTATTTATTTGGTAATAATTTCAGTCAATAAGGGCTATTTGGGAGGTCAAATTAATGCCACAAAACTGTTCTGACTCACAGGGAAATCAAGCAGCCCAGCGGCAAAACAGAGTTGTACATGAGAGCAAGAGAGATGCAGCATTGCTTGGGTGCTATCTCAGTCTACCAGGGTGTTTCTCTTCCCTGATTTGGGGTATTTTGGCTGAGTGCAGATGCATTTGTCCCTCATTTCTCTGGGGCTGTAGTGCACGCAATGACAGAAATGCACAGAAAATTGCAGTTGTTTGGTTGCTGTTTGATTAGCATCATAGTTATCCACTTAAATTTTCTCCATTCCTTATGCTTTATTTATTGCATCTTTACTGGTGTGCAAGTAGCTTGAATATTGTACTGTTGTACTAGACTTTCAGGTAAGTGGTTGAATAATACAGGAATATCTTTGTGAATGCTGCAACACCTTTTCTTTTTTTGCTATGCAGTTATTTTCTGAGAGATTGATTCCTATTGATACCGCTTTCCCTGCTAATCACATCAGCAAGTGTTGGAAGGTGAGATTGGAAAGCTTTTAAATGTGTGAACATTCCAATTGACTATGAATAACTGTAGTGGAAATGCTTTTGAGATAATGCAATGATAGATCAGCAGTACTACATGGTAACTTTCCTGACCAGGCAGCAACTAATTAATGTTACCTGTACAATGAGAAATGACTTTCCACAGCAACTGATAACAATCAACCCATAACATTAAATGGAAGAATTCTGGGAAACTGCCAAACAAGAGAAGATCACACCCTCTACAGTTATTCTGCAACAGAAAAATTAAATTTCTCAGGCAAATGACCTTTGTGAGTTATTCATCTAATCCTCATCAGAGTAAAAGCTGTAGTTTTCCTCTCTTGATATTCCCCTGAAGAAATTTGCTTTGTTCTTCCCTGCCCGATTGCTATATTCCTTTAGAGGGTATTTATTGTTGAGCTACAGCCTCTGTTATTTCCTTTGCTGCCTGAGCTTACTCGGAACTCTGTGCCTCAGACATGCAATAAAGCCCAGTAGCAAAGGAAACAGCGCTGCAGTTACCCTCCTTAACACTGATAGTAAATAAGCGCTAATAAGAGATGTACCAGGGTAGCAATTGCTCTGACATAATGATATGCAGTGGTTTTAAGTAAGCAGTAGCTGGTGTCATTGTGCTTTTGGTAGGGAACCTATGTAGGCACTGTATTTCCTGGGTGATTTATGTGTCAGATACTCAAGGCAGCTCAGTTGCTGTTAAGACATTTAGTCCAAATGTCCCAGTTTTCATAAATTCTTGACACCGAGGAAAAGTCTTTGTTTTCACAGGTGCTTATCTGAGATCCAGGCTGTTTCTTTAAAAATAGCACCCCCCAGCCAGGGGTGCGGAGAATTCTTAGAAATCTGGTCTGTCTGTTCTCCCTGAGTTACAACTGCTTTTCACTGGTTTAAAGCCAGCTTGACCGAGAATTTGCTTTCCAGTAGCCACTGTGACTCTAGATTGAACATGGTAACTGCTATCAATTTATGCCCCTGCAGACCAAATAGCTCTCTTCTTCTCAGTCATACTGACAAGCTATCATGACCAACTCCATGGTAAATATACATGCTCTGGGACTGAAGGGGAGGTTTTCTTCCTTGTAAAGCAGTTTTTTCAGGATAGCTAGTAACATGTTTTGAAGATACAGGTTCTCTTTGCAGACCTAAACCAGGAAAAAGCAGAATGTATCCCCCTTGTGCACCCAAATACCTTGAACTATTTTATAGCTCAGGAACAGCTTAAAGCAACTCAGAATGTAACTGAATATAAATACCTACCCCCAAAAAGAAATGACGCTACTGAATAACCAGGAGATGCTTTAAAGTACAAATAGTAATTAGAGTAATAGTTTATTAACAAAAAAAAACACAAGAGGATATGATTTGTGAATTGTAACTAAGTCAAAGTGATTGTGCTAATTTATTATGATTTGGAAACAGAAATGCAGACTACTAAGTCTTCTTTCATGATCACAATGCTTGTGTTTTTTACTCCACAGTTCACCTGATACATGCTGTGTTACTGAAGACAAAAATAGACAAGAATAGTGATATCAGAAAATGGTTATGTTTTATCTCTGTAATGCTGCTGGTAAATTGAGATAGCAAGGTTTTAAATTGTAGAGGAAGCTTTCTGTGAAATGCATGTTTCTTTGGTTTGTGGAACTTGTCATGTTTTCATCATTGTGTGGTTGCAAAAAAACCAAAACCTATTCTTTTGAAAAATATCTGTAGCAGTTTTACATCAGGATTTAATTACTGCTAGTGAATAGTGGTTGGGTGCCACGCAGTACTGATGGATTTTTATCTATATCTGTTTATATCTATGAAGTGTAAATGACAAATAGGATCACTATTTAACTGTGACTTTAGTAACAGAGGCTGTTTGCAGAAGAACTATGTGGTGAGAGTTCACATGTTGGGCAATGCTCAAAGGATTTGGTTTCAGGCTTGCTCACAGAATGATGTGATTTGTTTCCTCTCGAGCTCTGCATCAGAATGCAGCTCACTAAAATACTGTGTAAGCCATGAGAGAATCTCTGATCTGAACTCAAGTGTATCTGAGATGCTGGGAAACTTCTGAGTAGTTGCAGTTACTGTTGCTTCTGCTTTTTTAAAGTGCTGATCACTGGGAGCTCTCAGTGTTCTTCTTGAGATGGAGTGACTTTTTTTTTTTTTTTTTTTTTTTTTTAAGTTTTCATCATCATCTGTTATTTGTGAAACATTTTCTTAGACATTTGTATTACTGTGAAGACACAGTCTGTTTTTATTATGCTGCCCAAGTCAAGTAGGCTATCTCCCTTATCTAGGAATACAGATGCATAAATATGACTGATGGCATTTAATAGGAAGAATTTCTCTGGTAATTAGAAGTACAACACCTGAGGCTTTGGCTCAGCTTTGGCTCCCTCTGTTTTCTCCAAAAGCTTATGCTGTTCTGCTTTTTGAATGCCTGGTTTCTTCTGTTCTATGTGAAAAATGAGCCTTTGCCCACATCTGATGACTTCCCTCATTTGCACTGTCCGTGAATTCTGTAAACTCTTCGTCCCTATCAATTGTGTTAGCCCTGGAGAAATAACCCAGAGCAGGCCTCCATTCTTACACAGTGTGCATCTTTGAACAGCAATATGGGGAGTGTTACAGGCATAAAACTAGGGGTTGTCTTAGATGTTAGCCAAGTTCCAGTTTGGCCTGGGGAAGCTTTCTACTGTGGGTCCCTGCTCTATTCACACCCTTTTTGTGGAGTATTTGCATGAGAAGGAAAGAGCTCAGCTCAGCTGGTAGTGGCAGGCCTGGGAAATTTGTGGGGAGCTCTTCAGAGCTTACATATGGGACATTATATATGGAAATCATAATATTATAGCTTATAAAAAGCACTTATATTGGGGTGGCACCCGGTTGTTCTGCTCTACATTTATGTATGCAAATAAGTGACAGAGCATTTGCAGTTTGCAACTGAGAAACATTTATTTTTTTCCTTTAATCTGAGTTTGTGTTCATTTCCTGCAATGATCAACCTGTGGCAAAAGTCCAGACTATGGTATGTGAATGTAGTTTTAAGCACCTTCAGTGTTTTTTAGCAATACTGACAAGCCTCTGCTGGCAAACAGGCATAAGTCTGGACTCCCTTTATACTGGTTGAAAAGTGCATTTGCCAGTTTCTTTTGTATGGTTCTGGGTTAGAAACAGCCAATAGCCCTAGGGATATCTTACCTTGCATTTGTACTGGGCTTTTCTCAGCACAGAAAACTAGAACTCCAGCAGATGCTGGCAAAAGCTTAATGTGTCAGCCTCTATTTTCTTTAAAAATTCTTGGATTTCAAATAACATTCATCCAGCCTTCTCCCTTGCTTTTGGCTGCTAATGCATAGCAGAAGGTTTGGTGATGGATTGGTTTGTCTAGGTGATTGTTACACTCTGACATGCAATAGGGTATGCAAGGCTAATGCCACGAGTTTCAGAGAGACTGGGAAATCCTCCTTCAGCTTTCTTCTGAGCCCTAGGAACTCATTTCACATCTCATTCGTTAGACAAACTAGCTGATCTGAAAGCAGCATGCAAAACACTCCAGATTACTCTGATGCAGAAGTTTAGTCAACTGTTCCCCCAAGGAGTGCTGATAACTCAACCTTTAAACCTCAAAGAAAAACCTGATTCTGGGGGTCCAATTTATGATGGCTTGAAAACGAATGTGAGGTAGTGTTTGTGGAGAAGTGTAAGTTAAAGAAAGCAAGCATTTTCTTAGCGTGAGATGGCAGGCCTGCCCCCTCACCTGTAATCTCTGAAGATTACTGGCTCCTACCACACTCTGGGAACTGACAATGCACTGTTCATAGTGTATTGGCCTGAGGGAGATTCATGAAAACTCACATTTCTGCTCAAGGTATATAATTTCATTGCTTTGACACAAACAGTTTTTCCAATAGCAATAATGATTTGTTGCCCCATCTCAAGTAAGGGACTTGTTTTCTCTCTGGCTCTGTTGGGCTTGTTACTATCAGTTCTAAGTTTTGAGTCACATGCATGTATGCTGTAAGAAAGAAAGGGATAGGCTTTTTAGTAGGCTCTTGTGATGGGACAAGGAGAAATGTTTTCAAACTGAAATGGGGAGATTTAGACTGGATATAAGAAAAAAGTTTGTTGTGGTAATGGTAGTGAAGCATTGGTACAGGCTGCTCAGAGAGGTGGTGGGTGCCCCGTCCCTGGAAGCATTTAAGATCAGGTTGTACCAGGCTCTGAGCACTTGATGGAGCTGTAAGTGTCCCTGTTCATTGCAGGGCAGTTAGACTAGATGGCCTTGAAAGGTCCCTTCCAACTCAACTGATCCTGTTTTTTGAAATTAACTAGGTATTTCCTTGCATAAGGATGTTTGCCAAAGTGATGTTCAACGTCGACACCCTCAGTTCTGATAGTTAGACAAAACATGAAGCAATGTTCAATTAAAATTTGAAAATTTTAATTGGAAAATTTTCAATTGCGTGTTTTTCTGCCTGATCTTCAGAATGTTGCTTGGGAATGAATCAGGAGATTTTTAGTTTCTGAAGTAAGAGAAGATCTTCATTAATATGCATTTGACATCATGTTGATGTTACCACCTGAACTGGCAATTTTGGCATTAAAACTACCACACTGTTTCAGTGATACTGCATCTGGAAAGATTGGTACATGAGGGAATATATTGGAAACATATGCAAATGTAAAGAATTCAAAGACTTACGTGACTGAAAAACTAAACCATTCTTTGCTAATGTCTTCTAATGACTTAATTAGCTTCTTTGTTCGAAAATATGCATTTTTGTTCTAGTCTAAATTAAGTGAATTACTAGTTTTTAGCCCTTGCATTTCACTTGTTTTTTTCTTTTCTTTTTGCTGCTGTTATTACCAGTGCTTTCTTTCCACCCCTGTAAATAAAGAAGTGTGGGTACTTCTATGCATGATTCAAACTTCTGCCTGTTGATCTACGCTGCAAACTCTGTTCTGACTGAAGTCCCAGTCCCAGTGAGCAAAGTTGGTGTAAGGCAGGCAGGGATCCAGGTGTGGAGACAGAGGTTAGTGACACTGTAGATACATCTGAAACAGCCTGAAGGCTCCATGTTCTCACCTTGAGAGCTCCAGGCCTTGCTTTTGCCCAAATCATTTTGATCTTTTTCCAACATAGCAATTTTTTACAGATGAGATTATGGCCTATGAATGCCTGCACAGCAAAAGAGTCCTTTCAGTATGCGTAACAATACAGGTTTAGGAAAATGCTAGCAGTAATAAATTTTATTGTGTTCTCTAAAATGGGCCAAGCTATCCCATTGATTTTAATAGCTCTTTTGCCTGAGTAATTGTTGTGTGAGCAGGTCATGATTGAAATGGCCTAATCCCCATTTACAGGAAATGTGTATGAAATAGAATAGAAATATCCAGAAAATGCAGCCAAGTGATCATTGTGTGTGAGGTAAAGAAAGTTCAAGTATGGTAGAAAGCAATTTCAGATTTAAGGATAAAGCTATTGCACTGAATTCTTTGCCTGTCCTGTTTGTTGTCTTTCACCATGGTACCTGCTTCTTTTTACAGATCTTTCTTTTCCAGTTACATTCTTTCAGGTGCTTGGAAACTGAATGTTGATTTTTGTCAGTTTTTATTATTATTTAGAGTTGGTCAAAAATAGTTACACAAATTGCTAATTACATTAACAAAAACAGTAAAAACTTGAAATCAGAACCAAAAACCAGCCAAGCATAGTAGTCCCTTCAATCCCACCTGGAGTCCTTCTGCTCTCCATCAGACCGAACAAGTGAGGCTTAAAAAGCATGATAGGTGAATTTTTTTCTACTTTGCTCCCTTGTGTTGATCAGAACCTCTTTAGAGCCTTATGTTCTGTGTGGATTTTTTTTGTTTGCATTTGAACCATTTTTTCACGGAACATTCTAAAGCTCTTCCTCACTGTCAGAACATCATGGACAACACTAGTGTATGTGTCTAGTATTCAGCAGCTTCATCTTGCACTTGTAGAAATGCTGGTAAAAAATTATCCTTGGTTCTATGATACAGAATATCACTTCTATCCTAGGAAGTTGTAGCTGATTTTTTTTCTTCCTAAAATTCTTGCTGTAAAAAAAAAAAGAGGTATGCTAAGATGAATATTTCAATCAGATGTCCACAAGTAGAGCTTGGAGACCTTCGTCTTTGTTGAATAGTGTTATTAGATAGAAAAATCAGAAACGCAATGCAGTCTGTCCACTGTCACTTGAATATAAATCTGATATCTTTTGCCTTGTTGTATGGAGAACCATTCCAGCTTTATCCTGCAGAATATGACAGAAGATTTAGATTTCTGATTTCTTGGTATAATGTAGGATTTTTTTCATGCCTACTTATTTATTGCATGATTTCTACTTGTTTATTTTGCCACAAGAAATGACGGTTTGTTTATTCCCTTGAAAACTGTAATTTGAAGTTGGTGTGATCAAATTCCAAGCTACTGATATGCACGAGCAGAGGTATAATGTGGGTATTTTGGTGTGTAACCCATGTGTGAGCTTGAAGGAGGGAGGAGGGATAGAAATGCAAGAAACGGAGATTGGCAGGTGCTTCAGAAAGGGCGGAGATGATCCTGTAAATGGAGTAACCTTGCCTGATCATGCTGAGAGAACAAATTCTCCAGAGGCCAAAGGATTACTGTGTCTACAGAGGTCCAATAAAGGGGAAGGCTGGCTTACTCACAGTGTCATCACAGCTGTAATTTTCAAGCCATAATAAAACCTTGTTATGTTATTAATTCAGCTGCTCTGGTTGCTGTAGAGTACTGCCATTAATTCATCTTTTTACCCACTAATATATTATTTTCTACAGGGATTCATTGTTTTAACCCTCAAAATGAATTAGCCTGTGGCATATTTCAAAGGTTTCTGCCCAATTAAATCAGTCCAAGGACATTCACATTGCATCAGAGCCACTAGCATTACATTAGCAAAGATAAAAAACCCCAGTCAAGAGGGTAGGATATCTTTAATGGGACTTGATGACTGAGATTGAAGTTATATATACGAGAAGCAAAATGTGCTTGGCTATTTCTACAGAGATCATACTCTCTAAAATTGCCTTAAAATGCACAATCACTAACAGCAGTATTTGTCACACTCATTCCTCATTAGCTTAGGCCAGAAAGCTACTTCAGAATAAATGCTGGTCTGCCACAGAAAATATATAAAGCAGTAATATGTGACTAAAAATGACCATCGAACTCCTGTGTTGCTGGGATTTGTTTTTTACAATTCTGGTTGATGAAACTTTTCTGGCTAAAATGGAATGAGCGTCAACAGTGCTGACAATGGGGAAAAAGCAAGGTGGGATGGAAGTGACATGAGGAGTAGCTGAGCAAGTGCTGAGCAGCTTGGACCTGAGCTTGCCTGGCATCATAATACTGCGTTCTGCAAAAATAGCACCTGTATAGTTTATACTTTACCATTATCTACCATATCCAGGCTTCTTGTTACCGTGGATTATGGAGAGCTCTCTGTGTACAGTCCTGCCATTAACTTGTCTATTCCCCGAGCAGCAGGCTGGAAACGATAGCAGATAGATGTAGCCATCCCAGAACAGATGCTCTTCTTTTCTCTAGGTGGAGAAAGCACATCTGTGTGTTTAATTGCTGCTTATTGTTATTTGCAGAAGCTGGGCTGAGGGAAGGTGTGAGTTCTGTACGCCTATGCTACTTGAATGTCTGCCTCAGAATTCATAGCATGCTGGTTTCTTGGTCTCCTCCATCTGAAGTACTTGCATACTTCGTTCTACAATTAAGAATAAGATTTGTTTTCTTGACATCAGTACCTGTTTTATGTTGCTGCTGTTCATAAGGATCAGATGCTGCTTGGCTGCAGAATTCAGCGGTAACAGAAAACAACAGTGCTGAACATAAAGACAGGACAGATTTTTACTAGGTCTTATACCACACTAGGGAAGGCATTTAAAACACAAATAGACAATGTGTAGCACATGCCCTATTAAGCTTTTACAGGGCATTATTCCACTCAAGGGAGGCTTGTGGTGTGAAAAGGGGGGGGGAAACAGCACAGGGCGCAGAGAGCAAGACAGATCTTTATAGGGAATTATCCCACACCAGGGATGCTGCTATTGTGAACAGAGGAAAGAAAAACAAGGAAGGAGATGAAGATGAATGACTTTTACTGGCTTTAATGTTTGTCCCTGTGTGATCTAAAGCAAAACTGATAGCACTGGGTGAAGAACGCACACTGAAAAGCTCATCCTAAGATCTCACTCCATTTTCCCATTTGTTAATGGTGAAGGTTGAACTTGGCAATTTTTTTTACCCACAGAAGTTGTTCCTCAGGTATTTTTTGCCTCTATCTATAGAATAAAATAACCAGGAAGATACTAGTAAGTGTACTGAGAACAGTTCTTTTCTGAATGGAGTTTTTTCAAATAGTGTGACATAGCCCTGTACAAAAAATGACCAGTGGGATTTTGCTTATTTTTTTTTTAATAAAAGGAATTAAAGGAGAATGAAAATAGTAACTAACTTAGGATCAAAATGGAAAAAATTAGTCTCATATCTGGCACGATTTCTTTAAATATCTGGGCATTAATAAACTTTCTGTGCATTCTGTATATTCACTAGTGTCTAATATGGAGATACAGTGATGCGGCCTTTCTCAGAATGAAGTCTTGAACATTCCTCTTTTTTCTTAACTTGACAGAAATCTGCAGGAAATGTTCTTTTGAGAATACCTCTCTGCTGCGACTAAATTAGTTGAAAGAACATGACTGTTTTTCAAGAGACAGTAGAGAAGAGAGCATATTGTAGCGCTTTTCTCACATTGCAAACCTGATTAAGGTTGATCATTGAGTCAACTTTGCTTGGTAGCACTCCTATGTTCTGCTCTCCAGTGGCCCATAATGTGATCTGAGGAGAGTTGCAGGTGTCTTAGGAGACTTGAAAGGAAACAAAACCTAACCATGGCAACTGGGGTCACTGATCCACTGCCAAAAGACCTAGCCTGTGTTGCATTTCTAGCAGCTGCTGCATCCTCTTTTTTCCATATACATCTTATGCCTATGAAACAGAGCTCTTTGCTTGCTGTGTGCCATGTTACATACCAGTGGTGTGCAGCCATATTACTGACTAGAAGGTGCAATGATTCTATCAGAAAGGTGACATAAGCTGCTTTGTATGATACTCTAGAGAGGAAAACAAATTTTTTTTTTTAAACAAATCATCCCTAAATCTAACCATGTAAAATTCATTGTTAAGTTTCTGTTACTAAGGTTTGCGGTATAACAAATAGTTCTTTTGGCACAGTGTCATAGCTGATAAACTCTAGAAAGCTTTTTTCTATATAAACGGCAATTGCAAACAACGCCTTTCAGAACAAGGAACGAATCTTGAGTGTGTGAAAGAGGCAAAGGTTGGGAGAGTTGAATTAAGTAAGATCAAAACAAATGGAGGGAATACAGACTGTGACTTCTTCAAAGAAGTTGGACAGATTTTTCAATAGTTAAGAAACTAGTAGCAATAAGCAGGAAAAATACTAAGGAGGGTGGAAACAAGAAGGAAACCCAGAAGACGTTCAGTGTGTAGGGAAAGAACAATTGCTAAGATTCGGATACTTTGGCTGGCACAGCATCTTTACGCATGGTTGTTAGTTTCTAAGACTCCTGTGTTTCTCTAAATGATTTGTTTGTTTGTTTTTCTCGAGTTCTGAGGGGAAAAGTTCTCAAACCACAATAAAAGTACTTGAACAGTTTGGTTGATTATAGGTGCAAGCTGGAAAATACTACAGGTAGAAATGAGCAAAGAACTATATTTCACTATTCGTTTCTGTTTACATAGCGTGCCTCTGCCCAAGTGTTTGTATGCTACCAATCAGTAGTGCTTATAACAGGGCATGCTGATGTGTGTATGTTTCACTTGTTCTGCTCCAAATGTATCTTGTTTGCCTCCAAGTATTTCTTTTCCTCCTCTGACCTGTCCAAGGATTCCAGGAAGAAGGTGCATAATCACTTTCTGTTTTACTGGTCCATACAAGTTCCTAAAGCAGGCTAGTCCTAAGAAAGTCATCAAAAAAGAGATTATCCATTGTCCTAGCTACAAAAATTAGGGGAAACTGGGAACTTCATCTTGCATTACACCTTTTAAGTGGTACAATTTAAGCTTTGTCAGGAGTTTTTCTGAGGTTAAAATCCAAGAGACCTACTGACAAAGAGTAGCTTTCCTTAGCCATGCCTGGCACTGCACAGTGCCTGGTGAGGACAATTAGAGAATTCCCACCTGGCTCAGAGGTGCTGTAGGGCAGAGCCTGGCTCTGACACTGACAAACCTGAACTTCAGAGTTGTTTTGCAAGTTCTGGAATGGTATATAGTGAATTGATCTTGCAGCTTTTTCCTAGCTGCCCTGTTAGTGACTTCCAAGTGTTAATAGATATTTGTCAAATCTTGAAACTGAGTAAGTTGCAGAATTGTAGGGGTTGGGAGGGACCCCTACAGATCCTGTAGTTCAACTCAGCCCCTCTGCTAAAGCAGGTTCCCTAGAGTAAATTACCCAGGAAAGTGTCCAAAAGGGTTTTGAGTATCTCCAGAGAAGGAGACTCCACAGCCTCTCTGTGGAAAGTCACAGCCTCTCTTCTTCCAGTGCTCTATAATTCTTTAAGTAATGTTTCCTCTTGTATATATAGAACTTCTTGTATTCCAGTTTGTGATTGTTGCCCCTTGTTGTTTCTGGGCGCTGCTGAAAAGAGCCTGCCTTGTCCTCTTGGCACCTGTCCTTTGGATATTTATAAAATAAAATGGATAAAATTCCCCCTCCAGTCTTCCTTCAGGCTGAAAAGTCCCACATCTCTCAATCTTTCCTCATAAGGGAGATGCTTTAGGCCTCTCATCATCTGTTTGTCCTTCTTCTGCACTCTCTCTAGAAATTCCCTATCTTGCTTGAACTGCGGAGCCCAGAACTGCACACACTGCTTTAGGTGTGACCTCACCAAGATCAGGGTTCTTGCAAGGGCATCAGACTTGAGGTTACACTGTGGTGATGGGTGAATGCAATAATTATTCTGTTTGATAAAATGAAGCTAGAAGCTGTCCCCTGTATCTCTTAACAGGTGTTATCCATGACCAGAGCAGATTCTGTATGTGCTTGTGGTTTTATTTAGCAAATTCTAGATTGAGACTTCTGGGTTCTCACTGTGGAGGTGGGAGAGAGAGGAAAGAAATCATTTTAATATTGGAATGATCTAGTTCTACCTTGCAGGTTGTAGTCCACTTAGTGCTTTCACATTTTTCCTATTAGTGACTACAATCTTTTTCTGCTCTGCGTTTATTCTCACAATTTTAATTTTCCAGACTTGCAAGTGAATTTCCTTAAATAGTAAATGAGCACCTGAACATAACCTACAGGCAAAGAGGAACGTGACAAGGCTGTGTGCACACTCAATTCACTTCTCCCCTGGATTTTATAGAGAGCTGATCTGCATCCCCGTGTAGCACCAACTCTCAGTGCATTTGCTTGGGTGGAAGGTCTATGAGCTAAAAGCAGGAGGCCATCTAATATTTTTTTTCACTTCCAGAATTCTGTGCTTACTGCTATCAGTTACAAGATTTTTGTAAATAATAGGGACGATGAACTTGGAGGAACTATAGTATATTTTAAACATCTATACAGAGACAATAAGGAGTTTGTGAAAATCTACTCTAGGAAGTCTCAGAGACGTTTCCAGATAATTAAAGCAATGTGTAGAAACATGAAGTCAGCACTGTTAGGGTTTTTTAAAACAAACTAGTAATTTAGGAACAAATTATAGGAGCACATTAAATTAACTGTTATTAGATGAGGAAATGTTAAGATTATTAAGATAATAAAAAACAATTAGTGCAGGTTTTTTTTGTCTATAATGGAATATTTCATAGAAAACCCATTACATTGGACAGGCTGCAAATATTTGAGGTAATTTCAGGTATGAGCCAGAGCTTAAGGGTCTTGAGTTTTTTTGCTGCAGGAGCAGCATGCTTTATGAACAATGTAGTCTTTGAAACACAGTATTGTCAGACTAGGATTGAAGAAGTGGTTTCCCCAAGAGGATTTCAGGTAGTGGATAACAAGTATGTCTCCAGGCTTATATCCTCTGGGAATAAATTGTGAGCAGCTTGAAAGAAAAAGAAATAAAATTATCTGCTCACACAAAGTTGAAAACAACTTGTCTTGTGTGGCCACATAATAAATATTTTGAAGTTTCCAAAGAATGTTATTGCCCCTGATTTTCTCTTCTATAAGCAGCAGAGTGGAAGTGTTTCCATTGGCACTTTCCAGTCAATGCCTCAGCGAAGGAGAACATGTAATGTTTACAATTACTGATGGGATCTATCTTTAATATCAAGGTAGTGCCTTTCATAGCTGTATCAGGCTTTGCAGATAGTTTGCATCCTCGTACTGTTTTAATTTTCCTCCTGCAAACTGTGATAAGTAATTAGAAGTTTATCACCACTTTAGGCAGAAATTACAGAAGCTCAGTAATTTCTTTGTTATAAGTTTAGGATATCAGGCACCCTCATAATCCTTGAATAGATCAGTGGCCAAACCCTCTTCTTTTTTTTTTTTTTTTTTAAATAAGCATCAAGCTGGAGCCAATTAAATTGACCTTCATACAAGTGTTTCCCACCTGGTAGACTATTCAAATGATCTCTCTTCATTTATTAATTCCAAATACCAGTTCTTCACATGATGAATTTTTGTCCTTTGGAATGACTTCCATCCCACAAAGCGTAGCCCTAAATTTGACTTGTCTTTTCCATGTGACAGATTATCAGGCTTATCGAATTGTCTGTCACTTCTTACATCAGGTGTATTTCTATACCGTGTCTCACCTAACTGTTCTTGAAAGTAAGCCCCTTTTGCAAAGCGGAAACTAAATTTCAATCCCCACACAGTATCTTTCTGCTGTTTCTATTGTTATTATTACATTCCCTGGACTAGAGATTGTCATTTTGAAATATTTCATTTGAAAAGAGTATGAGCAGTATCTGCTGCTTTTTTTTTTTTTTTTTCCCCTAGACTCTTGTTTATTTTGTATATATATGAGGAATGTCAGGGCCTCAGTGCACCAATGGGCCTTAAATGTCCTGATTGGCTTCACCTGGGATCGCCACCTGTCCTTCTGCTTATATAAGCAGGAGCCTCATTAAAGTTCACACCTGGGCATGAACTGAAAGAGCAGAGCAGGGAGGTGATAGCACTAGTGCTGCCATCATGGGGGAAAGAGAAATAGCTAGCCATAGCCAGGTCTTTGGTAAATTTGGGGAAATCTAGGCTCTAGCTTGGGTGCAGATACAGCTTGTAATGTAGCTTGGGCACAACTGCAGAGCTGGGATATAAGTGAACCTCCTCGACATATGGGCAGAAGATGTGATGGATGTATGTCCTGGGTAGGACTGGCTGGGATAGATGGGGCCCATTGCTGTACTGAGGGTGTTGTGACTGCATGCAAATAAAATGCGTGTTCATGTGAGGTTCTGTGGGGCTTTGTTTGCTAAAAATAGTATTTTGCTGTGAGCTCTAAGGATAGTCCAAGTAGGTGAGCTTCTGGTTTCTGTGGTGCCCAGCTTTGGGGTGTGTTACATTTATTAATTTACTTAAAATTTCTTTTCAGCCTGGTTTGCTTTTGTATGGGCACTGCTGAATCATGGCCTGAACCTCTGATTGATCACCTGGGGCGAGCACTGAATCAGCCATGGGAGCACAGGTGAAGGCAATTCACCTGTGCTGCCAGAAGGGGGTGGAGCCTGGCTGCACTTCTAGATCCATTTAAGAGCTGACTAGCAGTGGGGAAGGGTCTTTTCTGGAGATCCCTCCTCTGAAGTTTTGCAGCGAGCCCAGGACACGGGTAAGCTTTCTATCTGTTCTCTTTTTGTTATTATAACCTGGTTAGCTAAACTCTCTTGTTTATTTCATATTTATAGCATCTTTATATTCATTGGTTATACAGCTTTCAATAATGAGCATGGTAGTTAAGGAAAACCTTTTTTCATCAGGCTTTATCTTGAATCTGGGAAAAATTGGTGCAAAATCATGACTCTTTTGTTTTATTTAGAAAGTGAGCTAAGTACTCTTGTATGCACTGGCCATGTGTCCACCTTTGAGAAAACTACATCTGAGCTTTGCTCTTGTAACAAAGCCTGAAATGAGGCTAAGGCTCTCAGAGTTTGTTTCCCTGCTGGCATCTTGCAGTGAATTTCCATTATGTATCTGTGTATAGAATACCTATAGTAGTCATTAACATGTGCTCGTTACAGTCTGCCATCTGTAGTGACAAAATGAGTTACGTTATTGCCTCAAAATGCTGTGATCTTAAAACAACTTTGCCCTGTGTTTTCCTCAAAATTGTGTGGGAAGCAGTCAGGAAAATAAGCATTGCAAGGAATGTCTTTGCATGCTTTGTTTCATTCTTGTTTATTCCAGATCTTTCTGTGGCTTTTAAATTCCCCTCCAAATTAATTTGAGGAGATGTGCTTATCCTTATATACTCCTTTTTTTTTTTTTTTATTGACCACTGATGAGAGTTTTTATTGCTGTACTTCTTTGAAGTGGTGTGAAAATTGCTTAGACTTTGAGTGAAGGGTGTATTTATGCCCCTTTGGGCCAGTACCGCTCAGAAGAGAAAATACACTGTAAGCCTCTGCTCAGACACAAAACAATGTGTTTCTTCAGAAAGGGGAGAGATATGAAAGGAAGCTGGGATAAGGACACTGCTTCTGGGCATGAAAAGGCAACCTGATTTTATAAGATTATTGAAGGAACAGGGGATTCCTTTTGGGAGAGTAAAACCAGTGAATTAAGCCCAGTGGTGCCTGTCTCTGGTTGTGTATGGTGATGTAATTCGTGTTCTGTTTAATAGAAAACTGTACAAAGGTAAGTCTGAAAACTTCATTCTGATGCTTACTGTGTTTCCTAGCATCGCAAGCCTCAACAAAATCTCAGATACTTAGAAAAGTTTACATTCCTACTAGGATGGGAAAGTTCCTTATTCTTCTGGAGCTTTATGAAAAAGTTTTAAATATAAAATTCTTCCAAAACCAGAAATCTTCACCAGGTTTATTGGCGTCTCATCCTCTGACTCTCCTCCTGTTATTCCTTTCTTTCTTGGAGGGGGGGGGAAAAAAGCCATAAAAAATTGCTCCTATTTGTTACTTTAGGATTGAAATACTCTTTTTTTTGTCCTTCTGCTGTGCTGTCTGATTTCCCTTTTCTCCAGGGTGTCTCACAGTGCTGGCACTGCTGCTGTTTTTCCTGAAAAATCTTTTGGGCTTGGCTGCCTCACTACAATTTTTGCTTTAGAGCTGATAATCTCACCTCTAGCCATACGTTCAAAACACAAACTCATTGATGGTGCTGTGATAAATTGTATAAAAGGCAATTAGCTTGCTGGAGTTGCATAGGAATGGGCTAAACTTTATATTACTACAATCAGAAATTGGTACTTTCTAAAATCTTTGCTAAGGCATATCAAATGATATCATGTTATCACTGTCTCAAGACACCCTGTCTGCTGCTACTTTTTAATTTATGTATAAATTATAAGAGTGAGTTTGTTAGTTTTTCAAACTTTTTCTGAGTGAAAATTAAAGCATTTTCCATTGCTATCTTTTGGATGCTCTAAACTCCGTTTTTTTTTCCTTAAGAAAAACAAAGTTTTAAGACCTCTTATAAAAATGCAGTTGAGTGCTGTGTTGTCCCTCTTGGCTTACCAGTAGTGAGCCACAAGGAACAGAATCAATATATACACTGAAGCTATAACTGCAATACTTCCTATGTTCCCATCCCATAATTCCTGGAAAAACCTTAAAAACCTTGTTGAGATGTGTTTGGAAGGTATATTGATGAAGGATACCAAGTCAACGGGTATGAAGATTAAACAGTACCTACTTTTATTATAATTGTGTCATATATTACATTAATAACCTAGACCTCACTGGAGAGTTTGTCAAGATCTTAATGGAGTGGATGCACTGTTACCACAGAGATGTTGACTTTTATTCATTATTATATTTCTTACCTAACTGGAACTTTAGGAATGCTTCTACTAGTTCACAGAACAGCCAGAGGTACCTTTCTTGGTGAGCTTGCTTCTCTCTGTTGAACACAAGCTGTGCTTTCAGAAAATGAAAGAAATTAGAAGGAACGTGGAAGATTCAAAATTAGTTCTGAAACTAGATGTGGCTTTACGAAGTAGAGAGACAAGGATGTATCTTGTTTGTAGTGCTTTCCCAGCAACCAGACTCATTAAAATAGTGGAGCCAAGATAGTTTTCTAAGCTTCAAGCCAAGCTGAATATGGAGCTTCTGTTAGAAGCACAAAGAACCAGCACCATACAGAAATGAGGGGTACCCCTAGGCAAACTAGAAACCAGATCCACTGACTTGTATTTTAGTCTGGATAATCGTTTATCGGTCACACACTTTAAAACTTGTTTCTTGATTGAATTGGAATGTGATTAAACCTGTCTCATCTTGAATCTAAAGACAGCTAATGGCTGAACTGTTACAGGAGGACCTAATAGTTGCACGTATTTGTCTTAAAAATCTATGCTGTTAATCCATCAGTCTGTGTCACTAGCTTTGAAACTAAACATTCTCAGCCAGATTGGACAGACTGATAATGGTTTCAAAGGAGTTGTGCATATTGGTGACTCGGAATAAGTCAGAGTGCATGTCCCTCCTAAGGAGAACAATTGTAATTTGGCACTTACCCATTCCAGAAAGCATTAGCAAGCTGGGAAATCATCACAAATGTAACTTGAGTTTGACAGCAGTTATTGTTAATCTCTTGGTTTAAAAAGTTCTCTGTAACTTCAGTTTTTAGGGCTTATGTGGCTCTGGGGGCTAGAAGGCAGGAAAGGTATGGAGAGGGCATGAGGGAGAAGAACTGTTAAAGGCTGTAGGATGCAGCTGAGTAGGAAAGTTGCTTTACTTAATTGTGCCTATAAGATAACTTTCTTTGTGTTTCTTTTTAATGAAAGTAAAAAAAAACACAAACAAACCAACCTATTTAAAAAATTCTTGTAACCTTGAAATGGTCTGATGCAGTCTAAGAAGAAAATAATTCACTGCAATGTCCATGCTGAACAGTAACATCTTTAGCAGCTGAGGCCGTGCTTGAATAGAGTAAGTTGTAGTAAAATGTGAAAGGAAGGATTAAATCGAGGATTACAGTATATAATTGAGATGAAACCAACATTCCTTCCTAAATTGGATATTACAAGTGTGAAAACTTCTTATGGGGGCTATTGACAGGAGCTCTTAGCCTGCTCTAAATACAAGTGTACAACAGAACACTTTTCAGTACAATGGTGAATGGTCTCAGTTGTGACAGGGCACTTTAAGTTACCATAACTACTTAGTATGCCTGGAAAGCAAAGCTCTGGGCTTGTCTTTTCTTAGATTGTATTGTGGCTGGTACCTTTTATGTAAAACCAGGTTTTTGCCTGTTTGATTCATTCCTTTGTAATAAGAAGCTATAGAATGGTAGTAAAGATAATGGGTGACTAGAGAGGCTAAGATGGTATCTACCATTGTTCACAGACTTTCTGTGGCTGGGAGAAACTTTGGCTGGGTTCAGGGATGCACAATGCAGGAAACTGTTGTATTCACAGACCTGTGGAACTGGTAGTAACGTCTCCTTTAATGACTGTCATTTTTTTCCTCCTGCCTACAAAATAAAGGGGAAACCTTTATGTGCTCCATATGTAACTCTCCTATTCTTCAAAACTGGAGAAGCAGGAGGATGATGGGGAGCAAGTAAGCTCCTCCTGGCTGTTTTTGGAGGAGATATGAGCTCTGGCTTGCAAAGGAATACTGAACTCTTGCCTCTCCCGTGGTCCTGGTGAATGCTTTGAGCAAGTTATACAGTCTTGTATCCCCAGTGGTACACTGTGCCACTGCTTTACTTCAGGGGTGTGATGGGAGTAACTGCATTGAGGGTTGCCGAATGCTCAACTGCTCTGGTGGTGTTTATTAATAGTCTAGATAGTTAGGACATCTTAGCTGCTCCTTGAGAAAGTTGTTAAGAAAAGTTAAAAGTTACAAAGCAGCTTTCAGACATCTGTGATTTCATATGGGAGAGTTTTCTTTGTATGACAGCATGGATAACATCATCTGCAAGAAAGGCTAAAGGAACTGGACTGCCGTTGTAGTCTACAGACTGGGTTAACTGTCAGTTCAGTCATGATCACTCACATAGCAAATCAAATGCGGGTGCACTGGATAAAGCTATACAGAGGAATAAAGAAAACATCAATGAAGCTGAAACATTGTTTCTGATTAACAGAATAGAATTTTTGTGCAGAGGTAAATTATATGAAACAGGGAAAGCTAGAAACATCTTTGTTTAAGCTACGACACTATTATCATGCTTGAGAGAAATATTTGAAGCAGATTTTTGTTTGCTAGTTTTAGCCCAGTGGATATATAAAAGAGAGTGATAGATGAAGAAACCCACTTGTTGCAAGTCCCCAGGCTAACAGAAGAGAGTAGGGAATATAGTTCAGACAAAGACTCTACATGCCAGTTCTGTCATTTAGATTATTAATGTGCTGTGTTTGGTCCCTGTGGAGAGCTTAAGCCGAGCCAGAGACAGGATGTGCATCCAGTGAACATTTCCTATGATACTGGATTCATAAAGTTTTTTTTAATAGTCTTGAAAGTTAACTCCCCTCCTCCCTTTATCTGTCTTCCTTCCAGAGGTGCCCTGAATGTTTGATTTGCCTTGATTTTGTTCCAACACCAGTCACTGAATGTTTTACTTGTGCTGAAAGAAGAAAGTTCTGGCTGAAGAGGAAAAGGTAGAGGCAAATGTGAATTATCAGAGCCATTTCTGGTTGGAGATTTGTGGATTGTTTGGGAACTTGTTTTGAAGGAAGAAAGGGAAAATGTAGACTTAAATGGGAGAAACTCAGGAGTGATTTATCCTGTTAAATTCACTATTCGGTGTTTTATTTTGTAACCTTCTTTCCTTGCAGTCAGCCTTCAGAATTAGCCTTGTTTTGCTAGGACAAGCTTTTAATGTTTCCAGCATTCAACTTCTGCTTAAATTAACTTGTATAATGCTAACAAATCCAGGTTACCCTCTGGTACGGAGTAATAAAACTGTGGTTGCTGTGGTCTTTTGGAAAAGCTGAGTGGATGAGAGGCACTGGTCACTTGACAAGCTTGAAGTGTAACTTGAATTTGCTATGAAGCTTGGCACAAGGTGGCAAATGCTGGAGAAGAATGGAAAGGTTGGCTCTGCTTCAGCCAGGAAAAGAAGCAAAGTGACCTCTTTTCCTCTCTGGTTTGTGATGCTCCATTCCACTGGTACCTCTCAAGCCTGTGTAGGAGTGCAGTCTTCTCTAAGATCGTGTACCCAGGACTGTTCAGTAAGTATGGTCCAGAAAACTGAATAAGAAATGGGTACATAGTTCACTCTCTGAAAATGTGAGTTGAATGTTTAGTGAACAGAATATCTAATTGTGCTGAACCCCTGCCATGTACTGGATGCTGCATGTTCAGATCTTGTCCTTCTGTTTTTTCTTCTTGTTGTTCAACTTTGATAATCACTTCCCTCCCTACTAATACTCTTCCTAGCATTAATAGAATATATTGAGAGTAGAGAACTTCAGTTCAATTTTAAAAGATAAATAAATTTTTGGGGAGGTCCCTGTTTGATACAGAAGTCCTATCTTTCCATGTAATACTTTGATCTTCATGTTTCAGTATTTCTGTGCCCTGATGTGTAGCTGGATTATCCTTGTGTAAATTCAATCATATGAACTTTGCTTTATGATTAAGAGTGGATCTTTCCAGTTTAATGCCAGTGACATTCTGCTTTATATGTCTTAGGATAAAGACAAGCTCTCATGTTGGTGCAGATAGCATATATCCTTCTCTTGCTGCAGCTAAACTGGAAAAAGACACTAGCTTCTACAGGACTGTATCTGTCACTCCAGAAGAATACAGTGACCTCTGATATCTGCCATCTGCTTGTGTAATTATTCCTAACCCTGGTCCAGTCGTTGTGACTGATCTGCTATTAGCAAGGCTAACATTTATTAAGCTGTTTATGGCAATTAAATTTAAGTTGGCTGAAACAAGTATTTGGAGAAGTAGCTCATCTGTGAGGTCTGAGTGAGTAGTAGCCAGAAGGTGGAGGGAAACAAGCTGTAGCAGAGTCGTAGACTGATGGGATTTCTCAGAATCATAGAATATCCTGAGTTGGAAGGGACCTCCAAGTATTGTCACATAGGACCACCCAAAAGCTAAACCGTGTTCCTAAGAGCATTCTGCAGACACTTTCAGAATTGTCAGCTTGGCTATGATCACTATGCTGGGGAAGCTGCTCAGAGCCCAGTAGTCTTCTAGTGAAGAACTTTTTCCTAATACCCAGCCTGATCCTTCCTTGATGCATCTTCATA
This sequence comes from Lagopus leucura, assembly GCF_019238085.1. NCBI lineage: Eukaryota > Metazoa > Chordata > Aves > Galliformes > Phasianidae > Lagopus > Lagopus leucura. Next base: position 8,238,172 of record NW_024962274.1, read on the forward strand.
TTGCTGTCACCAGAGAGATCAGTGCTTCTATCTCCCTTGCAGCCACAGCCTGAAATTTAAACTAAGTCTGATGAAAATATTGCTCTACAACCATGAACAAAGCCTGTGGTTTTGTGGGGTTTTTTTTTTTTTTTTTTGGTGTGGCAGTGAACTGTCCCTCCAGTTTGGAGCATTCTCCTACTTATTAAGGTGCAATGTGTTGTTTCAAATTGGCATCTCCCTGCTTTGGCTTACCTGGGGAGGTAAGGCTTATTCTGCAGCCCTCCTCAGAGAGAAATGTGGTAGTCATTCTTTATCATCAGCAGTGTTTTATAACTGGGGAAATAAGTAATTTATTAAAATGAAAATAGAGAGTGGAGAGAAATAGAGGGTGCTTAAGGTACAGAGGATGTAGTTATCCAAGCTGGAACATGGCCAGGATACTTAGATTAATTTCCACATTCTTTCACAATATTGCTTGGGATCAGTAATGAGAACAAATGACCATTTATGTCTAGGTTTGTCTCTCTCAGCCCATATAGGAGGTGAACAAAGAATCCATATTGCGCGTGGGCTCTAGAGTTTTACTTGCGTTTGGAACATTTTAGTTCAGCTCTCAAAACAAAGACCTGGCTATTCAAAAGTGTTTGCAGCTCTGATAAAACTATTACTGCTAACTGGTAAAAGTTAGTAATGGAGCTGCTCATTAGTCAACACTGCCTCTTTCTGTATATTAAATGAAGAATGTTTTTCAAGTAACAGGAAAGACCTAACAGTATCTAATTATAGAGAGTAGTTGGTAACTATGTCACTTTTATTTTAATGGCACAATCAATTTTATAGATGAAAGTTTGAATTAAAACTTAAGGAAACTGTAGTTTTAGGCAGACAGCCAAAGCTTGAATTACTGTACTTAGTAACCTGAGAAAAAAATAATTTATAGATGCTTACACATGTCTGTATTTTTTTAAAAGGAGCTCTTGATTGCTTTTGTTTTATGTCTCTTTTGAAATATTGACTAGAAATCAGATGACAAATAATAATAAACTAGATGGCTCAAACTCAAGTGGCCCACACTGGGAACATGTGCATCATCTTAAGAAAATTATCTTAATCAAGCCTGTGGCTGGATTTTTGGAATGCACCTATCATGGCTTCATGTGATGGAAACGATTCAGGAGTGTCTCTTAGGAATTATGTTTAGATTTTTCTCATGTTTATTCTGAAGCTATTTACATTTTTTTCATATTTATTTTAAAGATATACTTTTTCCCTGGCTAATGAGTTCATTTAGACCAAATAGAGTTTTAAGCAGTTACTGCCTTCTCACTGAAACTGTAGATGGGGAAACTCTTAACTGACTCGAATCTCTGAACTTAGAACATTGCACTTAAAAGACTTTTTTTTTTTTTTTTACCAGATCTTTGTGTGGAGTGGGGTGAAGGAACATCTGAGGGCTATATAAAATAAGACTGTAGCTGGTCATGTCATGTAACTGAGAAGCAGGTGATCTTGTTGAACTAAATGTTGTTTGGTTTTAGTGGGGATGGGTGGTTTTGAAGGAAACCCGTCTTCAAAAACCTGAATACCACAGTATGCCATGAAGATTTGTTTATTTTTGATGTTGTGCTGTTGAAATTGCTTTGTACTCAAAATTTGTTGAGGAGTAGCTCTTATGTGGATACTGCAAGAAACAAAAATGTTTTGAACTCTAGTTTTCTAGGAAGTAGGTATTGATAGAGCACATGCAGGAATGAACGATTATTTCCCCTTCTGTGCCCATATTCATTTAGCTTCCTACGTAAACAAAGGGTCACTCTGTCTTCTAGGTTCCAGAAAATGTTCAAACTCAAGGATTTCTAGCTTTTCCCAGTTGATGGTACTCGAGTTTGACCACGTTTAATATTGCAGGGGCTCAAAGGTCTTCCTACACATTTTATAATACTCGTACAGTGTGGTAGTACATCGTAGTGGCTAAAGGGCTAATACATGTTTGAAACACATGCTATTGCATCCCTGGTAGTCTAACGTGATTTTAGATTTACTAGTAGATGTTCAAAACTTGCAAGTTGAATATTCCAGAATCTCTGGTAATGGCTGGAAATCCCTAATTATAATCAATGGGTTACACAGGTTTATTAAAATAATAATAATAAAATAAAAATCTGTAAATAAATGTTGAAAGGCAAGAGCTCCACATCTGTAGCTAAATTCTGAATGCTACAAAACCCAGAAGGGAGTGGGTGAATTTCTCTGATGTTATCTTTCAATATACCAAGGGATGAAAACATCCATCCCTTGTGGGACAAAGAAGGGGTTATGGTGTTAGTATTTATGAAATCATGGGAGCTCTTTAGTTGCCTGAAAAATGAAAATATTTTAAGTTCTTATGTAAAACTACTTAGTTATCTGCTGATGTCATGCCATGGGGAAATTAAGACAAATTTCCATTTAAGAACAGATCTTTCAATAAACCCACCTGTCTTTTTTTTTTTTTTTTTTTTTTTGCACTTATTTTATGGGGGCTGAAATACTGTCCTGCCAAAAGATGGAACTGAATCCAGAGTGATTGTTGGTGGGAGTGAAGATATCACTGTTCTCTGCTTCCCACAGTACTTTGGCTGTCATACACTTAATTTGAACTTAGAGGTAGTCTGGGAGCTGATTTCTTGGTCAGGATTGCTGGAGGACTGGCACTGAAAGCACTTAGGCTGGGAAGTGTGATTAGGGAATCACATTTCTAGTGCAAGGCAATAATTCAGCATCCCATTTGTTGAGTTCTTGACCTGGAGTAGAAATAAACTGGTAGCTGATTAGTAATCTCTTGAGCTATCTAGTTTCCCAAACCACACTTAATTAAAGTAATGAGAATGGTTAAAATTTTAGGAGTTATGAATAATTTCCCAAAGCAATTATATTTCTTCTCAGGGCTTTCAGTTTTATACAGTGTAAGGAGGCTTACTTAGATTTCTCAGCAGTTTTCATTGGTAGATATATAAATATATAGAGCCAAGTGACACAATTGTACCCCTCTGTAACAATTAAAATGGCTTAACTTAACAAGCTGCCATAGAGATACAGCCACCAGTTTGGACTTCATGACTGACAGTCTTGCTTTTGTATTAGAACTCTGGTTGGACAGAATAGTTTTAAGCTATTAATTTATACAATTAATACAACTTAAGCTAAATAGACCCATCAGAAAAGATGTAATTCAGCTGTGTTTTTTGCATACCAGCCTTACTGATGTTAACCAGTCTGAGTGTCCTGAGGCATTAGTAAATGTAATGGCTGATAGAAAATTGTTTTTCTGATTTTCTTTTCCAGAAAACATAGGTCTTATTTCTATGTAACCATTTTAGTTAGCATTTAGTTAGCATCTTCACATTATCTTTATATCTGGCACTTAGATTGAGATTCAACCATGATTTTCTTTTCTTTCTTTTCTTTTGCAATTCTGAGGAAGGCTGCTCGTTCTAGCTTCAAGAATCTGACCTTGCTTAACGAGGCTGGAAAATCGTGTGCTCCATCCAGACTTCTGATCTTTCCTATGTTATTGTAAAAAACCCACTGATTACAGGGGAGCCTTATGTGCCTAGAATTTCTCAAACTGAAACAGTACCTACACCTCTGAAATAATGCATCCAACAACAGAAACACCCCCAAATTAAAAGTACAGATGGAAAGAGTTCCCTTTTCTGGGTAAAGTTGCTTCTATTCAGAGGTCCCATATGAGGTCTGTTCATTGCTGTTGTCTTTCAAGTGCCTGTTCAAGTGTGACTTTGCTACTCTATCCCCAAAAATAATCTCAGTACTTACACTGTCTTCTTCTATTTCCTTTCATTATTGGGTTTGTATCTTTTGAAGACAGCATGCTTTTCCTTTGTGTTGAGCATGCCCTTAGTGATTGCTGATTGCTATAGGGAATGTGGCAGCTGATTTGGCTAAGCGGGATCAATAATAAGGCAAAAAATCCCCATATTCCTGATATGGGGGAGAGCTGAGCTGGCCTGAAGACAGCTGTAGTGACGTCTTCAACAATTGGGGTGTGCTGACAGAAGTTTCTGGTGTGTATAGCGACTCAAGAGCCCTGTTGACAGCTAGAGTGTTCAAAGCGTAATTTCCTCCTCATTGCATGGAGGGTTTTGCTATGTATGCAGCCTTCTGTTGTGCGTGTTTGTCACAGCCTCCTAACTGGGTAAAGTGACAAAGAATGAGCTTGGGGAACATGGCAGGAGAAAAGTATATTCACAGTAACTAATCTTGTTAGTGCCAAGGATTGTTAACCTCCCTACACTCTTCAGAGTGAATGGGAATGTGATTCAGATCTGGTGTAAATAATATAAATATCTGAGTTTAATAGCTATGTGCCATTTTGTCTATCTCTTTATTCTTTGGGATGTCTTGTGTTTGTATAGACTTCACGTGGGTCCAGTGGGTCAAGCCTCTGGTTACCATTCTCAAAACTACTAATGATGGCAAACTTTAGTCTGTGTGTTAAGATGGTTTCATTAAAATCCCTCCATGGATGCATGTAGAGATATTCACAGCACAAAATTCCTGGGGTCAATTCCTGGGGTCAGCTCTGTGCTGTAATGGTGCCCTCTTTGCCTTTCGGCAGTGAATCAGACTAGAGATTTTCCCAGTCATTTTCCCAGTTAAACCTGTAGTGGTGAAAGATTAAGATCATCTTGAATGATCTTTTCCAAAAAGGGGGAAGAGCTTACTGCTGTCTTGAACTGTGCATAAAAGAAATACCTCAGTAGAGGATGAGGTGCTACTGTTTAGTGGAAGGAGAGAAACAAAAACTAAAACAAAACCCAATATTCCCCCCCCCCCCAATAAATAAACCACACAGACCGATAATACTAAGGGTTTATCTTCTGTCAATCACCTTAATGCATTTGCCCTTTTACTTATACAAATCCTGCCATATTAACTTTATGCAACTGGACTAGAGTCAACGTTTTCATCTGATGGAAGTTTTCATTGTTTATTGTTTCCAAGTCTTGTGCCCAAATTACAAGCCAGTTGTGTAACCATTCCAACCAGGATGTATTAAGTTACCTGACACCTGTGGTAATCAGTACTTCAAATCTATGAGTTTTTAACTGTTCTTAATGTAAATTATCTATACATATATAATATGTATACACAAGTTATTTCTTCTGTAGATGTGGAACTTCCTATATGTACTTCTGCTAGAATGGAAATTTGTTAAGAATGTTTGTTGTGGTCAGATATGGTTCTCAATACTGAATTATGCTTTTCTGCATGCAGTCCTTTTGCTGAAACTGGTTTTGTTGCTACTAGGGATTTACTGAGTAATCAAAAGGAATGAGAGAAAAGTGACATTTAATTACTCTACCATTCAGCAATGCCTTATTGTAGGGCAGAAGTACATAACCACATAACGAGAACAGGTATGTCAGTTGAAAGCACACAGGAAAGTTTTGTAAGGGAGAGCAAAAATGCTTTTGTGAATGGAATTAGCCTCTGCACAACTGGCTTTAAATCCCTGTAATTTACAGCTGTAAAACAAGCTAACAAGTGGAGGTACTGAAGACTTACATTTTCAGTGCAGGTCACTTTGAATTTGCACCAAACGTTTCTACACGTGCATAGGAAATCAGAGCAATCTGGTATGTTGCATATACTCTGAACGGGAAGCTCTGAAGGTCTCTGTAGTGAGCTCTTGATAAGAGTCATTCTCGTGAGGAGACTTATTTTCTTATTTATAGAGTTACAGGAAGGAATAATGAATTGGCAATGGTACTACTTTTAGGAATGTAACCTATCTATGTCTCTGAGGTAATAACCCTTGTGCTGATTTTATGTTGCTTGTGTATGTGTGAGTTCAAAAATACTGAATAGAGATGCACAGAATGCTGAAACTCCAAAGCAAAAAACATATTTTTTCTAGGTACTGAGAATTATCTTTAAAGCAAATTGCTTCTCACTGTCTTTATACCCCATATTCAAGTCTCAGCAACATCTGAAGATGTTAGCAAAGCAAACTGAAATGAGGGCAGCAGAAATACACAATCTCTGAGCAAATATTTCTAAAAATGACCTTAAATACTGGGGCTAATGGAACAAATACTACTCTGAGATTTTCTTCCCCTACTATTACAACAATGCGGTCTTTGTACAGGGTTATAAGCAGTGTTGTTATTTGGGGGTGGGTGGAAACTTATAAGGTTCTTAGATCTTGCAATATACAGTCTGTAATCTTTTAAATAATTTATTTTAATACTTGAGTGTTTTGTTGCTCTGCCCAACTAAACTGAGAACATGGAGAATTGCAGTGCTGTGGAGACAGGAATTTCTTTTCTATCCAGGTGTGCGAAGTTGCTGAAAGGAGTAAGAAGGGAAGTCGTGGATCCATTTAATTTTTGTTCCTACCTTTATAAGATATCCTATCTGGACTTCAAATTGATTTAATCTAAATGTAGTTTAAACTAGGAGAAAAGGTAACATGCTCAGTAGAATCCAGCCTCTGCTGCTGTTCAGGTATTCCTCACTCTGTGTGGACTATCTTTACTGCCATTTAATCACCGTACCATCTTCTCTGGAGAGGTGATAGAGTATCTTGCCTCTTCATGTCATTGTTTTGAGGATAAAGGAGAATGAGTCCGCCATTGTTCATGTCCAGCAATACTACAATTACAACTACACAGGCATGTGTGTTTGTGCCATTATCAGTTGAAGAAGTGCTGTTGAAAAGGAATCCCTCAAAAGCCCTTAGGGGTGTAAATGTTCATCTGTGCAGAAAGAGAGAAAAATAATTGTCTAATAGCTCTGGTTGTGTAAATGCCAGTGTTTCTGAGAAAGTAATAGGAAATCCATTTTTATATTGGCTAGCAAGCACCCTTCAAATGGAGATTACTTTTAGCCAAACTGGTCATGGCAGGTTTTGGGGTGGCTTTCTGCCACGTGTTTGCTTTAACCTGGTAACTTAAGGACCCGTATCTCCTTTCCAAACACCTGAGCTATAAAAGAGCTGGTTTCACTTTAGACTTGAATCAGCTTTCAGAGCTCTGTAGTAGTATCCACACATCAGAACTGATGTAACCCAGTGGACATGAAGTGAAATTAAAGTGAAATACTTGTACTAATAAAATAAAATACCTATGTAATGAATGAGAAAAACAAAATAGATGGAACTATGTCCATGGTCATGCATCAGAAGATTTTCAGACTCTTTAAATACAGTGTAATTTAATAAAGGGGAAAACTCTCCACTATTCAAAATGTAATAAAGCGAAGAATGTGATTCTGTAATCATGTTGGAATTTAGTATCAATAACTACAAAATAAGGAGTGCATTGATGAAATGACATTAGAGATTAGGACAAATATGCACATTGGTTTGTGAATGATTGAACCAATATATTCTTCAATTGCAGTGACACCAGTATGCTGACAAAATGGGTTTCTATTAGCACACTCTGTTAAAAGGAAGATTGTATTTATTAGTGAATAAAGCTGTGGCTAAAAGGAAGGGAAGTGTCCCAAGGAGCTTGAACAGCCCGTTAGCCCCATCTGCAAAACTGCTCAGTGCTCAGAAATGGTTCCAAGCATGCAGTTCTTCACACACACTTTATCCTCTAACACCATGAAAGATGGAGCAGTTTGGTATAATAATTTTACTAGAGTTGGAGCCACAGGGAAGTCAGTAATCTTCACATTCTGAATGCAGAAGCTTGAGGTCACCAGGAAAGCCTTCTCCTGTGGGAAGCAAGAAGAGGTGCTTGTGTCTAATAGTAGTTGGCAACTGGATATGGAGAATGTAAACAAGAACTTATGCGAGATGCAGATTAAATAGGGAAGTTCATACACTTCTATTTAACTGTAACAAATGATGCTGAGTTTCAGATAGTGCCCTATGGATGATGATAAAAATCTCTGAAACAGTAGTCTCTCAAACTATCTCAGTGCTGTCCTTCAAGGATCTGCATAGTCTAATTCCATTACTTTGAGTAGTGAATGCCTATGCTATTTGTGCTATAAGTAACAAAGTAATATGTAGAAAGGATAAAGGTCCTTGAGACTAAAGTATAGTTTGCAGTCGCTTCAATTTGGCAGTATTATCCAGCGTTTAACATACAAATGTTTTTGTGCTCTTTTCCTCTTACAATATAAAAATACACATAATAATGATCTTTTGTGTAATAGGCAATCATAATTAAGTGGTCAGGATCCAGGTTGAGAGTCTCAAGTATCAGGAGTCCTTGGGGGGCTCGTATTACTTGAAATGGGATCTTTGCCAGAATCTGTAAACCATCTTCAAAGAAAAGACAAGATAAATGGACTCTCAGTGTAGAATTGTGCCAGACTTTTAATTTTCAGGAATACGTTTTTTTTTCTTCAAGCTAGCAGAGAGTTGACTTAATTTGTTAATCAGTTGAAAAAGGAAGAAGGGGGAAGGGTAAAGCAGTTGACATTTTAAGCAATACAAGCCTGCACAGAAAACAGATTTATCTTGGCAATCAAGATAACTTAACAACCATAAACACAATGTCAGAGGGAAAAATTACATTTTGCTGTAGCACAGTTCATATACAGATGACTGATTTCTCTTTCAAGTTCAAGCACAAAAGGACTGTTTATATGTATTCAGCATCTGACCTAGCTCTTGAAATGCTGAGGAAGGATGGCTAAAGGGCTCTCAAATGCTTCTTGGCAAGGAGTACAGGATAGCAATCAGTGCATGTGTAAATAGTTCAGAATGTTGATAAGTTGTTGTTCAGATAAATTGCAATGCTTGCCTGCTTACACAGATGCAATCAAAGTTTTTGTTACAGGACATTACATATCAGTTGGGAAGCTGCTTTGGACACGTTGCTTTCTTTGTGCTTGGGATGTGTTGGAAGTACCTGTGCATCTGTAAGAACAGAGTGTGTGTGTGCATAAATAAGGAATGTCCTGCAGCGTGGGCACAGTTTCTCTATGCATCAGATCCTTGTGCAGATAAGTCCCCTGTAGACAAACTGGATTTTATGCTGTGATGTAAATACAAGTTCCAGAGTTTGACTTAGTAGATAACTTCTTGTGAATGTAGAGACCATAATGCAGAAAGCATCTCCTATCACTTCTATTAATTAGTGTAGATGAGACCAGAGGTGTTCTTCCAGCATACTCAATTTCAGTGATCTAATGCTCATCCATGACAGCTAGGTTTGCACTTGCAATACCCAGTATTTCCAGGTAGCTTATATCCTGTCTGCATCCACCTGCAGGCTCTTTCACTTCTGAGATTGTGCAAGATCTGTCTGTGTTCAATTTACTACAGTATATATTAAGAGGAAGGTAGAAATGTGACAAGAAATGTATGACATCCTGATACTGATATCTTCCCTGAGGTTTTCCACTTCTTGAGGTGTTATACTAGCCAGGTATTTCCCTTATGTTTGCTTTCCTTTGGAAGCTCCTTTTAGTGGTGTAATTCAGTAAACTGACCTGTTGTGGTTTAACCTGGCAGGTAGGTAAGCACTGCACAGCCTTTTGCTCGTGGTTTTCAGTAGGATGGGGGGGGAGGGGGGGGGGGAGAGAAAGAAAGAAGTAGAACTCATTGGTTGAAATAAAAGGTATTTACTAAGAAAAGGAAGAAAGAAACAGTACTAATTACAGCAATACATTTATATATACATATTTTTAAAAGGAGTGATGGACAAGCAATTGCTCATCACTGATACTCAACTGTTTCTGAGCAGTAGCTGCTGCACCAGCTGACTACCTTCAGTTTTATAGGTTTTTTTTTCACATGACACTGTATGGTATGGAGTGTCCTTTTGGCAGTTGAGGTCACCTGTCCTGGTTCTGTTCCTTCCCAGCTCCTTGTGCCCTGCAGACCCCTTGTTGGTGGGGCAGAATGAGAGACTGAGAAACTGAAAAGTCCTTGGCGCTATGCAGCACTGTTCAATGACAACTAAAACATTGATATGTTATCAACATTGTTGTTCTCCTAAAACCAAAACAACAGCATCTTAGCAGATGCTAGTAAGGAAAAATCATCTCTGTCCTGGATGAAACCAAGACAGCTGCCTTAAATGGACTTTCCCACTTAATTTTCATATGAGCAGAAAAGAAAATTATCCTTGATCTGTTCTGTTGCTTCTCACGAACTTTGGTTTGCAGAGCAGTGGTTCCTTGAATATTAAATGTAGATGAGCCTGCAAAGAACACAGGAAATGGTGGCTGCATAAATCCCACCTGCCTCTCCTGCAGAAGGATCTAACTGTGATAGATTTTTTTTTTTCAACTCTAAAAACAGCGTCGGATATTTCATACAACACAGAGATTTAGTATTTTAATTGGGAAAACTGAATCTTTTCTGCTTTTACTGTTTTGCTTTTTAAATAGCATCCTTCAGTGACTGTAGTGTTACCACTTACTGCATGCTTCATTCCTACTACAGAGCTAACAAGAGGGGTGATGGACTGAAGCTAAAAAATGTAGTGTGGTCTGGAAACTCAGGCTGTTTTCTAAGTGGGATGAACAGACATGCACCAAGTGGGGAATTTCTAGCCTAAGGTCCTGTAAATATATATATATTTTTACATGAGGAACCTTATTTGAAGGGGATTGTTTATTTAATTTTGTGTTCAATATTATGTGATGAAGGAGCCCAGATCCTACTTGGTTAACACCAAGACTTTCAAAACAAACTGATTTTTTTTGGTGCCTAGCAAATTATGTGGCTTAGTGTATTTCTGCCTCTCAGCTACACTGTAATAACATGTGTGTTCTTTTTTCTCTCAAGCACAAGTAACTTAAAAACACCTAACTAGAGACATCTTAAAAAATACAGTTTTTCAGAAAGTTGTAGAATATTCTCTGCAGGTTGTCAATACTGGAAAATGTGTGGGTTTTTTTTTCCTGCAGAACAATTGGAACTTATATGGCAAGAATATATTCGTGTCCTTTTAGGAAATACCACTTTAACTGAAAAATGTAATGGTCATGTTTCTGAAGAAAGGTCTCAAATAGGAAGTGTTTTGAGATCCCTGGAGTTAGTCTTATTTGTGTTCAACACAATATGTAGCAGAGCTTCAGGCACACACCACTGGACTTTTTTTTTCTTTGGACTTGCTGCCTACTTACATTCCTACGTTTTCCTTTAAAATATATAAGCTTTAGTTTTAGCTTGCTAGATGAAGAATGTTCTCTCCTGAAGCACTTAATAATTATTGCTGATTTTCTCCTAAACTGGTTGACTGTTTAATACCATGAAATGATTTAATAACAGAGAAGGGAGATTGAACATAACCTGAAAAACTGGAAAAGTTTGCCACTACTTATCAGGACTCTTAAGTAAATTGGAAAAAAAAAAAAGATCAAGTCTTATTGGGTGTCACTTAAAAAAAAAAAAAAAGTCTTGTGATTTCAGTGATCTAATCTGAGGGGGAAAAAATCTCAGGCACATAGCATGAGGAATGTTAGGCATTAGAAATATTAGGAACACACGGCACTGTTCTATCTGTTCTTTCTGCCAGTGTAGCATTTCTTCATTTATGAATTGGCCTATGTGTTGTTAGATGAGTCAGTTGCAGTGAATAAGTAACAGAATGCATTTTGATAAGAAAAAGAGACCTACGAACAATAGAAGCTAAGAGAATTTTAAAGCAAGTGTGAGTGTAATGAACACGTAGGGTAGTCTTACTGGTGAGACAGAAAACCAAGGGCCTGATTGCCTATGCTTGTTAACAATCCAATGGCCCTTTTTGTAGAAAAAGGCATGGGACCTCCAGTGTCCTGGCAGAATTCCAAACATGGATTCATTCTCCTTCGAATCTCCCTGAAGGATCAATTGGATATGGTATTCTCTTCTCTATATTCTCTCATACAGCAGCATGTGCTGGATGTATCAGTGTCTTTCTGATGTAATTATATGGGAATAGCCTATGTTACTGAAGGCAACCTAGAGAAACTGCGAGATTGCTCTATACTGACTTTGACTCACCTACACCTCAGCTGTTACGTTGAGGATATTAAGTCTAAACTTGACTCTTACTTGGGTTGAGGATCTATTAAATTTGGCCAAAGAGAAACTTAAAAGTCATGCTTTCTGCCACAGTGGTGAAGTTTCTATTTACACCAAGTATTAAATCAGCCTTCTTGAACGGAATGATCGCTAAGTGAACACAAGTTAACATCTTGTGAAACATTCAGGAATCACTATAATATAAAGGCTTCTCTTTATAGACTGTTTTTTAAAAAAAAGAGACTTAAAATTAAGACTTATGCTATAAGCATTATTCATAGCTTGTTGGGAAGAAAAACTAACTTTTTTTTCAGTTCATTGAAGCAGATATGAGCTTGCCTTAAAATTGGTATGGTTCCAGCTTTCAGCAATGTTCTGTTTCAAATGCTATCATCTCAGATAACAAGCATTAATTGATTCTGAGAAGCTGTTGCAGTGTTCTTCCTAAACTGAGCTTACTCCCTGATAATGTGGTGGTTTTCTTGATTAAGAACTTCAGTACAGCAGTCATTTCTGGGTCAAATTAGATTCTCTGCACATTCAGAAGTCAGACAATTCATAACTTTCATTAAAATGTGAGAAATCTAAAAAGTATTTCATTCTCTTAAAAGTGAACCATCATGTCACAAAGCTAACAATGGCATAAGACTTCACAAGAATTTTTGCTCATTAATGCCTTAAGAGAAAATGCTATTCTCAGGAACACCCAAAGCTACCAGCTTTCTGCAACCTGATTCTTCAAGAAAATTTACCTTGCAAAATGCTTTGGAAAAGAGAATTTTTACCTATGTAGTGTGGAATGTAGTCTTTGGTATGGGGTATTTGTGAGTCTTGGCAGCACCCGTAAATGCAAAGTGTGATTCTTTTAAATGTACATCTGTATATCCATACATAGTATATAAATATTCATACAAGGGGATATATGTTATATATATTTATTCATTACTATTAGGAATGCCATCAGATCTGTTAGGCTGAGCAGATCAGCGGTAAATAATGTATAACTGTATCTAAGGTTTTGTGAACCTGAGATTGCCCAAGATGTCTCCCTCTGGACCAGTTCAGTGACCTGTATGAAGTACTCTAATCGTCCAAGCATTCCTTATAAGACTGGCAGGTATGGATACAGGACTAATGTGAAATTTGAGCACTGTCAGGTGGCCTGGTGGAGCCCCAGGACATCTCACATGGCGTGCTGGAAACCAACACTTAGGGAATGGATTGGTTCTTTATCACTCATCTCAGAGGCAAAATTTTATTTTCTTTCTTGGGACCTTGCTTTTACATTAAAAGGAGCATTAAATAGTTCCAAATTATTGCTATTGTTTTTTCTCACCACAGCAACATCTGAAAACTCACTATGTCAGGATTATTCTTGGGTTCTGTTGACCAGAGTTGAATTATAAGTGGTATAAGAAATCTCCTGAGCCGCCTGGCATTTTTGCTGATTTTTTTTTTTTGAATGTGTGAAAACCTAACTTCAACTTTTTATTTAAAAAATAAAAAGGAAAAAATCTCTGAGGAATGAAAATGATGCAACACTCCTGTGGCTGTTGTTTATGAAGGATGGAAAAATGTATTACTGGACTTTGTGAATTGCTATACTCAGTAAGCAGCAAACACAATTAAAGCCAGAATATACTGCATCACAACACGTACTAAATTCATTTATCTTGGCAAGTTTCATTTAGTTTAAATAATTCATAGTGTACTTTTATTAAAATCTGAAAGGAAACGTAATGAATTCTTGGTTGCATAATATCTTACTGTAAAAACTCTTACATTATTAAAATTATAAATGTAATCACTTGAAACTTTTTTGGCAAAAAAACAAACAACTGTTGGAGGTGACTTTGTGTAGAGAACAGTGGTATGTGGAAAGCTGGAATTAGCAGATGCGCTTTATTGTGGTATTGCTAGTTGTCAATTCACCATACTTCTCTTCATAGATCTCAGTATAATTTGCAAAGGCAGGTAGTATTGTTTCCATTGTGCTCAAACCAGGGAATGGGGAAGCGTAGACAGGTGAAAGAACTCACATATAGCTACCCAGGAAACAGTGGCATGGCTAGAAACGAGAGTTTCAAATTCTGATCAAAAGCAAAGTCTCTCTCATTTTTTTCCCTTGTGCTGCAGCATAGCAATTTCATCAATCTGTTATATTTTTCCATTATGATCTGTCCATAGCACTGTCTCCAGTCGCTGTTTTGGACACAGTTCTTCATGTCTGTGGTGAATGACTTAATCCTGCTTTTCAATCTAGTTCTAGTTTGTAGTTCTGCTCAAGAAATAGATATTTTCTGTGAGAAGTGATTCCAACTCTTGCTGCATGAGAACGTATAGAAGAGGGGGGATGGTCTCCTGAGCATAATGATGTGAACAGAATAACATAATAGCACGTGTGATAAAAAGCAGCTGAGGTAGTCGATCCCTAAAAAAGATGTGTTTATGTGAAAATAATGAGTGATATAATCTACATGGAAAAAAATGTTATGGCAACAAGAAGAGTAAATTTGACAGCATTCCTTGAGCTTAAGGGAAAAAAAAAAAGGCATTCTTTCTTAGAAATTCTCTATCATTTTGTCAATAATGTCTTTATATAATTCTTGTATAACCAAGTGAAAATTGCCCTTGACTGCAGGCTGGCTCAGATGCTGAGAAGTGATGTACCCAGTACATCAGGTGCCACCTATAGCTCTGCTGAGGCTAGTTTTTGCCAGCTAATGATCTGGCCCTGCTTCTTCAAGGCAAGTACATACACAGCATTATGTGCTGAATCTGTTCTTACTGAAACTCAGGAGAACGCTCATGCAAGATATCATGGACATGGTTTGTCACAAAATGTTTCTGGATAATAAGAGGATAGATAAATGAGGTTGTACAGTGTACTCAAAGCAGGGCTCAGTGACTGGAACTCCAGCTTCTAATAATGTGCAGTAGAATAAGGCTCCATGTGTTTGTATTCTTGCCCAGCTCAGGAGTTCAGACACGCTGAAGCATTTTTAAACCAAGAATGTGTTGTGCTACTGTTGATTTATGCAAGCTGCGTATCAGGACAGTGACATAGACCACTTTTCTGCTAGCTGGCAGTTGAGTTCTTGCAGAAGTAAAATATGCACTTGACAGCACTGACAGACAGTAAGGGGAAAGGTGGAAAAAAATCCTTTTTCCCTTTCTTTATACCATATAGTTCACCCTTCTGCCTCCTTTTCTCTCTTCTCGTTCCATTTTTAACCTTCTAAATGTCTTTGCCCTTGCTGTATTTTCTCTCGTTATATACCAGCTCTCTTTCTTAGTCTTCTTCCATTGTAGTGTAGAGGTGTTGATCTTTAGACTCATTACAAAACCATTACAGGATCAAGTGGCACTGGCAGAAATTCAAGGTTTAGCAGTGAAACAGGTGGCTGTTTGCAGAGGACTTTCATAAAGTAGATTCTGGCCTTTTTAATAGTCTGCTCATTTTCACAAACGCCAAATTCGCATACAATTATGTAGTGTTAAAATAATCGTGCATATGTAAAGCATTACTAAGAGATCTGTATGTTGTAAAACAATGCAGGCAACATTTAACAACATGCATGGGTTGTGCTATAGCTGTCCACTAAAATGTGGAATATAGCTTGTTTTTTTTTTTTTTACCTTCATGGAGAACATTTCTAGGCATGGTCTATGAGAGATTTTTCTTTCCCTCAGGTTTGCCCCATGGGATGTTGATATCCATTGAAGCCCTGAAAATCAGCTAATAGCAGTGTGAGTAGATTCTGGGGAGCCAAACCCTCACTAAGAAGGTCACATCTGGAAGAACTGACAAGCAAACCCACAGAATTCAAGTAAGTGGAAAAAACTCTTTTGCTTTTGCTCTATATTAAAAAATACATATATATATCAATAAAACAAAGAGAATTACCTTTTATCTTCGGAGTGTTTCACCGCTGACACAGACTTTGGGGGAGATGAACTGCTTACTGTTCAAGTTCTGTAGATACAGCACTGTAGCAGCTGATAGGTTGATCAGTTCCTTTTTGAGCCTGCCTTCATGATATCTCCACTTCTATTGTTCCCATTTGACTTGTGTGATGCTGGGTGATCAGTAACTACTAATCAGAATCTCATCAACTTGCTTATGGGTTTCTTTTGATGTTTTGATGCAGAGCACTGCCTTCCAAGCCTCTTTTTCTTTTTAACACTTCATTTATTTTCTTATTATCTGAGCATTTCTAAAACTCTATATACCTTGCTTATGCTTTTGAATGACTTATAGCTCCTCTTTGAGACACATTTACTGTTTTTACTCTCAGCAAATCCAGGTGGCCTCTGAAATGTCAATATGGTTTGCAACACACAGAATAGATAATAACATTACTCTGAAAGACACACCATCATTCTTTGGTGCGCCCAGTTCTTAAACTTGCCGGCAATATCCTCATTCTCTCTTTTTATCTACGCAGAGAAGCAAGAGAATGAAGAGGTTGAAAGTGTTTTTGCACAATTACCATGCAACAAAAGATAGATTTCCCCTTGCCCAGAGATAATCCCATTATTCACTGTGGACAGTGCAGTTAAAAATATATCCATATCCCTTTCTTGGTTGGACTGAAAACTATCTAAACCCATGCTTTATCTGTCAGAAACCTGCATTTGACCTTAAGAACTTCACACTGAAAACTGCTGAATCAGTGAACAATTTGTGTCAATCTTATATCAGAGTTGTAACAAGGTTTTCCATTGGAAAGTCATTATTCCTTGATCAAGTTAATTAGAACTGAATTAGAACTGATTTAGTAATTTCAGTTGGTAATCCCATATGTGAAAAATCTGGATGAAGTAGCAGATTGTGGTGGATAGCCTGTTCCCAATCTCACTGACCTGTTATTGAACTACTAAAGTTCATTTTTCCTGATATTGTGCTCTTATCTGAGTTCGCTGTGAGTTGGCTTTGTAATATGTCAAATATTGCATAATTACTTATGAAATCTATTATTTTATTTTATCCTTAACTGAGCAAAAATGTATCACCAATGCATAGGGAATTTAGTTCTTGCTTTTGTAGCACTTGTTCTCATCTGCAAACAGAAGCACCTAGCAACTCCATCAATCTTATAACTGCCAAGATTTTGGGGTGTTTCAAAACATTATACAACCTGGTTAACTGTAAAACGAAATGGAAGTAGCACTTCACCAGACCTTATAGAGTAAATATACTTTCTTGCTGTAATGTCATCTGGAAATAGCTTCCGAGCAAATAATTTCTTCTCATGTTTGCCCAGCTACCTGTTCTTTCAGGTTGTGGATCACACTATACATAATGCTGATAAAGCCCCCCAAAAAATTAATCTGAAACTTAATCCATTGGAATTTAATGTGGGTTGCTTAGATAACATCCATTTCCTCTCTGAACCTCATTCAAAATTAAAATGCCTTTAATTTATTCATGGAATCAAACTCACCTATATCTAGTTCAGGTTTTGTTAATTTTAAAGGAAAGTATCTACATAGTAAAAAGTTAGCTTTCTTCTTTCAAAAAGCATCTGAATTTTGTTGCTGATGATGTAAACAGAGACAAATTTGACTGCCTTCTTTGCAGATAAAGCAAGAAAGGTGATGCTATGATAAAGAATAAGGGCTACATCTGCTACTGCAGAAATTAAGAGATTGACAACCAACCACTGCTTGAGCACTAAATGACATCAGTGTGTAGGTATGTAGAGAGCTGCTTAGGAGATGAAAATAACCTACTTTGTAGCATATGAAAAACTGGTGTAATTGCATTGGTTATGTGTTACTCATATATGCTATCCTTGATCAATATGCTTTTCTTACAGTAAATAGTTACTTCTTTGATTAGGAGTGAATCCTAGTCGATGGTAAAGGATATTATCTTGCCTGTGTTCCATAGTACCTGTTCACGTGCAAGAGTCAGAAACGTCCTTGACATTATATCAGCGTGTATCTTGCAACTCAATATTTAAGTAATGCACATTTCAGCTGTTCTAAGAAATTAAGTACAGGACAAGCATTTTTTTTTTCCATGAGGTTGATTAGATTTAGATACAAAGCCCATTTGTAGTTAAATTGAGATAGAAACTTGAAATAAATGCTTTTAACAAGCTATGATTGTACAAACATTGTCTATTTGGTTTGCTAGTTTTGAAAAAAATTAAGCTACTGGAAAATCTCACAAAATAATTTCTAAGCTGGATGTTTTCAAAACTGGACTTTTTTTTTTTCACTTTCACTAGTTTTCCCATTAGATTAAGTGATTGGGGGGAAAAAAGAGAGAAATCTTCCATGAAGACCTAGTTGCATCAGCTAGGCTAATGACATCTCTCTAGAAGAAGCCTTCAACAGATCTATTTAGGCTTTAAACACAAAACAACGAAAAAAACCCAGACAAGTGAAGTTCAATACATCCCCCTCTTTGCTCTGTTAGCTTCCATCTTTCAGTGTTTTTGGGATTTCTGGAGCTGCTGATTGTTTGCCCTGTTATATAATAGGTCTTGGTCAAACCTTCTACTTCAAATTGGACAAATCATGATTTTTATTCTTGAACCAGTCCATGACTTTGGCATACAAAGTAGCCTCTGGCAAAAAAAATAAATCGGTCACAGTGTGGAAAAAGTACTCCCTTCTTACTTGTTTTAAGCCTGCTTTCCTGATAATTCGTTTGGTCCCTACTTGATTATATGAGAATTATGAGAGAATGAGTGAATAAGAAGCTTCAAACTTCCAGCATGAGATGCTAAAGATAATACAATCTGTACGTATCTGCCTTCCAAATACACTGTCAATGACTTTGTTCTGCAAAAAATTAAAGGGTATATTATTCTCATTTTTGGCTTGATACTGTCCAGTGTAGTAAGGAAGCATCTGTCTTCAGGATCAGCAGTGTGGACCACTTTTTATATGCTTTCTCAATTTTTATTTAGGGTATTTTGAATCACACACTCTCTGCATCTTAAGAGAACAGATTTGTGTTTTCTGCAGAATAAGTATAAAGCATCCATTTGTAGTTTTAGGAGAATATTAATGGCAAACTTTAAAACAACTTCCATGAAATTTTTAAGGCTATGGGAGTTTATTTGCATTTCTAGTTACCAGATTTCAGGAGCCCTGCTTTTATAGTAAAGTTTTTGCAGCAGTCTGAAGATTTCCATCCTTCTTTGATTACATTACACAGACACGTGCAAGATGTATATGGATGTATTTGAATGAGTGAAGCAGGTTACTTTTGAATCCTGTGCTGTCTGCAGATTTTATTTACTGGTGTTATGTCAAGATGGTGCATGGTTGTAGCATGTTCGTGATTATGGAAATTTGGTGCAGCAGAGTAAGCCTCTGAATTTACTGTTTTACTTTGCAAGATGCAGACCTCAAAACAGACATCCAGGCAGCAACTGCAAGTTTTCTCCATATGTTTTGTTTCTGTAACAAATCGCTTCAAATAGCTTCAAATGTATTTCATTTAGAACTTTCAGACAAAAATCACCATTATCTGTCCTCAAGCTAAGGCCTAACTTAGTTCTGCACTCTGTGCAACAGCCAGAGTGGAAAGAAGCTTGATCTGATATCTCTTCAAGATGAAGTATGTAGAGAGGCCTGTGCTGTGAGATTACAGGTGCTAGGCTTCAGCTTTGAATCTTTTGGGGTTTGATGAAGTCGCACTTATAATATTTGTCTCTGTCTCTATTTGAGGTTTTTTTTGTAACAAAATCACTAGACAGAGTTGAGCTTGACATGAACAGATTATGACACTTCAACCAATGTAATGCTCAGTTTGGTTAATTAGTCAAAGCAGCTTAACAGTGAACAGTGTCTGAATATAAACTGAAACTGACTGCATAGCCAAAGGTACTAAGATGAAGAAAGCACTGTACTTAAAAGGCTCATAGCAAGCTTTCATTTAGTATTGCATGCGGTGTTAATATTATCTCAATTCCAAGAATTAGGAGATGCATACAGTTTCATTAGCTTTAATTTGTCATGGGAGCCCTGCCTACAATATTTAGACATACAAATATGTATTTGTGGAAGCTAACAAATGACAGGCTTTGGTTTAACAGTGCTGCTCCTAATCTTATTTTGTCATAAGTCTGCAGCTGTAAAGAATGAGTTGCTCAGCACTCGGCAGTATGGTAAATAGGGCCTATTGTTATTTGGTTTATTTAAATATTTTAGTAAAACTGTGACAGTTGCAAAGTTTGCCAATACACTTCCGAAGATGCAAAACCTGTCCCATGATGGTTCAAGCTGCGTAAAGTAGTACTTAAAAGCAAAGTATAGGGTCTGTACTTTGGGCTTTTATTATGTTGTTGTGTATTTATTGGAAACAGAACAGTGGCTTGGCAGGCAGAGAGACTAGTAGTAACACATAATTGAGCCTGGAATTTTTGTGTTCATGAAACATGACATACGTTCCCTGCCATTATAGATCCAGTTGAGGGTTTGGGTTTTTTGTTCCCTCCCTCTTTGGTAAAGAAATGTGAGTAATTTTTCCAAGTCGAACTGGAAATCATGTCAGTGGCTCATGGCTAGCACAGCAGGCTTGTCTTAAGGGAGGCATGTACTAATGTTTCTTTGCATGCAGCCAGATGGTGTTGATATGTACACCTTTGCCAAAGAACTGGAAAACTTGTAAAAGGAAGTGCAGTAAGGTTCAAGGGGAGAGAAGATCAAAGAAATAAATAATAACGAGTAAAAGGCCTGCTGGTTCCCTATAAGCAGGGTGGAAATAAGACCAATTGTTATTTTAGTGGCATGGATTGCTCAGATAGGAAGTGTTTTGCTGCTGTGCAGCTTAACTCTTCATTGGCTGGTGCTTTCTCAGAAAGCTATGCAATGTCTTATTGTCTTATTATTTTGGGGAGTGGTTGTGGTCCAACTTGTAACAGTACTTGCAAACCACAAATTAGGGGTGGGACTGAACTTTGCAGGGATCTTGTATATTTCTAGTTATTTTTAGTTTCTCAGTTCAAGATTAGAGATGAGGACTACTGTCTGTGGGACAGCTACATAGAATTTTATTGCAGGAACCAGTCATGTAATGTTAATGAAAGCAGAAGCAGCAGGAATTAGAGTTAGAATGTCCAGCTAGAGAAATCATGTTTTGATTTTTAAGTATGGGTGTTCAATTTGAGGGGGGAAAAAAAAAAAAAAAGCCACTGTGAATTTCCATAACAGAAAGCAGGATTTATTTTTTTATTGATGAAGATTTATGGGGAAGTAGAGGGTATCTTTAAACTTCTTAATTGGAAAGATTGCTGCAGCCTGTACACCCATGCCAGTTGATAGGCCCTGGACCTTTAGTTCCTTTCTCACAAAGTTCTATTTTGCTTTAACCACAATTGCCATCTTGTTTTGATATTATGTCTAGAGACAATTTTGCATTGAGAAAATGGTGGATTTTCCAGGAGAATGTTATTTTCAGCCTGGTATTTATACTTGAAGGACTTTACTCTCTTTCCCTTTCTGTATTTGTAAGGGTGGATATATAGCAGGTAGAATTCCAGATGCTAATGTCTGATCATGGTACAGATGCCTTTGTAGTTGTGCCCCTTTGCTCAACTAATCCAGTATGTCAAGAGTCCTCTTGTAATTATTTTAACGTATTGAGTTCATTCTGAAAAATCCTCTTAATTGTGTAAATGCAGCAAAAACTTGCTAGGTACAATGAAATTTGTAAGGTGTGTTCCCAAGATGTGCCATGTTAATGCTAGAACTGAGTGGGAATAACTGACTCTGGTCTTTCATAGATCCCAGCGTTACCTTGATAAAACAGGAGGAGTATTCAACAGACACATTCTTATGAATTTGTGACTGAATGGAATTCTCAGACAGGTGGTAATCCTCGAACATGAGCAGCTTTTTTAATCATTTATAGAGGGTTCTCCGATATTTTATTCTTCACAGAAAATGCCTGCAGAGTTGAACAGAGCATTGTAACCAGTCTCTAAGGTTTCTAAGTCATCTTAGGGAATTGTGGCTTCAATTTCAATAGTAGGACCTTTGTTATCAGCTTTAATGGGCTCGCATGCCTCCTATGGAAGTGTTCCTTAAATTTAACAATACTACAATAAAATGAAGTAAATCATTCTCAAATGAATTCCTCTATTTGGATGGTAATTTCTATAGATCCCTATTAAATTCTCGTTTCAGTGATGGAGTTTTATTTTATCTTTCAATAAAATTTAGACAGAAAAGATTTCAGATGGTGTTTCTAATGAATAATGCTGGCTTTCCTTGCTACGTAAGTTGGAGGAGTATAGCAGAAAAGTATGCAATTTGTTTGGGTCCAGTACAATACTCTTGCTGCCATATTGCTTCTGGCAGTGGAATTAGTGTCCTTTTTTGGTGTTTTGCTGGACTGTGTAGACAATCCAGTTCATACAGAACGAGGTGAAGCATTTATAGGATGACACTCGGCTCTGCATTGTAGGTGTGTCCTAAGATCTTACCAGTAGCTCATTTTATGGAATCCTACTAGACAGAAGGGAGGATGATGTAGTAAGAAAGCCAGATTCTGTTCCTTTAATAGGATTACTACTGAATCACCAGCCTATTTAATTAGCCTTATAAACGTTATTTAGCAAGGTGTGGATTGGGGCTTGGGGAAGGAATATCAGGAGCACAGCATGTCTGGAAAAATGTCTATAAAAACCCATCTATAAAAGTCTCTTACTATGTGGTCTAATTAAGGTTTGCTTACAGCACATGCATTTCTTACAAAACAAACAGGTTGGTTTCTGTTTGCTGCTCTTTATTTTTATAACCTGATTACAAACTGAGGGAGTTTGTTAATTTAGCCTTAGTTTAGTTACACAACAGAAAACAGTGCTTGTCACTGGTTTAAATCAGCCCTACTCAAGTCACTATTTGGAAATAAACATAACTGAACTGAGCTATATCAAATGACTACTTTTTCAAATTGTTAATTTGTTTTTTCTTGTTGAAGGTTAGATTATAAACACATCAATGATATGTTCTTGCCTGAAGGTCGCTAGTGTACAAAAGTGTCTGAAAGGGACACAATTTTTTCTAAATTATGGAGAACTGAAAAGTAGAGGCCTTATGGTAAAGCTATCACAAGAATATTTTGAGTTACATCTGCATTAAAAAAGAAAAAAGTATGGTTGAATTCTAATTCGATAGATAGGATATTTGAGAGTGATGAAATGGTGACACCATGTTTGTGCTGTACTGGTGTATGCTTTCATCATGAGTTTGCCATAACTACTGTAATATGTTCAGATGTAAAGTAACCCTGAATTCATGCTACCTGCCATCACTAGCAAGAAGAGTCTTTACTGTGTAGCATGAAGATATTCAGACATAACACAGTTCATTACTTTGTTTCAGATCTTATCGCTGCTGTGTCTTCTAAGAGTGGCTGTAAAAAATAGGTTGTTTTTTGAGGTTCCTCCCTCCACCCTCATAATGAGGATGGCCAAGCATTGGAGCAGGGCCCTGAGAGGTTGTGCAATCACTGTCTTTGAAAACAGAACCCATCTGGAAAAGTACATGAACGACTTAATCTAAATTGGAGTTCAGTTCTGCTTTGAGCAAGAGGCTGCTCTTCAGGGCGCCTTTGGTTTGTTTTGCTTAGTTAGTCTGATAAGAAAATGTAGTTCAGGTGGTAACTGCAGTCAAACCCAAAAAGTAGAGGGAGTTCCAGGAGCTCTTTTGATATTGTATGTTAGTTCAGTAGTCTTTAAGAGTCATAAGCTGACCACACTGTCCTATCCTGGCTTCACAAATGAGTAACCAACTGCTTGTATTGAAAGTAAACTGTCTGGTGTATGTCCAGTGTACAGAGTGTAAATAGCTTCTCAAATATCATGAAATGTCAATATCAGTGCCTGATGGGATTGCAGAAATTCATTTTAAGTCAAGCAAGTCTGAAACTAATGCTCTGATTTGTTTATATTCTTCTGTACTGAGAAATACACTACACCTCAGACCTTCACTAGACTTGAGACCTTTCCTTTATGTCCTCTATGTACTTCTGTGCTTCTTCTACACTGTTCTTAGTTGCTACAGAAAAGTTGAAAATAAACATCTCTATAGCATACGAGGTGTCTTACTGCCTTCTCAGAATGCATGACCATTGCTTTGTGCAAATATCAGATAGTGCTTCTGCTTCATGGAACAGAGAAAAACCATCGTAACTAAACCTATCTGTAACAAGCTTCGGAAATAACTGGGATCAACAGGTGGTAGGTTACTGGGTGAGAACAAATTTATAGTCAAGGAAAAAATAATCCCAGTGGGATTTAGTAGGATTAGTGAAAATGACAAGATAGAGTTGTGCTGGGTATTTTTTCGCTATGGTAAACACTGGCTATGGTTAAAAAAAAAGGGTCTTTCTGGCTCCAAGTCAAAAACATGAGCCTTACTGACCAAAGCTGTAATTGAAAGGAGAAAAATCAAGAGAAATCATGCCTGCTTGTCAACCTGCCATTCCCATCCTTCCATCTTCCCACACAAACATTTTTTTGCAATGGTCTGTTTTAAAGAACAGACAAACAGTTTTGCACAGGTCGAGTTTTTAAATTCAAGTGAATGAAAACTCCCTTAGCCTTTTTCAGCAGTCATTATGCCTCTTTTCCCTTTGCACTAGAGAAATAGCTGAGAACCTTAGTAAGCATGAATTCCATAGCCACCTAATGTTCTGAAAAGACAAAGTGGGCTCTGAAAGGTAAGTGTAACTTACATTCCAGCTGTCATTGGTGTTGGCATTTGGAACTGCTCAAGAGGTATTTAATGGAGCCATGCTGTTTTATATATCTGCAGTTCAGGGCCTTTCATATGTCTTGTTTCTACTATTTTAATAGCTACTTTTTATTTGCTACTTTTTATTTTACTGCTGACCAGCAACCAAAGCGTTGGTTTCCTTTCATCTTTTCTTGCCAAAGCTGAAGACCAGGTCACAGGAGATGAATGTGCATACCTTCACACAGTCAACAAAGCCTTGAAGATTGTGGCAGGGGCCAGACTTGTGAAGATGCATGTAGGGGACATGATGGGATATCATGTTACAGGATCTCTGTGCAAGCTCTCTAGATGCCAAATAGCAGAACAGGCTGAGCAGCTGTGTGTGGCACTGAGGATGGCACTGGAGGAGAGGCAACAGTGCTGGCTGCTGTTAGCAGGTGTTGCCTGGACAGTAATACTCAACAGGATGCCTGACTTTCACAGCTGCTGTGGGAGGTGCGCCGATCCTCTTTCACTATGGTTTTAAGTCATCTTAACTCTCTTGGCTGCCACAGAACAACTCCTGTCTCTGAGAGAAGTGACTGGAGATCTGGGACCCCTCTGGCTCCAGCATTTTCAGTCCTATTTTCCCTTGTTATTTTTCCAGCCTTCTGCTTAACCTTGCTTGCCAAAAGCACTCTTTGGTGACTAGCAAACTAATTGGCTGGAGGAGGTGTCATCAAAAATTCATTTCGAGTAATTAGACGTTAGCTATCATTATCCTTGAGGTTCAGATCATTTTTGTTTTCATTATCTGCCTAGTTCCCTGTGGTAGATATTTCTGATAATTTCTTGACACTGAGGGGACTGTGAGTGCCAGCATTCTCTCAGACGTGCTTCTCTTACATGTCCTTGCTCAGTTATCAGGAGTGGGGGAAGGCATATTAGTCATGTTGTGTGTTCATAGTTTTGCTTGTTAAATAGGGCATCTTCTGTAAGGAACTGTGGTTTCACTGTGCTTTGCTGGATAGATGGCAAATTCAGTGCTATGTAGTTTGTGAGGGGAGCACTTCTGTCTTTTATGTCTTCAGATAAACGGCATTTCAGACTGCTGTTGATGACTCTGAGAAATCACATTTGCATTTTACGTAATTATAATTATATAGTAATTCTGATCCAATGGTGGATTATTATTAGAATTGGGTCCTCGAAATTCCTCTGCTTTATGTGAGCCAGCAGTCTTTTTTTGTTATGAGTCCTTATGTGAAAAGAGTACCCCAGGTTTCTGTCAGTGGAGCCTTAGTGCTGCTAAATTTTTAACTAGTGAAATTTGGGGAAAAAATGAATAATTACATTGTGAGAATTAATCTGCCTTTGCCTATGACATGAAGAAAAGTTCTAGTGTTTTTTTTTTTTTTTAGCTGCTCTTGTATACATTACTGTATGTAATGCTGAGCACAGAAGCCAGTCTAAACAGGGGATTTCTATTTTTTGAAAATACCAACATTTGCATTTTTTTTAATTCTTTATGAAAACCCAGAAATTATAAACTACTTCCCAAGGTACACGCCTAAATGTTTCCTTGGATCAACTGAAATAGGTCCTCTTATTTTCTACTAGGTTTATTTTCTATTTTGACTTATGCTTAGTCTACTAGATTATGTTTTCTTTAAAGAAAAGCTATTTTGGAAGGAAAGCTGAAAATACTTTGTATGGCTGGAAGAAAATTAATTCAGAATCAATACGGTCTTGCAGAAAATACAGATGCTGAAAATGAATATTTTAATCGAATGATTTTTCATTTGGTACTGTACGTATTGCATCCCAGGAGTGTAATGTTGTTGGTCTGTGCTTATGTATTTAAAAGTTGAAAATATTTTGAATGCATATAAAAAATGCATCATTTCTCATTTACTTCCTTAAACCTCCTATATTCACTTCTCCATAATGTGCTGCTTGGTCATATTTCCTACAGAGTCCAAATTTAAAAAATGCATTCATATTTGCTAAAAATCTGCATACAAAGCTCTATATAAGGCATAGAAAACTATATCACTTACCTTTAGTAACTCAGAATAAGCAGTCAAGAATAATTATTAATCCTGATGCTAATGATTATTTCATGGCTTTTCTCTCAGCTAGAAGAAGGAACTTCCTCCTAGAAATGGAAGTATGACGCCATTCATGACATAGAGAAGCAGAAGTCACTTGCCAGGGACAGTAGATTTAGAGCTCTTGTCAGTTCTGTATTTTTACCTCATAAATTTAAGATTACATTCAATATGCAATGGTATGCAAGTCAGTGATGCTCAGGTTTCATCCCACGCCTGTTGTGAACAGCGGAGTTTAAATTTACTACGTCTTTTTGGTAGCTTATAACAAAGTATGGACAGAAGCACAGTTAAGTAAAAGTAGCTTTGTGACAACTCTGGAATTTATACAGTTGTTTTCAATTAAACATGGCTTTGTTTCTTATGTAGTGATCTGTAATCTTTACACAAACATTTCCATGAGCAGACAACTGGTAGGAAATATGGGTGGTAGCATTACAAACAAACCCAGCTCAGTGTTAGACATCTCAAGTTATCCCATCTTTAGGTAATCTATGTTGATATTAATACTAGGTTCTGTGCTGGCACCTCTGGTGCTTTAGACTTCAGCAGAGCTCTGCTGATGTGCACCAGCTGGAAATGTGGCTGAGGAAGCCAGCGGCCTTCTGAAGCCATCTTTATTAAGTTTTCTCTTCTTCCTGTCATCTCTGGCTTTTACTTCTGTTATGAAAAATGAAACCATAGTCTGTATAGGCACTGAGACTTCCCAGTGGTTTTATTTGATAATTTTCAAGGATATTTCATTTACTTCCTTAAACCTGTATATTCACTTCTCCATAATGTGCTGCTTGGTCATATTTCCTACAGAGTCCAAGTATGCTTTTCTGTGTACCAGTGCTGAAAGGGGGAAGCGTGGGGATCACTGTATTTCTCCCTTTGGCTAAAGAAGCAGAGATGTTCTTTTTACTGCAGTGTAGCTGAAGTTTCATTCTAGAATATTAGCAGATTGGCTGACAATTTAGCGGGTCAAGCTTATCCATCAGAATATATGTTTGAAAGCAAACTGAACTCAACTAATGAAGTGAAAATAGTGTGAAGAGCTACAAAAAAAATGAGTGAACCAGTGTGAAGGTTGTATATTTTCATTCTCATTTTGAAACCAGGATAAAATTAATAAAAATAAACAGCAATAAAGTAACATCCCTATTTTTAAGTGTTGTATCTCATTGGTGAGAACTGCAGACATCAAAGTAAAACAATGCTGAAGAATTCATGAGCATGTTTGATGTTAAATAACATGGTAGAAGGACATTGAGACCTTCATCTTTCTTTGATAAAGTATTTTTGAAATGAACATCTTATCAGATCAGAAAAGCTGGTAATATTAGCAGATCAGCATAACTCAGTCATGTCAATCTGACATTTGATCATAAGCAATATACTTTTGGTAAGATAGAAAGTCAAAGCAAAGGACAGCACAACTTTCTTAAACAGTGCTCCAAACCAAGAAAGATGATATTTTAAAATACTACTCCTATTTCAAGCACCAGCCTACTGTTGGTTCCTATAAAAGGAATTTTACACTTGCTTCAATCTGTTTCACAGAAACTGATATTTGGCTGCATATCTGTTAGCTCAGGAATTTAAAGCACAGGAAGAGAGGTCCTTGTTTGTTCAGGACATCAATGTAAAGAATTCATTATCTTGGGGAGCTGCAATTTAATTCTTTTGAAAGAATACTTGCCTACAAATGTCTCATCATTGCAAGTCAAATTTTCATGTCTGTTACTGGCACATGGTGACTCATGTGAGCCAACACTTTCCTAGGTTGTCATTTCAGTATCATTTTCTTACATTAGCATCACGTTTCTGAATTTAGTACTACTGCATCATGCTAGACGATTATCCTTTTAAGGGTATTACCTATTTGAATAGATAGCTATCACTTTTCTGTTCTTTCTTAAATCCTGTGGGGCATGAGTCAACTCTAGGCCATCTACTTCTATAGTGGAATAGATTAAAACCAGTTAATGTATTGGTTAAAGCAGTTGGGCTCTATTAATTGAGCCTAATCTGTGGCTAGTGTATGAATTTTGGATTTTGGTTGGCTTGCAGTGTATGTGAGACAAGCTTGCAGTTGCCCAGAATATATGCTGTAGTCCTACATTCATTAACATGTATTACTTAAGGAGAATTGAATATCATTTCATATTTCAAGAGATTTCTACTAAAAAGGCAGTTTTGGCCAGAAAACATGAACCTTTATCCTTAAACTAGAGTCCAGTTTATTTATGGTGCATTGATATTTATAATGAGTTCATTTATTAATGTATGTTGAATACAAGGAGCATCTGCATGATTTTATAAAATGTAAAGTTTTGTTAGAAATATCTTCTGGTGAGACCAATCCAATAGCTAACATTTTTTCTTCAATGACAGTGATTTGATCAGCTTTTAGAACAATTAATTTATACACAAAGATCTTGAGAGATTTTGAATAGCACCCACATAGGGCTTTCAGGCTGCAGAGTGAAGCCGTCTGTAAGATTTTTGTTTCTGGCTGAGAAAAAGTGGTCTGTTTTACTCATATTTTCTTCAAGCTGAAATGAACGAAGATAGAGAGATAGATAAGTATCTTTTAAACTTTAAAAAAAAATAATTTTATTATGTGTATTCTTTTAGATGTGCTGTATTAATGTGCACTTGTGGACGATGTCTCTCAAAATGAAAATAGTAAGAAGGAACAAAAAACTATGAATTCTGGTGTTTCTGCAGTCAAGACCCTCCCCCCTCAAAATTTCAAAATCACCTGAAGCATTTCCACGTCTTTGAGCAATCAACTATTTTCAAAGTGGGTATTTCCTTTGGTCATTTTTCAAACTCTGTATGGTGTGTACATATGGGAGCTGCTCTAAAAGTAATGCCTCCTGTTTTATTATGCTGGTGCCCGGCATTAGAGGTAGATGGGAGGTATGGCAGTAATGGTTGAACCTTCCCACCAATATTCTATTACATCCTGATGCTGTGTGACAGATGGCAGCAGAGGGGCAGACTGACAGCTTTTTAGTCTCAAAGTCAGGAGCTAACGTTACACTTAGGGTAACTGGAAGTTTGTTCCACCAAATGCAGAAGGAAATCAGAACTGTTTGTTTTGTAAAGATATTTACTGTATTTGCTACACCAACCATTTTTAGTTTCAGAATGGAATTAAACATGAATAAAAAATTGTGAAAATTGGAAACCTCCCCCTGAGAAAAGTTTTATATTGTAGTCCTAACATATCTGTCTTAATTGAGAGCAGGGGAATGTTATGTATGAAACAAATTATCTTGTGGCCACAATTATAGTATCATTGACTTCAGCTTTTTGGCTCTGTATCATTTAGTGAATTTAAGTCTCATTATTGCTTTTCTTTCAAGACAGATGCTTGTCCTGAGCTATTTCACACTAATCTGACAGACCTTGGTCCATGGTTGCTTTTGTTTGCATTTTGACATTCCTGAAGTCTGTTTCTAAGAGTGTCTTGGCACTAGAACATGTCCTCAAAAATTAAATTCCCTAAAATACTGTATTCCACAGACACATTATTCTTTAAGTGCTGTTCACATTTTTAAGAAGAAATAGATTTGGCAAGGAATTTCTTTTCTTTTTTTTCTTTCTACTTCCTTTTAAAAATAACATGGAGAATGTGGAAGACTGAGAGAGGAGATCAGTTCTAAAACTGTCTGTAATCTTTCTTCCCTCTTCTAATGATAGATTTACCTGGATGTGAAATCCATCAGAATAGAAATTAATAAAGGGGAAAGTTGAAATTTGGATCATATATGACTAGTGAGATAAGCAATTTAGCAGTTATTATTTGTATTACAGTGTATCTCAAATGACAACTGGATTATGATTGTTGATATTCAGAAATAATGAGTGAATTCAAGGTAACTGTTAAAAATGTTCTTGAAAACATCAATTCTGATCTGTTTGTGGGGAACGAACGTATTACACTGTTCTTGAAGAAGGCTGCAGTTCCTGTTCAGCAATGGTTTCCATTTTGTATTTTCCCTCAGCATACAGTTTGCTTTTTACAGAGCATAGTTAAGAGCAGTGTTGTTTCCACTCTTCCTAGGGAACATTAAGCCTGCCTATTACAAGGGACTCCTGCTAGTGTAAACGGGATTCGGAGATGATAGATGCAGCCCAGAAATCCCATCCTCCAAATAAACTTGTATCTCCTTGACAACCTGGAGCAATAACAAAATGCAGAGACTGTCCTGTGAAGAGCTTTGGCAGGTCTCTCGAGAGTGAAACTGCTCGGCATCAGTGTGGTGCTGAGATCTCTGTTACAGTTTCCAACTCGTGTAGCTGTAAACTGTGCTGGTTTTTTGGATGTACTTATTCCATTGTTTGCAGCATAGCAGAGTTGTTTCTTTTGGATTACTACAAGTATTTCATTTGGCCCTGGAAGTCTTAATTCATTGCTTCTTTGGGTACCAAGTTATTATAAGGAGGAATATACCCTGCGGAGCAGGTGGCAAGAGAGGGATATCTAAGAGTAATCCTTAGGCCTACAGGTATGGCAATGTTTTCAATTGATGTCATAAAAAATATTGTGCTGAGCATTTTTTAGCTGATTAAAGTGTTTCTTGTCAGATGCATCAGTAATTAGTAATCACAGCCTGAGCTGTCCTCAAATAGCTAGTTCTAAATAAACTGGGTTGATAGGATGTCAACCTGAAAAATCAGCTAGATTTCAAATGGATATCAAAGATGCTTTCAAAAAGTCTGTTGCACTAGAAGCTGTGTAAGATGGAGCTAGGTGGACGCGTTAGTATTTGAGCTGTCAGATTTACCATACAATTTGCATGTCAAGTGTCAACCTGATGGCTTATCTTGACAAACGTTTGCAAAACTATACGTAGTGGAAAAACTTCCTTGTTCAACAATTCAAGTTTAGAGACTTCTAGCTAGCTCTTTTTCTGTATAAAGTAAGTATCTGATAATAACTTGGGTTGTGACTCTGATAGTTAGCTGCTGAACTGATAGAATACTGCACCAGTTGGGAATCTGGGCCAAGGGAAGAAGCGTCACAGTACTGAGTATCCTTCTGTATACCCTTGCTCTTGTGAGGGACATTCTCTTCTATGCACTGGTTTTAAGGAGAGGTTTTCTTTTGTCAGCTTCATTAAGTGCACCAGACCCTAGAAGAGGAGATGAATGTGTGCTTCAAGATATTTTACTTAGCAAGGGATTGTTATTTAACTTTTTAATTATAAAATATAAATGTCTATGAGTATTTTCTTGTTGCAGGGAAGTTTTTAGCTAAACTCTTGTGCTCTTGCAGAGAAGCAAAATTGCTATCATCATGCTAAATATGGCCTCCTAAGGGGAAGTTACATATCTCTCTCTGTTGGTTAAGGATGTAGGTATACTAGCAATATTTCTCTTAGTTAGTTCACATTACCAGCAATATTGAAGGATAAAATTGTCCTAGATCAAAAGACTGTAAATATATGGATTTTATATTTATATCATCAGGTGTTGCTCTGTCACACTGCAAATCTGAAATACTACATTAACAAAGTGTTTCTGTATTTAATCTTAAGGTCTCTGTCAAGTATTACTTAGTGCTTCTGCTTCGCATGTTAGTAAGTAGATGTGTACAAAGTCTTACATCTGTTGATGTTAACATGTCTTGTGAATTTATAGTTGCTTTTCTCATGCATCCACTTGAAACGCACATACATTTTCTGAACTTGAAGAGATTAATTATTACTTCCAAACGTAATTATTAGTGGAGATAAATGGGGAAGGTGTAGCTTGTCCTTTTAGAAACAGGAAATGTTTTTTTTTTAATAACAGTGGCAAGTTCAGTTGCCTGCTCTGTCAAAGAATTCCTAATAAACTAAACCAAAAGAGGAATGGAAGGTACAGAAAGGAGAAGGAGAAAGGAAAGAGAAAAAGGAGAGGAAGAAGGAAAAGTATTCCGGACACCGGAAGTGGATCTTGACATCTAAATCATATGTCCACAAGTTAGCTTAACTCCCTGTATTCCCCTGCATGCTGCTAGCTGTTAGGATGGTTTCTGTTCACTGAAATGTTGCATGCTCATACAGTTTCTGCTTTGGTGCGTGACTGGCTGCTTTGCTTTTGCCAGAGTTCAGCATCTTGGAAACCTGGACTTCAGGCAGATCAGGGTCTTTGTTTTCGTTCTGCCTGTGTCCTCTAGGGAGCTTGAAGTATTTGCAACATGTAACAAATACTTCAGGAGTGGGGACAACACAAAAGAGGGTGACAGTGATCTCCTCTATATAAAGATACTGTCAGGGCATGGGTTAGGTGTAACTTAGATGTTTCCCCTGAAAAATGTGAGGTAGAAACTGTTTTCAGACTAAGAATGAAAATGCAGGTGTTTCAGTACCAGGTGGTTCCCTTATGGACTCAGCTGGAGAAGCAATGCTCACTGCCCTCATCTTTTTCATGCTTTCATAATGCAAAGTGGTATGACTTGAGAGAGGAGTGTGGAGGCATGTTATAGTGCACTGTTCTGGTTTACTCATCTTCAGAGGGAATGGAAGTATGGACTGGAGCTCTTCTGGGAGGATGAGTCTGAACTGGAATCTGTAATGTTTAGGGAAGTGCTATACCCCCTAAAGCTCTGTTGTGACCTCTTGGTGCTATTCTAATACTGATGATAATAGACTGTATGATAAATGATTGTATGACAGGAATTCTGCCTACAGATACTTTTAAAGAAAATGTATGCCCAAAAGCAGAGAAAAGTGAGACTGTGGAACTGTTAGCTTTAGTTTCTACTACACCAATTTGGGCACAGACTGTTCCTCAAAATGGGAAAGGGCAGAGCATCAGCTACGGTATTACTTTGGTGCCTGTCTGCCAGCTGGTGTTATGACCTATAAGAGATGATGGCATATCCTTAATATTCTTTGATTGTACAACATTTTTACTTAGACTGTCTTTTCCAGAATGATGCTTCACTGATAGAATGGCCAGTCAATCTCACAGCGTGATAGAAAACAGATGTAAGATTAGGATGCAAAGTAGTTTTCCAGATACTTGGTCCCAGCATGTTGTATAACCCAGCCCTAGAGTTAACCAGCCAAGTGCTGACACATGTCTTATAGCAAAATATCACTCACAGCCACAGTTCAAAGGCCTCGCTACCCTCCAGGGCAATTAATACAGCATCACGTTCAATGGTGCTTGAACCAAATCCATTGAATTCTCAGGGGAGGAATAACGAAGCAATCTCAAAGCTCAGACATGAGCGGCATGCTGCTGCAGCTAAAGTTTCAGTCCTGAAGAACATAGTCCTTCTTTAAGAATGCTTGTGTTACAGTGCATTGTAACAACAAGCGATGATTATTCTGTCATTAAAATTTGTGTCAATACTCTCATTAGCTTTACTAAATAAAAGTTCAGACTTAAGATGTGGGTTTCCACTTTTCAAACTGTTTATCCCATGGGCAGTTTTCCCTGAGTATTTGGAGGTGAGCTTTGAATCAGAATTTTAAGGACAATCACAAATAGATGAAACAAAAGAACAAATGGAAATATAAAAGATTCGTTCTGCACGTATCCTTTTTTACATGAAGTTATATGTATACATTCAATGATTTTAACAGCTAACCATAAATTCTTTTCCTTCGAGTAAGTACCTGAAGTTATGACATTTCATGTTAGAAACCATGGCAGATTTGAATAGTAATGCTTGTGTTATGCAGCCTTTATTCTGATTTTGAAACCATTGAGGCATCTTGGTGTTAATTTAGTCCTTGGTGTGACTTAATAGCCACCTTGTACCTGGAACGTCTGAAGTTAACTGTGCCTGTTATGGAATTGTGTCCTGCTAGAGAGTGCAGGAAATAACAAGTGGCTCTTAATTCCTGATTTCATTTCATCAGTTTCCATTTATTAATGTATGAATGATGTGTTCCCACTGACCATTCTGTTGTGGTGTTAAATCAGTACAGAAAGAAAAGTTGTGTGGATGTGCTTTATGCTTTGCTGAACATCATGTGAATACTGAACTGAATTTTTGTTCAGGCAGTTCTTGGATGTGACCGGTTTGGGAGTTCTCAACAGAAAACAATATGTAACTCTAGTTCTACTGTAATTAAAAGTAGCATATTAAAAGGAACAAACAAAAAAAGTTGTAGTACTTGTCCAGTGAGCATTGGCACTGTTGGATAAAAATCCTAAACAAACTACATTTCCTTTTATTTTTTTTTTTAAACTGAAGCATACTTTGCTGATTTCTAATGAGATATTTTCTGGTATTTTCTATTTTAAAAGACACCAGGTTCTCAAAAAGATATTGATGCCTGACAAAGTTCTGTCCAAATAGAGAAGTCACATAAAAATGTACAAAGATGCCATCAGAACAGTGGAAACTTACTTGGAATCCTTATTTTAAAAATGGTTTTCAACTGTATTTCCACTTCAAACTTTAGAAATAGTACAAAGTGAGGAAAAAAAATATCAAAAGAAATCAAAATGCTGAGGAAATTGTTGAAAGAGATGGCTTGAATATTTCAAAACTTTGCTGTAAATTTCAAAAATGACTTTTCTTATTTCAAAAATGAAAAGTATTTGAAATAAATCACCTACGTCACAAGGAAACAGAGTATTCCTGAGCAGTTTTAATTCTTCCTTGTTTGGGCTGTTGCTTCCTCAGCTGACTATTGACAGAAATAGCATTGCTCTTGTGTGATGGGAGGTGAGCTTTGTATATTCTGTGCCTCTGTCATCAAAAAGCCTGTGCTTTCTGTTGTTTAATATGTTTATTGGCAAGCATACAGAGCATACAGTACCAGTTAAGCAGTGCCTTTACAGTTGTTTTGTCTGTCACATAAAGTACTTCCTCCAGATCAAAGTGGAGCCTGGTGGAGAAACAATTTAGGGGAGATAAAGTACTGGCTGCCATCTGTAGAGCATCTTTTCTATAAATGACTCTTCAGTATTTGTGCTGTTAGTTAAGCAACTTTATTCCTGCCTGACCATTCTAAAGCAATATTGGAGGATCTATAGAAATATGCTAAGTACAAATTAATCTTTTACTCTCAGAAGTTATATGCAAAGCAGTGTAAAAGGAGTTTTTTGTAATGACTAATTTAAAATAAATAGTTGATGGGCTAGAAGATGCTTGCTAAACTGTGCAATATTTAAAGCATATTGAGGTAGAACATACAGTGTTGTATAAAGTGACCAGCAAGATCTTAGGGAACTCTATTTTTTCAGAAACTGACTCTGAGATTCTTCAAAAAATAGAATAAAGGCATGATTCAGAATCTAAAATTGTACTCTTTTTTTTTTGGTTTTGCTCATGTATTCTGAAATCCCTCCAACTGATTGTGTTTAATGGGCTTCTGATGCTTCATATTTGTATCTGCCTTTTATAGCTCTTATGTCTGCTGTTGCCTCTCTTTAGATCAAAGGCATAGGAAGAAAAGAAAAATGGTGACTGTCTGCAATCTTCGCTGTTTCCTTACACATTTGAGTATTTTTCTGCATGTTTCTACCTTACTCAGTGCAGCTTTTCCCCTTTATAATTCTGCAAGTCACTGTAGAGAATTCTTCACCACCCCAGGAATCCAAACCTTTCATACATTTATAAAGTTAGTAATAAAGATTCAAGACAAATATCATTTAGATTATAAACATTTTTGTTGCTTCTATTAAATTTTATTTGCTATCTGGATCTAAAGCTAGTAAAGTTTATATTTGAGTTTTCTTTTGGAACTCTCAAAACTGGACATGACTTTTTCTAAAAAAAAAATCACAGAATCACAGAATTACAGAATTGTAGGGGTTGGAAGGGACCTCCAGAGATCATCGAGTCCAACCCCCCTGCCAAAGCAGGTTCCCTACAGGAGGTCGCACAGGTCGGCATCCAGGCAGGTCTTGAACATCTCCAGAGAAGGAGACTCCACCACCTCCCTGGGCAGCCTGTTCCAGTGCTCCGTCACCTCACTGTAAAGAAGTTCTTGCGCATTACCTCATTATCACAGCTACAAGCACTGATGATTTTGTTAAACTGCTAAACATGAGAAACAGTGACTTGCTTGAGGAATACCAGCCTGCTTCCACATAGGAATATGTTAAATTCCAGAGTCCTTGGGAGTAATGCTGGACGTCTCCTTATCCACGATGGCAATGCAATTCCCAGACAGTGTGTGGATTAGTATCATATAAGCACTTAATATCTTCTGAATTTCATTCATTATCTTTGGGAAAAGGTTATTGCCATTGCCAGTTGTAGAAGTATTTAGCATATGTGAACTTGGAGCAAGTGATTTTTTAGATTGTATGGTTCTTTTTGCTGGCGTACATTAAGTCCAACAGAATCTGAGAGATCTGACTTCGGCATGAATTTACACTAGCTGCTGGTAGCTGTGGCTGCAGTTCTTGTATAAAGTCACCTTATTTTGCTGTGGGAATTGTAATGAACTTCTCCATTGTGCCATGATGTCTTTCCTTTCCTCTCATGCCAAGCCTCTCCCTCATCCACAGGTTTGGCTTCAGATTACAGCAATATTTTTATTAAAGCAATGTAAGGCTTTTGATGCTATAATTATTTTTGATAACTATAGCTGAATATCACTTTCATTAATCTGCCAGTGACAATCCTTGTGGAGTTTAGATAGTAAAGGGATACTCTGAAGTTGTTTGGGTTTAGAAGAGGTAATTTAAGTGAAATTATTTATCACCTAAATTCTGTTCGAAGCTGCAAACTTCACAGGGAAAAAAATCATTGTGCAACTTAGACTAGACTTTGAAAATGGTGGTTTTCCTCTGATTTTCAGTATCTACATTGTAACAAGTATTGAGGGAGGAAAAAGGATGAACAAATCGATGTAATTGTAGAGCACTGCATCTTTTTCAAGAAACGTATAAACCTTCTGAAGAGTTATTTCAGTGGAGCAGTTCATTTTGCAGAAAGTTGCAACTAGTTGGACAGACCTAAGAAAAGTGGTGGACTTTGATATCTATTACAGTGCAAGGCTTAAGTTACCTTCTAACTAAATACAGCAGTGTGTTTTAGACCTGACCTTGTTTTCGCTTTTACGTTGGGAAAGCCACTGATTATCAACACAGATGGTCTGATGCATCATGTCATGCTACTGACCTTGTGTTGGAACAGAGCTGAATCCTGCATTGTGAATGAGGATTTTTATGTTAAATAAAGCACTTAATTAGGAACAGATTTCAATATTTAATGACTGCATAGCGGTTTATTAAAATGTTTGCACTAGTGTTAATGATGTTAGGCAGTTTAAATACCAATGCATTTGTTAACCATAAAATACACTCACACCACTGTTGCATTGGATCTAAGCCTTACCTTCGTGGTGTTACAGAGGATTTCCAGCCTAGCAAAACTCTCTCATTCTTTGAGTGCTAGGGACAATGTTTGGAGAACTTAACGTGATTTAGGAAGAGGAATACAACTAGAGGGTACAAGAAGCAGCTGAATGATCCACTGATCTTTCTTGTGGGATTACTGCATCCTTAAGTTGGAAAAACTTAGTTAAAAATTCTGCTTCCAGTCTGACAATACATCATCCTTGCTATTTAGCATTTTGAGTGTTGAAGGCATCTGTAGAGACTTCCACATGCCTTAAGATGTACACATGTTCAAAATCTATCCCATTTTCTCCCTGAAAGCACAAAGAGTAGTTACTTTTTTTGAGTTTAGCATACCGAACTTATGCAGTTCACTACTTTTCAAGCAGAAATGCACAGATGCAATTTAATAAATGGCCTTTTAACTTGGAATTGGTGTGTTCTTCAAGGGTCTCTCTCTTTAAGCTGTGGGCCATAAACACAAACCACATTTTTTTTCCCCTGCAACATATATCTTGCCTTAGTGCATGGTGACATTTCTTAATTATTTTCATGCCATTGGCTTGGCTTGTTAAGTGCTAAAATGAAAAGACCACAACTTTCCTTTTTCTAAGATAAAAATGTTTCAACATTTCTCTTCTTTTCTAGGAGTTCATATAAGAATAATAAACAAATATCTCATCACTCTTTTCCTTTGGGGACTTTTCCTCCAGTTCAAAGAACAAGTACCATTCTTTTTTTTCTAAACCATTCTTCTTCTGAGGAAGTCATTGTGGTTTCAGTCTTGCATATAGTATTTTACATACACACTGAATGCTTCAGTCCTGTGAGAGATCTTAGCAATTTATACCTCCATCTGCAGTAAGTTATGACCACCTGCATCAGTTCAGTTGTGCTGTTGATGAGAGCCCTCCTCCATTCCTGCTATCTTCCCAGATTATCATTTATGGAGAGAGTCTAGATAGCACTTTTAGAAATGAAACTCGTGACCTTCCAGTGGAAATGTGGTTAATCAACAGCACTATCCCAGAAGACTGAGTTAAACATAAAGGAAAAAAAATGTGGTCTGTTGGCAATTAATTTGAGAGAAAGAAGCATCAATGTTTGTAATCTGAATGACCTTTTTCCAGGCTATTCAGATTGATCTGCTCTAGATCGTAGTTCCTCTCATGCTTAAAATTTTTGCATGTCCTGATGGCAGAACTGCTGGGCGATGCCTTTGTCAACAAGCTCAGTAAGAGCTGCTCATTCAGAGTTGTGCTTAAATCTACATTAACTGTATAGTTAAATTTAATTAAAATCTGATTGAAGCTTTTTGCTGCCAAAAGTTAAGATATTATAAAAAAAAAAAAAAAAAATCCCTAAAGCAAGAAGTAAGAAATTCAATGGAATTATTTTTTTTGGATAGCAGTAAAATTTCATCCATGAATTAATGAATGATTATTAAATTCAGCAATGCTAGAATTCTCTTTAGAATGGTAGGCAACATAAATGAATCTTAGAATCTTGCTATTCTACTCTTGTGCTATTATGTAAAAGTAGGACAGCAAAGTTTCCTGGCTTAGTCCTTTGCAGCTTTCATTTTTGAAAAAAACTTTAGGTCTGAATAGGCTGGCTTTGAAATACCCATAATGATATAGCTAGTTTAAACTCCAGAAAGCTAGAGTGCTGTGTTTAAACTCTATCAAGCAGAGGAGAAGCAGCAATTCTATTGCAGGGAGAAATTAGATTAGTTTTGTTAACTGAATGTGATTTTCAGTTTGTTTGCTTAAATAATTTCTCTGCAATTAGAACAATTCTTTACTCTGTGTAAAGACTGGATTCTCTTACTGCTTTACCTTGTTGCAATAAAGTTAAGAGCTTAAGTTGAGGTGCTCTGATTTTTTTTTTGTTGTTATTTCTCTAAAAGCAGCAATAAAATATTTGACTTATCTCACCTCATTGGGACAGGTTATTTTGCAGATATATAAATCACTGTTGTATCCAGGTGCATCTGGAAGGATGAAGTCTTACAATTCACTTGCAGCTGTGCTAATATTTCCTCACCTCCTTTTTCAGAAACAGAATTGTGGATAATGCTTTGTGGATAACTTAAGCCGAGACATTTGGGAAATTGATTTAACTCTGTTAAAAGGAATAAGAGAATGACACAGTTGTTTCATTATCCTATAGACATTTGGTATATTATACAAATTGTTGCACAACTTGGAGCAAATTCATATTTTCACTGTCCATTTACTCCTAATAGTATGGCTAATCATTAAAGTCATTAAATATTTTCCTTATTTATACTAGTCCTGTCGTGAGATCTCAGCTTGATTTCCAGACCTTGCAGATTAGTAGAAGGTTATTGAGGTATGTATGAATTACTTCGGAAGTCTAATTAATTTTTCCTGCTGAAATTGTAGGGCATGCTGCAGTGCTGAAACTGAGAAGCACTTCACAGCAGATAACATATTTTAACTCCTTTCTATGTGCAAATATTTCAGACGTTTCTTCCTGCAATTTGCTTGCCTGCTTTTTCATGTTATTTAGTCAGTTGTGCGTGAATGAGTTCAGACCAGCAGATTTTTAACAATCTGCTCTGAGTTAGATCACTTTGATAATGCGTTTGTTTTTCTTTTTTTCTTTTTTTTCCCCGTTAATACTGCCTGGCAATCTGCTCTTTTCTAATTCAGTGCTGCAAATGCTTTAGTACAGGAGGGTTTTGTTCTATCAGACGAAGGGAGGAAGAATGGCAAAAAGTAGTAGGATATGTTCATCTTGGAAGCTTGAAGTTAAGCTCTCTTCTTGGCCTTGCCATAAGTAAAAGCACTAGGCATATGAACCCAGCACTCAGAATGTCCTGATCCTTTTCTGGCCGACAAAGGAAAACACAACTTTGGTTTACAGTCTTTCAGAGAACTTTATATCCTTTTCCCTGTTGTCATGTTTATGCTATTTGTTTGTACGTGCAGTCATTCGCATGAACCTGTTTGGAAGACTTGTCTGGTCTTTATCTAGTTTATTTATTTCCCCTGAGTGCTTGAACTTATGGGCACAGTTTTTTTAATCTCTGTAGTCCCAGATCAGCAGCAAACTGTTTGACATAAATGCTTTTTTGAATGCTGCTTTACTGAGAATAACCCATGTATTTTTAAGTGCCTTTTCTCCTATCTCAAACTGACTGAAACAGATTTCTTGGGACTACGAACAACCTGAAATGAATTCACTTACCTTCTTCTTTATAGGCTGTGTTGCAATGCTTTTATTTGACATAGTAGTTCCTTCTCCACTGCTTACGAGAATGTTTGCACTTTCCAATTTTTATGTAGACATGCTAATGGAAGTTAAAAATAATTGACACTAATGGGAGGTAGTGGCAATAAAAATAAAAGGTTCAGTGTGAGTAATATTTTGGCCTAGTAAATTTTGAGAGCATCATGGATTGGGTTGGAAAGGAGCTTAAAAACCATCCAGTTCCAAACCTCCTAGTAAAGGTAGGGACATTCCCACTAAACCAGGTTGCTTGAAGCCCCATCCAGTCTAGCCTTGAGCACATCTAGGCGAAGAGCATCCATAGCTTCCCAGGCAACCTGTTTATTGTCACACTACTCTCACTGTGAAGATTTTCCTTTTTGTCTCTAATCTAAATCTTCTCCTTATTTGCTTGTTTTAAGTTTAAAAATGGTTGTTATACGTCGTGACAAAGAGATGCTCCCCATCTTTCTTGCAGGTTCCCACTGGAGCCTCCTCTTGTCTGGGCTGAATAACCCTGACTTTCTCAGACTTTCTTTATGGGGGTGGTGCTTCAGCTTTCTGATCATGTTTGTGGCCCTCCTTTGGACTTGGTTGTACAGGGAGGGGGTGAGTCCATGTCTTCTGCTGAGGGACATGCTGAACACAGTACTCCAGGTGGGGTCTTATGAGAGTAGACAGGGAGAATCATTTCCTTGGACCTGTCAGCTATGTTGCTTTTGATGCAGTCCCAAGCATGGCTGGCTTTCTGTGTTGTGACCGTTACAATGCTAGCTCATAAATTTTCATCCACTAGTACCCTCAAGTCCTTCTCTACAAGACTGCTCTCTATGCATTAGCTGTCCATCCTGTATTCATGTTTGGGATTGTCCTGATCTAGGTGCTGCAACTTGCATTTAGCCTTGTTGAACCATGTGGTGTTCATGTGAGCTCACCTTGAGTGTGTCAAGGTTCGTCTGGATGGCATTCCTTTCCCCCCAGTATGCTGACCACACCACTCTGAATTTTAGATTATGCCTGAGGGCTACATCTCTTGCTAAAATCTTAGAGCTAAAAAGAATGCAAGTATTCAAACAAGCCTCTTGAACTAAGCTGAGAAGTACCAACAGAGGAAAGAAGTAATTAAGTTGTGAAAGGTCTTGAAGAGACCTTGGATGTTAGGTGGAACAGTACAGGATAGTGGGTACAGAAATTTTACTGGCATCATGGGGCTGTATCTTTTGAATGGATGTTTAATGTGTTCTACAGAATGATAGTGTTAGTAATTGCTCGAGGTGCTACCTGACGAGGAAACACTGGAACAGAAATGTCACCATTTTCATATTGTGATTCTGAAGCCTTTTCCAGTTCAGAGTTTAGTGGCTTGGCATATACCTTGGGGAAAGTGTTGTGGTCAGTTCTGTTAGAAGTCACTCTTGATGCAGATAGAATCGTAGTGTGAAAATTGGAATTTTTGGACTACCCCACAGAGACCACATCATTGGTTAGAGGAAAAAATGGATGAAAGCTACGTTTATAGAATTTTGATTACAATGACCATTTTATCTCAAATAGCTTACAGTGTAAATACACTGTCCAGAAAAGTTCTGTTTCCATTTTGTAGAGCAGAAATAGATGTTCAGAATGAGGAGGTTTGCATTGGAAGTTCATGCAGAAAAGTGGTGGCTCAGCTGGGAATGGAGCTCTGCCTTCTTAGACTGAAGTTTTAACTGCCAGACGGCTCCCAGTGTCTGCAGATCCTCCACTGATGTGGATAAACACTAT
Source organism: Lagopus leucura (assembly GCF_019238085.1). Classification (NCBI taxonomy): domain Eukaryota; kingdom Metazoa; phylum Chordata; class Aves; order Galliformes; family Phasianidae; genus Lagopus; species Lagopus leucura. Next base: position 8,281,234 of record NW_024962274.1, read on the forward strand.
GACATGAAATACATTCAGCTGATTTACATCAGTTGGAAATGACCTTTTAGAAGAAGATGAGAAAACTTCAGAGTTTGATTATCTATTTCAAATATATTTTGATTTCTCAGTGCTTCTTAATCCAAAAGAGAGCATGTCTGTTGTGGATAAAAATCAATCTTGCTTCATTCTCTATTTGCTCTATAGAGTAATAAGGTTATGTGGAGAGAATACTACTTTTATTTATTTATTTAATGTCCTGATTTTCTGGGATGTACTTGGGTTCTATGCCTGTGCTGTGTACTGCTGGCATCTGTTTAACCCCATTAAGCTTGTATCTTATATAAAGGCACACTGTATGTCATTAAGGGCTGGGGAAAAAATGAATCAAAACATTGCAAAATTAATCGCATAACTATGAAAGATGAATAGAATTGATAACAGAAGACACAATGTGAAAAGTTAGTGAAGAAAAAGGTGATAGAATATATTTCTGAGGAGGTGACACTTAGATTTTTATCTGTATCATTAAGAGAGAATTGCTGTTACTTTTTACAATTTGATAATATGGAGGCTCAACTATATTGTGTAAGTTGTTCATAACTTTGAAAATGCTGTAAATAATTTTGAACTAGAAGGGCTGCCATATATATGTAGTTTCTCTGAAAGTAGTGCCTCCTACTAGTTTCCAAGGAAAATAGAATAGATACAAAGAGCACGATAACCTTATTTGACCAATGTGTAGTAGCTGATAATTTGCTCTATTTTTCGACACAGTCACCACCATTAGCTGTGCATCTTTACTGGTGATGAACAAGAATCTGCATGCTGTGCTTGTAAAAATCTGCACCAGCAGAGGTGACCTATGGTTGCCACTACTGAAATGCAGCACATTCACTGTTTAGTCTCCAGAAACGTTCAACAAACATTGAATGTCAATGGGTGCAAAATTTTCTGCATGGAGATCAATGACACACCTATGCTTCATCTGCACTTCCACATCAAATGCTGTTTTGTCAGACTGCTCCTCTGCTGCCATCTGTCTCACAGCAACAAAATGTAACAATATTGGTGGGAAGACTTAGCCTCTGCTGCTGTACCACCATCATCCACCTCTGACAGTCCAACATAATAAAATAGGAGGCATTACTTTTGGAGCAGCCCATGTATTTTGCAGTCATTTGTGATTTATAGAATTATTTTAGAGCGGTAGTCGAGAAAGGAGCAGAGTAAATTCCAACTGAATTGTGGGGGAGGGAGAAGGCTTTCTTTTTTTTTTTTTTTAATGTTAATAATAACTACCATCCCCATGCCATTTCTGGTGAACTCTTGAATCTTTTTCTTCTGGGAGCGATATTTTTGTGGCATTTTGACATGTTAAGCTGATTCTTCACCCGACATTTCATTAACTCATTGGCCTTGATTTTTTCCTTACAGGGATGAAAATTGAGAGCAGCATGCTGGTGTGCAGCTAGTGTGAGTGAGACTGGGTTTGAATTCAGTGACAGGATCTTCCCCTCAGTCCTATTGCTCAAAGCATGCTAATGTGTCTTTTGGGACTTAGACTGCAGCTAGGGGGTGGCTAATAATATGACCTGGGTAATCTTCACCCTTGTGTTAACAACTGTGCTATTCTAGCCTTAAGCTCTTGCACAAGAAAGTGGTGAAGCTGAGAATTGATTTGGCTTGAAAAGAGGCTGGCAAAGTCCCCTTCTTTATTTTCAGCTAAATCATTTTCAGTGCCGGCTTGTTGGATGGCTGTCAGATGCTTATAGTGGTCTGGTACAATGGGTAAAAGCTGGCAGCAGGGATGTGAGATTGTCATTATTTTATGCTAGCACTGCTGTCAAGAAGTTATTGTGAAAAAGGAGGAGGTGTCTTGTGATGCTTTCCTTGTATTGTTACTGCTAGGTGCCAGGACAATCCCATAGTATGCTTTTAAGCTAAGTGGGAAATTCTTCTCTGGTCTGGAAACCTCAGAAATCTTCCTCCTTTCTGTTTTTGAAATTATTTTTAACAAATACAGATTTTTTTCCCTCTAATCTTAACCACTTGTATAATTATTTCCTAAGTGTAATTTTTCTCCATATTTCTGTGCTTATCCTCTCTGATATTTTGCAGATGCTCATAAGACATTCAGGGAACGTGAACAGATTCTCTGTTGTGGAGGAAAACAATGCACGTAGCTGTTGTGTTATATACTTCAGGGATTACCTAAGTAGGTCAGTCCTGGATGGAGTTGGGAGAATAAATTCAATTTCTAGTGAGGAAAAAAATACTTCTTTCTGAGAGCTTGAATAGGATGGAAATTAGAGTTTTTTTGCTTTCCCAGATACATGTTGGCATCAGACTGGAAGATGTATTAAACCTTTCTTTAAAAGTTTCTGGAGACTTGAAGAGGTGTGATCCTCTTTTTCTCCAGTGTTAGGTCAGTGTAGTTGAACAGCAGATGGATGACACTGCACTTACCTAAAACTGGAATAACATAAAGGAGAAGGAGCATTCTGCAATTTAAAAAAAATATATTATTTTTTTATTAGAGACTATTCACTGTGTGTGACTGACCAGAATCAAGGCTAATTGAATCCATCTAAAACTTGAGCTATGGGTGGTTTCCAGTTGCATACTCAGTTTCTGTTCTAAAGAACAGAATTCCCATTCTGACTTGCATTGGTAATAGAATAACTCTGTTATAGGAATTCCCATAAATATATATGTATTTTTAATCCTTCAATAAATACTGTCTTTGCCCTTGATTCCTGCATTGTCTTGAAAGGGGGAGGATTACACAGTTAGGAAGGGGGCTACAGAGTTTGGCAATACCACAAAATGGGAAGCATTCAAATAAAAACAAACATTATCAAGATTTCTGGCTCCATTCAGAATAAGGCAGAATTTTGTTCACTGCAGATTGCTTCTCACTCAGATGCTCTGCCAGCAGACAAAATTGGATTTTTTTTTTTACAGCAGCCAAAGTATTGTATTTACATTATCTGAGTGCGTAATTAAGCCATTAAGCTGAAAGTTTCCAGATTTGAGTGTACACAGAGAATGTCTGAAAAGAATTAGGAGGTTCATGCAGTGTTAAGACACTATAGGCTGATGGTGCCATCAGAACGGTCTGAGCTCTGCCAAAAGGCTTTTACAGGTGATGCAGGAATATCAGACACTGCTGTTTCTTCTGTCTTTCTCTGACCTGCAGGAGACAGCATACATTGCGATTACAGGTGGAGCTTGTTTTTGCACTGGACCATTTGAACATGTAAATAACTCACTTTTTAAAGCTCTAGGAAACGGCAAATATGGCACGGTATCAGCTGTGTTGTGCAGAGTTGCAACTCTGTGTATGTAGTTGTGTTTTTGAATCGTAGTTATTTATCTATTCTTGCTGCTGCTTGTGGCCTTTACCACCACCTGGACTGACTGAAAGTCTCTTTCTTCTCTCTGTCTTTGATAGTTCTCTGGAAATGCCCTAAGGAGGGAGGAAGGGAATTAAAATCAGGAGGATGGAAGCTAGGAGAAAAGTTCAGAAAATAGCAGCTTCCTTCTACTTTCAAAACTCTGTAATGTTGGTCAGTATTGTCATTTACGGCTCAGGTGGTGAGAGAGGATTGCTAGACTTATGAAGGGCTTGCAATTTCATTTGACAGAAATTAGAAATCAAGATTTTGTGGAGAGTTAAAGATATGAGTTGGAAAAGTCAGAATACTGTCTAGAAAGGAAAGGTGGAAGTTCAACACTTAAGCAGAATTAATCAACTGCTTCAGTATTGGATATTGGAATGTGGGTCAATACCAATTCTGAGGTGCCTGTGTGTCCCCCTTTCTTCCATCAGATGCCCACCTGGTGAATATTTTTCATCTTTCCTGCCCCAGTGCAGTTGAACCCTCTGCCTCCTAGATTTTCTTATCTGTCTTTTGAACACAAATGAAACTTTCATGAGCGCTTGTTCAGAATAGCCACACAGTCAATATGTGCCATGAATTTGAGCTCAGAGTCTGCGCTTACCAAGTCCTACCTACTGTCTCCATAGAGACACTGTCCTTCTTGACTTAGAAATGAGATTTTGAAAGGAACTCAGTACAGTTTGGCCCCATAAACCTCTGTTATAGTTTAGAAAAGCCCACACCCAAATGGATAAAGTATTTTTTAAGATGGATGCGTTTCTTTTCAGCTGCTTTTTCTGGATATTTTAGGAGGCATTCGATTGAAAATAATGGTTGTGTTATTTGAAACAGCTAAGAGACCAAAGTGGAGGGAAGCAAGATAAACAGATATCCAGGGAACCAGTGATAAGTTCAAGAAATAAATGTGAATTAGGGCATCTTGACTGATTTTTTTTTTTAAATCAAAGAGAGAATTACATATATTTAAAAACAGTATTCTTTTTTCTTAACTGTAGTGCTTATTCTTTGTTTCTTATGTTAGAACAATTAGAAAAAAATAAGTATTGTTACGAGCAGATGCACTTGCTAATAAGTGGCTTAGCCTAGCTTCCACTGGATAAAAGGAGAGATTTCTATTGATTTCAGTGGGAAATGAATTAAGTCCATTTTCTCTGAACTTGGCACCAGTTTTTACTACTTCCAGCCATTGTTTAAGAGACAGTAAGTAATAGAAAAGATGTGAATTAATCTCTGATCAAGTTGCTCAAAATGTGCTTTGAGCCCTTATCCAAATTAGCTTCAAGTTTGTATAAACTGTCCAACATACCAAATCTTTGTAGTACAGCCTTTTTTTTTTTCATGCTAATATTTTGAACTGTGTTATTTACTTCACCTTTCCATCTGGATCTTCAGGCTCTATTGGTTCCCAGTTTGCTTGTGGCATCAACTGCTTGTGCTGTTCGGCTTGGGGATGTGACTCGCATTGTGCCCAGCAATGGGCTTAATAAGTGCCATATGCCCTGATGATGTTTCCCTATCCAGGCCAGCCCTATTCTTTCATTTGGATGATCTAGTTTTCTTCTCTAGCAGACTGCTGACTTGAAAATATCCATGAAAATAGTCTCTTTCTAGTGAGCACCAGCAATGGAGCACCAGCAATTTCCTCTAACAGCTGGCCATATGTCATTGTAAAATTGTAAATGCTCAAAACTTTTGCTCCCATTCCCAGGGGTTCCCCCATTAAAATAATTTTGCATTCAATACCTGCCAAAAAGACCTGTAAGTGAGCCAGCAAACCAGCAGATTATGCATAACCATGAATTCTGAGTGGGACTGAGGGGCAGAGATTGAATTTTTAGCTGAAAAAAATGGGCCTTTCATGGGAAACAAAAAAACTGAGTACCAAGTGCTCTGTGGGACCCTTGTATTGAACTGTAGCTCACAATTAACACCTCTACTTTTCTCTCACCATGGGAATAGAAATCCTTCAAAAAGTTGATTGTACTAAGATTTGCCATCCACAGTTTGGAGATCTCTTCTTCCAGTCAGATCCTCTTATTTTCTATTTCTGGGTGCAGAATAAGTCATTGTGACTTTCAGTTTAAAAAGGAGCTGGGTATTAAATGTACTATTCCAGTCTTTTCCCTAAGTTTGTAACCAATGGATCTACAGTTTTAATCCTTTCAGTTTTACAGATCTGCAGAAATAAGTAATGGGAGAAAAGCCTCTTGCATATTTTCACCTTTAAGTGCCCAACTTTTCAGGGTTACAAACAGACCATTCATGTAGTATAGTAGATGCTGTGGTCTTTCATCCATCATGACAAGGATGGAAAAAAAATTCAATTACATATTTGCAATTTTGTTTTCTAAATTTGCATATTTTTTGTAAGAACTGAAACTGTTCTTCTGTAATGTTTGTTATATGATTCTTTCAGTTTTTAATGATCATTAAGTGTATATCTTCTATTTTCCTTCTATAATTTACGCTGGTGAACATCGTAACTAAATATTTTCCTTCTTACATGATTCAGTGATTCAGTGGCATATATTAGCTTGCATTTCCAGTAACAGACCATTTCTTTTAAACAGTTTATCTTCTTTCATTTCTCAGATGATAACTTGACCTATTCCTCAGTTATTTTCAGCTGATGTTGAGATGTAGTGTCAGGGTTTTTTTTTTAATTGGAATAATTATACTTTACTGTTAAAGGATTTCATGTAATAGGTAGTTACAGTTTTGTTTGACAGGCAGAGAGTTCTTCCTATCATTTTACTACTGAAATTCATTTAATGTACTGTGTTGTTTTTTGAGGTATACATACTTAAGCATTTGTTAACAGGGAGTTGTGAAGCAAGAGATAATCAAATCTTACTTCAGTATTCTGACATTTTTTAGAACTGACACCTGTATATAAAATAGAATATTTTGCTGGTTGGTATAATGGAAATATTAAAATATTTCAAAACATGAAGCTCAAGGCTACCAGTAGCTGTCAGTTTAGGCTTAACAGATGCTCCTTGTAGATGTGTTTTCAGTGGGATTCCATAGTAGAGAACATGAAAGTAAAGTGACCCAAACTAAGGAAAGGCAAGGCAATCCTTTCTCTTATTTCTGCTGGATTTGTTCTGCTTTCATTTCTGGAGAGACAGAAAACCAGCAAAGAAAGTAACTCCTATTCTCCTCCTGATAATCAGCCTATAAAACCAGTAGCTAGAAGCATAAAAAACAGTTGTATAACTGCAGAGAGGTCTGGAAACTGAAATCTATGGTGATATATGATGGAATATTAAGTGATGGCTTTATTGGTGATATATTTTCTCTTCCTTGACATAACTCAGGAAGAAAATATGAAGGCCAAAAATAATAAAAAAATAGGCTTTAGATGTACTTTTTTTCCTTGAAGTGGAATTATAGATAGAATTAAATATGTGTATAAATGCGTTCCAAGATTTTTGACAGCAAAAGGTTTTTGAATTTAATATCATTCTTTAAGCAAATGAAGGAAATATGCCAATATCATATCTGTCCAAAATATGAAAAAAGTTGCATATTTCAACTAGATACAGATAGCAATCTAGATTAATGTATTTTAGACTTCGTGGTTGACATATTTTACTTTTCGTTCTAATTCACCATACTTGAGTGGTGTTCTAAACTCTGACGTAGCCCATGGTTGAAGTCTGGAGAACTTGGTACAGTTCCTCTCATGTTATAAAAACTGAAGGAAGATTTTAGTAACACTTCTCCTGAGTAATTCTTAGATTAGAGAAACATTGAAGGTTGAGGAGTGTACTCAAGTATCTCGAATGCTTGCAGCACTGCTACCCCCAAAACAAGAGGAAATTAAGGAAAGATTCTCATGTTATTAATTTAAGAAATACATAAAAATTGAGCAGAATTTGCTCAAAAACATTACTTGCAAATTGTCTCTTCACAACCGAGCAGGTAAAAGCTAAGAAAAAGATCCAGTCTGTCTTCTGTGGTTGTTATTGAAAATTTTGTTGGAGGCATTCATAATTAATGCTGTGTTTTAGGATAAGTGACTGTTCAATGACCCTTGAATAGTTCCTGACTCTCGTAGTGATAGTACTCTCAGCTCTTGAGCTGCATGTAAATTAATTAATTAATTTTAACTCCCGAAGGTTTACCTTTCCTCTCGAGAGGGGCAAAGAATGATTGCTCTTAAGCAGTATTACTGCTTCTCCAGGTATGTGGTATGTGGGGGAAGTGAAAATTTGGCAAGTGTTACCTTCCTCATGTCATCATGGTGCTATTGGTGACATCCGTTTCCTTTACTGATAGTGAGGCTGCCTTTGCCTTTAAGAGAAGTTTTTGAACAGTATTGTTTTCTCAGCATTATGTTTGGTGATTTGTGTATCTTCAGTGAGGTTCAGCTGCCCTACCCTTTCACGCTTCTCTTAAAAGCTGAGGTAAAGAGTTATTTTGAAGTTGGACCTTCAGATAGTCGTGTGACCCTCACAACTGGGATTTTTAAGGAAAACACCCAAAGCAATGAAAATGTTGGTAAAATTGTGGGTGCTGGCAATGTTGTACTGTCTATACATTTTTTAATACACCAGCAGGTAATACTGAAGTCCTTGTTACAGTATAGTGGTGCTTAGAAATATGGTACAAACCACCATTTCTGAAGGGGACTGAGCCTGTCTAGTTGCTCCATATCAGATTACAAAGCTTAGTCATAGCTACTGGCTTTAACTCCTTTTTAAACAGTAAATTGCAGATGAACTGAATCACCTCTCATGTGAATTTTTATTCCATTTAGCAATACAGAGAGTGCTGTATATATACATATATATATGTATATGTATATTTGTCAGCTATATGTAGGAATAACTGCATGCACCGGTGCAGGTTGGGGGATGAGCTGCTGGAGAGGAGCTCTGCAGAGAGGGACCTGGGTGTTCTGGTGGACGACAGGTTGGCCATGAGCCAGCAGTGTGCCCTTGTGGCCAAAAAGGCCAATGGCATCCTGGGGTGCATTAAAAAGAGCATGACCAGCAGGTCGAGGGAGGTGATCCTCCCCCTTTACTCTGCCCTGGTAAGGCCTCATCTGAAGTACTGTGTCCAGTTCTGGGCTCCCCAGTACAAAAAAGACAGGGATCTCTTGGAAAGAGTCCAGCGGAGGGCCACAAAGATGGTGAAGGGCCTGGAGCATCTCTCCTATGAGGAAAGGCTGAGTGAACTGGGTCTGTTCAGCCTTGAGAAGAGAAGACTGAGAGGGGACCTGATCCAGGTCTATAAATATCTAAGGTGTTGCGAGGCAGAGCAGTGAGGCCAGGCTCTTTTCAGCAGACAGGACAAAGGGAAATGGCCATAAACTGCAGCATAGGAAGTTCCGCACAAATGTGCGCAAGAACTTCTTTAGGTGAGGTGACGGAGCACTGGAACAGGCTGCCCAGGGAGGTGGTGGAGTCTCCTTCTCTGGAGATATTCAAGACCCACCTGGGCACCAACTTGTGCGACCTGGTGTAGGGAACCTTCTTTGGTGGGAGGTTGGACTCGATGATCTCTGGAGGTCCCTTCCAAACCGTTGATTCTGTGATTTCATTGAGTAAGAAGCAGGATTTTCTGTAAAAATTCCCAGAGGGTGATATAATTTTTTTTTTTCTTCTAAATGTAATACTTGAGATCTTTCATATTTTTATAACCTGCAAGTATTTTGTAACCTTTAGAAAATAGGGAGTAATTCAAGAAAATTCGGATGGATGTAGTTTCCTGGTCATGGATCTTTTCATAATCCCTACCATCAGTAGCTGTCACATGACAACCCGAATGAAGGCTTTCCCTAGGTATACTGAAGAACTCTTCATGCTTCCATGTGGTGGTCATTCATGCGGCTTACTCAGAAATGAATAAAGCAGCTGAGAAAAAAATAACATCTTTATAGCTGCAAGTAGATGTTTGGGCATAGTGATATTCCCATGTATTTAGTATAACTGAGGTCTGAATCTTCTGAATTTGTCATTAAGGGAATGGAAAAAAAAATGCCAACAGCTCTGAAAAAGTGGATAAGGTGGTACGGATACAAGGAATGGCTCCTGAGCTATCACTTGTAACACTTTGTCTCTGTGAGTTCTGCTTTTCCAGTAATGGCAAGCATTTGTTTTGTTTCTTTATACTCAGTCAATAACCACAAACAAACCCAAAAGTTCTGCTTTGGCATTGCCTGATACCTCTTCTCAACAGTACTCTTGCTTCATACTGAAGGGTGCCCAGAATTCAGCATGACAGTAGGGTTGTTTTTGTTCACTTCAGAAACCCTGTTTTTCTTCCAGAAGATGGAAGGAAGTTATTGATTTCCTCCTAGGCAGACAGTAAAAGACTGAATAGATTTTGCCCTTTGGCACTGGTGTCCTTAAAGACCTCAAGCAAAATTTATAGAGCACATTAGCAGTTTTGTTTACTTTGTTGTCCTGAAAAAGATTTAGATTATATGATAACACTTATGTGAACGAGACCTATACTGAAGAGCTTGCTATTCTGTGAGGACAGGCAAAAATGAGTATATATCTGTGGAACAGTAAGTGATGTTAAAAAGCACTTCCCTTCAAAGAGTCACAGTGTTTCTTTGTTCTTTTTCTTACATGTTTCCTGTATTTTCTCTTCCTTTAATTAGACTCTGGTCTTTCCTATTTTCTTCAGTAATGATAATAATACTTCAAAAAGACTTTTTGCTTAGGAATCACTGAACATTTAGCCAAATGCTAATTAAATCTCATAATATTGCTTGTCAGATTGGGGCAAATATTTATGATACCTGCATATTAAGAGCAGCATTTTTGTACATAGCATCAGTAATTACGTTATTTCATCCTTGTTTCCATTCATTGTTCAAAATGGACAAAGCTACTGAGGATGGGAATTTATTCAGTTTTATTTGTGATTAGTTCTTAAGCTGAGAAAAGCCTCAATTTCAGTCAGCTGCAGCTCTGGCTTCCAGAGGTTCAGGATGAAATCAGATGAAGGTATTTCCTATGAGAAATTCCACATTTTTGAAAGCATCCTGGAGAAAGTTTCCTCAAGATTTTAATTCTGCAGAATTTTTCTGCCTTAACTTTATGGATGAGAGATGTGAACAGTTTTCATGGTGTTAAAATCTGGTGTCCAGCCACATCTCATTTCTGTCCCTTGTGAAGGCTTTAGTACAATTGTGAGGATCATCAGGAATGAATCTCATACAACTTCCCTCTGTGGATTGCACCACTCCTCAAGTTGGGAGGCACAACGTGAGTCAGCCACTAGCATAAATGTATTTTCAGGGGGGATGGAGTGTGTGTGTCTGCTGGTGGTAGTGGAAAAACTTTTGAGCAGTTGACAAACCAGCTGATATGAGGTAGAACAGGGCAGCTTTTTCCTGGCCAACTTTGTTATAACCTTTCTCCTCTGCAAGCATATTTCAAGGAAACGTGAGAGAACTCAGGTGAGCAGATCATGGCATTTAGAGGAGATGTGATAGCTGTCAGGTTATCTTAGTGGTATTTTCAAAAACCTTAAAATCCATTCATGACTTAATCTTAGATCATCTCTGTCCCTGTAGGCATCTGTCAGATGATGTTCAAAATGGACCAAGAGGTTCATGTGTGCTCTGTGAAAAAGTTTCTGAGTACTTATAGACAGGATTTTTCTGTCATGGAACTAATTAAATCAATATTGCAAGCTCCTAAATAACGTCAAACAACAGTAGTTGTATGTAAAGCAGGACATTAATCAGACGTATTTCTAAGACATGCTGGCAGTCTTCTCACTGATACTTTTTCCTCTTCACCCCTGAGGTCATATTTTGTCTGTATGTTTTGCTGAGTGCTTTATAAGAACTCTATAAATATAAAGTTATAAATGTTTGCATTTTCCTTGATTAAAAATGCCATGTAAATGTATTTAAAATGATATGCAAATTATGCAAACGCTTCAGGTATATTTTTTTCAGCGAGATCCTATGCATTGTAGAAGGTTCTTAACAGAGCAAGGAATAAAAAAATAATAAATGTCAAGTCATTACTGAAAGCAAGAGGACCATGAAGGGATCCTCTTACAATTATAAAATGGTTTTAGAAAGAGGAGGGAAGATACAGTGGTCAGATTTCACTATTTTGTGGTGACTACCCTGAGGAATTATCTATATTCTTGTGTCATTTACCTTTTACAAGGCTTGCTTCAGGACAGCGTGCCATAATTGCCTACTAGTTAAGGCTTACCTGTTAAAATCCCAGGTATTTCTATGATAGAACTAACAGGAATATTTTTTTTTCTTTTGAAACACCAGAGTCAGCAACTTTCATTGAAAGAATTCATGGTTTCAGTGGTTTCTTGTCTGGATTTTGACACATCAATTTGGTGGAACATTAAGTTGTGATAGGAGCATTTATGTTGCAATTATAAACACCCGCTTGTAAAATAAGAAGGTCATTTCAGAATGTTCTACACTATTTATAGAACTGTATTCATGGAGAGAAGCCTACAAATTATCTGTTAGCATAGGGCTTTAAGATTTCAAGTCTCTGCACTTTCTGCTTTCTTGATATCATACTTAGGTTCTCTTTGACTCCAGGTTTTCTTGTTTTCTCTCAAGTGTGTCCATTCACATATGAGAATGTGTGTGTATACATGTATGTCACTGTGAACATAATGAAAGGAGGTGACTCTTCCCTTCTTGATTCTTTAAGTAATGGAAAAAAGGCACTGCTGATTCACACCATATAGATGATAACCTGGATTGCCTTAATATATTTCCATATAAGAACACAGTAGGAGGAGTTTTTCTGGTCCATTCTGCATATTCTATACCTGTTCTTTTAGCTTAACTGGCTTTAGAGCTGCTTTTGGTCACTATTTTGGCATCAGGCTCATGCTACTCAGCCAATTTCACGCTGGTTTGCTGGAGACAGGAACAGGGGCTTGGATTGAAGTTGTCTAGAGGCACTTCCTTGTTAATTAAGAAATCAAAATTTGTTTAAGCATTCCAGACTAGCACAGAAAATTCTCATCAGTGTAAAACTTGCTGAAGGAAGCTGTGTTAGAGGAGGGCTAGGTAACTATAAAACACTTCCCATTGAGAGGTTGGTTAGACACTGGAACAGGCTCCCCATGGCAGCGTGGTCACAGCACCAAGCTGATGGAGTTCAAGGAGCATGGGGACAGTGCTCGTGGAAACATGGTTTTGTTTTTGGGTGGACTTGAGGATCCTTGTGTGACCTATCCAACTCAAGATATTCTGTAGTTCTATAAGTTTAAGTCATTTATGGATAAGGCAGCTGAACAACAGAATAAAATACTTCATCAAGTGCCTTTATTTAATCAGAACTGCAGTCCTGATTTTAACTTTTGCGTGTTCATTCTTTTATCCCACCACAGTGGTAAATGCCGTCACTGCAGTGCTAAGAAAAACGAATATATTTATTTTCTAGGTCTGGAAGATTTAGAAAGGGTAGATGTGATCTTTTATTTAATCTATACCTATATTTAAGATACACATAATATAAAATATCACATAAGACAAATATATATGTACTAAATATATATATATACATATATATAAAAACATGTATATTTTTTGTCCAGAGAAAAAGTGTCAGCAATTCTGAGATGCAACAGGACAAGTCAGATAGAATGTGCCTTGGAGTCAATCAAATTCCGTGGCAATGGGATGCACGAGTTGAGAGCTGACTTGGCACAGTCTGTTCCCAGGGCAGCTAATTGTTTCTCAGCAGCTTTTCTTTTATTTTCTCTCCTTTAAGAACACTTTTCCTGGGTGACGCAGAAGCCAATGCAAATATGCATAATGAATATTGCTTTAGGTTTCAGGCAGGACACAGGGCTTCCCTCACAGTATGTGAAAACTTGAGATGCTTCCCACAGCTCAGTCTGAAGTGCAATCAGAGCTGTGGTAAGATTTGGCTTTAGATAAGAATAAATGAACCCCCATGAGAAAAAGTCAGGTTATATAGCAGGTAACTCCTTAGGTCAGCCACAACTAATATGAGAAAGATTAGGAGGAATTCCTTTTATGATTTAGTTGGCTAGTCTTTTTTCTTTTTTTTTTTCCTTTTTTTTCCTGAATGCTACCTCAGTTCAATTAACCACAGAAAAAACTGCCAAGGTCCTTAAGACGTATAAAGTAAGGTACGCCAATAAAGTCAAAAGGTATGTTAGTAAAGTTCAACATGTTTGTACTAATAAAATCAGTGATTCAAGAAACTCACACTTCTGTAGGTCTTTGAATGAGAGAACTTGTTCACTAGGTGTGAGTGAGTCACACTGCATGCATGTCCAGACATTTCAGTGTTTTATGTGCAAGAGGCTAATGTTGTTAAGAGTGCCACTGAGCTCATAAGGAATACAGAGACAAAAAAAATTCCCCCTCCTAAGCTTCAAGTATTTTTGGGAGGGAGGGAAATCTGCAGAGGAATTTATCAAATATGACTAGTACATTTAAATTGCTGGTGGTGATAACAAAATGAGACATTAATAACAGATAAAGGAGTTCTTAGTTACACACTCAAAAGCTTATTTAAAGAGCCTAGAGATTAGATCATAGATCAACAGAGCCTCACTGGAAAGAGCAGTCTTGTCTTACACATAGGGCACCACATTGCAGCACTTAACTGAGACTTTGGTGAGATAAAGCTGTTTGGCTTTTAAGTCAACCTTGAGATGACTTTCCCTTTCAAAAAAAGGCACTTTGATTATGTATTTGGTTTGCATGTTAAATAAGCTGCTCAGCTAAAAATATACCCCTGCAAGGAGCTTATGTCATCTCCCCCTAAATGAGTGACACATGGTGAAAGACGGAAGGCTGAAGAGGCGAAATAAGAGCCTGAGTTTTAATTGCAGATGGGATGAACTGGAAAGTTTTGCATTAAATTCTCTAACACCTAGAAGACAAAGGCATTTGCTTTCAGAAGGTAGGTAGAAAATCCATGGCAGTTAGCAGCCAGATCTACAGTCAGCATAATCACATGCAGCTCTGTGGACTTTGTTAATCCTGGGCTATTTTACAGTAGTTTTTGGCGCTCCTATATGCTGTGAGGTACTGCTGTTCCCCATTAGCCTGCTACTTATTCTAACACGCACTGAAAAATGACTAGAAAACCTACTGCAACTGGCTGACTTCTTCACCTCGCTCCCACTGTGCATATTCAAAACCTGGTGCAGAGTTGGCTGTCCTTGGTAAAGAGCTGGATCTTCAAAGATCTGATGTGCGGTATAGTTGCTGTCTGACCCTGTGCTTACAGACAGCATACACTGTGGAGTGACAGGTACAATAGACATATATTTCCTCCTGCCATTTTTTAAAAGGATATGCCCTCCAGATAAATTCAGGCACTATCAGAACTGGCAACTTTCTCAGGAATTAACAGGAGGCAAAGCTCCTAGTAAATTCTCTCAGCATTTAATTATATCTCTAGTTGTCAATACTTGCTCCAGGAGACCCTAAAGGGCCTTTTTATTGTTCTAAGGAACTTTCTGGAGTAATTTAAAAAGATAGGGACACCGTGTCCTCTGGATGGGAGGTGGGAGCCTGAATAGGCGATTATTTTATGACAAGGTAAACGAAGGAAACTAGGGTGCGTTTAACATTCTCCACCACTGATCAAAACTCCAGCTCTGCCCAAAGGCCTGGGGAGAGGAGGATGCTTTTCAAAATTTTCAAAAGCCTGTTCTTTTGGTTTTCTGCACTGTGACTGTTTTTTTGTAATCGGCTCAACAAAACAGGGATCAGAAATGGAAGAGGAAATCTCAACAATGCAGACTGGCCCCTAGGGAAGCAAGGCTAGTTAATGGACAATTTTATGGCTCATTTGTAAAAAGGAAAACTCTAACAGAGTGCTCTGTTTACTTTGTCCATACAATTCATATCAGCATTTCAGGAGGAAAAAAAAAAAGGATGAATGTGTGTTGGATATCTTGGGAAACTAAGCAAATACTTCAGGATATCTGTAGTGGAGAGTCCAAACTTCTGAAGGTTCTATTACAAAGATTGCATAGAATGGTCAGAATCCAGTAGAATTTTCTTTGTACTCACACTTCTCCTTTCAATGTAATTGTAATGATACTTTGGAGGGTAAGGATGCATTTCCCTCCTCTAACAGTAGCAGTATTTACAGAACTGCAAGGTCTGCAACTTGTTTGGGAGTCCAATTACTTTCTGAAGCCAACCTGTATCTCTTTGTAAACTTGAAGTACCATGATTTGATCTGCAGTTCTGTTGAGTAACTCTGGAATTACAACAGCAATAGTCAGTGCATTTTGGATTTCAGTAAATTAGTCTAAGAGATTGTGATGACTTTTCTCCTAAGTTTTTATTCCACATCTCCCCATTTCCTCTGTCCTTCCCCATTACTCTCTACCTTAACTCCCCTCCCCCCAAAAAAAAGCAAAAAGAAAAAAAGAAAAAGGCCTATGCCAAATTGTGCACAGAGTGCCTGCCTTTGGATCTGAATGCTTGTGACTTTTGGATTTTTCATATGTGTTATAGCTGTCATGAGATATCACCAGGCTATGAATTACACAATGAGAAGACTAATAGGTCATACAGAAAAATAAGAAACAATGAAAGTGGTATTATGGAACAAGTAGCGAGTTGGAAGAAGACTGCTAGGAATGAATAGAAGTCCCAAGTGCTTCCTAGATTTTTCCACTAATTGAAGGCAAACAATCTAAAACACAGAGATCATGTAGTCCAATTTCATTGCTCAGAGCAGGATCAGCTACAGCAGGTTGCCCATACTTAGTCACATTTTGATTATCTGCATGAGTAGAGGCTCCATTTGTACATGTCATTTATGAAGATGTTTAACAGCATGGGCCTTAGCCATCGATCTCAACTGTAGTGCTGTACCATCAGTTACTGACCTGCAGCTGGTCTTTATGTCACCAGTCACAACTCTGAGCCTGGCAGTGCAGCTTGTTTTCAGTCCATTTCTCTAGCCTGTATTTCAGCAGTTATCTATAAGGATATTATAGGAGATAATGTTGAAAGACTTGCTGAAATAAACACATAAAACAGCTGCTGCCTTTCCTTCTCTCTCTGAGCTGTCCAGTCATTGTCAAGTTGGTCAAGCATGATTTCCCTTTTATAAATCACTTGAACAACCTCTCCAGGGACATAGTAGAATTCTTATCACTGGAAGTTTTCCACATGCAATTGGACAGGATGTTTGATAATCTCATCTGGGGTCACTATTCTCATGAAAGATTGTACTTGAAGTTCTTTCAAGGTCCCTTCCAACCCACTGTTCTATGTGTCTAAGATTCTAAACTCGTAAACTCATTCTAAACTACTACATCTTTGTATTCTTGATATGCTCAAAAATGGCTTCCAGACTTACTTGTCTCATACCCTTCACAGGGACCGAGTTCCACAGCTCCTCCTTGTTCAGTCTGTTCCTCCTTTACTGTGGTAGAGTACCCTCTACTCAGATTAAATCTTCCCTGCTCCAGACATTCCTCTGGTCTCAGGGCTCTGGGTTTCCTGGAGGGCAAATCCTACAGTGATTTGTGGGGTGATGTAGGCATTAATTGAGTACTTCAGGCTTTTCAGTGTTTGTTGTCACAGGGGTCCTCTGCCTCTTTCAGTAGGTCTGTGTTTTCCCTAGTTTTCTTTTTGCTGCTGAATGTACTTATAGAACTCCTCCTCATTGTGTACATCTATCATAGTACATATAGCGTTGCTCTCACTAAAACCAGCTGTATGGCTGCCCTGAGTTGGTATGGCTGTATGCAGTCAGGATCTATTGATGTGTCCCTCCTGAGGAACTGTCCCTGTGCTGTGCTGTGCTGAGGTAGTGCTGTGTTTATGCTTAATTTAGAACAGAATCGTTTTTTGGCACAGAGGATCCCAATGACTTCCTATATCCACAGCAGTGTGCGAAGTAGACTGCAGTATTTGGCCTAAAATGTACTGCATATGCAAAATTGTTTCTCTGATGAGATTTAAGTAAATCGGCTTTAACCTCTTGTATACTTGAACAGTTCTACACCTGCTGTAGCATGGTAATGTTTAATATTTAAAAGTGTGTGGAATACACCTTTAAAAAAAAAAAAACCTTTTAAAAACTGGGACCACAACTAAAGACAAATTTTGAGCAGGGTAGTTGGTAGTCAAAGACTACTATCTTCATTAAAGTGCTGTTTTGTTCAGTGCATAACTCTCAGTGCATCTATGGATTAAGAAAATAAATCACAAACTCTGTAGCTTTCCTGAGAATTTATTTTCTTTGTTACGGATTTAATATTGTTACAAAGAAAGCCTAAAGAAATATAGGAAGTGGAGTTAAATGGGGAAGCTTGCATCTAATTTTAAATTCCCTCTACCTGTTACTGGAGTCGGTGGTATCACACAAACGACCATCTGCTACAGCGTCCAGATAGGAGATTGATCTAGGATATGTGTGTCTTTGACTTCACCATACCCAGTGCCATTGAGAGTCCATATCTGACTGGTGGATTTCTATATTGTGCTATATTTCAGAGGATTCATTGAACAATAACATTAAGATGTTCTAAAGACTTGCATCTCCAGCTCCTTTTTGAGTTATGGTCTCCTTTGTACCCTGAGTTTTGGGACTGCCTTGCCAACTGATACCTGTGGAATTTGCTTTTTGTTAGGGCGTTCTGACCTCTATATTTCTGTTTAGCCTGATTTTATGTATGTTTGAACAGTTGATTTTTCTAGTCTCTTGGCAGACAATTTTATTGGTTAATTGAGCTTTGTTACTCTTTTATGCAGCAACCACAGTTGCTTTTGAGGGGTTGTCCATCTCTATTTTATAGTCTTGTACATTATGGAGATTTTGGCATTGAGGTGATGCTTTTGGCCAGACTGGTTTTATTCAGAGATTGACTGTAACATCAAACAGAAATAACCAAACGTACATGTGATTCTGATCAGCTGTGTAGCTGTCTGACAATGCTGTGTTTAGTGGCACATGCATGTTATTGGGCATAAGCCATTGATCTCCAGAGGGGATTCAGAGCCAGAAGAGTCAGTAGACTAAATGGATTGGCCAGAAACCAGGAACTGAGCATTCTGAATCTCCATTCAACAGTGTGTGCCACAAGTTCCTGTGAAAATATGGCCTTCTATGTTTTCATGGGCATTTTAATGCCTTGGGGTGCCATTTCTCTGAACAAAATCAGAGGAAGTCTGGGCTTCTCATCATATTTCTGTTGCAAGATATCGGAAGTATCCTAAGTGCCAGATCTCCTGTTGTTTCTACCCCATGAGGGAATTTTTGAGGCAAATGCTGTCTTGGAAAAACATGGGCTGATATGTAAACGTAGGTATTGATGTACTTTGCATTAAGTTTCTTATGGGATGCTGTACGTAAGGCTTGTCAAATGAGATCCCTTCTGGGTGGCCTCTGTCCATCTTACAGTGTTTTCATGACACATCTTTTACCACAAAGAGGAATTAAAGGCCTTCACCTCAGAGTAGAAGGGGGTCTTGTCTGAACGATGATACGCCCTGCACTTTTGTTCCTATCTCTTTTCTGATAAGCTGAAGCTGTTAAACTCCAGCTAACCAATCAGTAGAACAATTTACTACCCCTGTGTCATTTTAAGTAGGCTGTCTGGCTGGAGCAGGATGTATTCAAATGAAAGTTAACAAAGTATGTTTTCTTTTGAGGATTTGTCTGCTATAAAGAGCTTGAAGGGAACCTTTGAACAGTCATTCTCATCCTGTTGCAGCTGAAATATCCATTGTACCTCCCACAGCTCCAATAACTGCAGTTATTTTCATTTCTAGCACATTTGGAAACAAACGATATTGAATCTGTTTTATTTGATGAGAGAAGTTCATAGAGAAATGGCAAAGGGCTTGCATTTTTTAAATATTTGG
Organism: Lagopus leucura; assembly: GCF_019238085.1. Taxonomy (NCBI): domain Eukaryota; kingdom Metazoa; phylum Chordata; class Aves; order Galliformes; family Phasianidae; genus Lagopus; species Lagopus leucura. Next base: position 8,300,464 of record NW_024962274.1, read on the forward strand.
CCTTCAGATATCCCGTCCTTTGCAGATCCTTTAAGCCATGCTCAGGTGACCCTTACAGGCTGAGCAGCAAAACCCTGCTGCGAGAAAGGGGCCCAGAGCTGCCACAGCCTCCCTTGTGGTCCCTGCCTATCAATGTCTGCTCTTATTCCACAATGAGGCTGGATTGTCTTGGCAGGGAAAGCTTCATGGGATCAGGTATAATCCCCCGAGGAAAACGATTGTATACAATAAGAACTTGAAAGCGTGAAAGGAAAAGACTTTCAACTCCTCTGAGCAGAGCTTTATTGATAAAAACTGCATCTGCTAGTTTTCCATAGTTAGCTCTCTATTATGCCAAAAACTGTAGGAAAGCAAAGCTCATGTTATTCCGTAAGCTTGCCTAGTAATTGAAAAATAAAGCTATTTGGCCACAAATCCTGATGTAAGTCTGATGTCTGAGAGGGTATTCTTTTCTTTTCTTGCACAGATGTCTCACGTTTTCTCTTGCCCTCACCCAAATCCATCTGCAGAAAAGTTTATTCTTATTCTACCTCAAAGCCTGAATATTACAGGTTCTGGGTAAAATTCTTAATTCAGATCCTTTTCTTGTATTTTCTGTGGCAATTCAAGACTTGTTGGTTCAGAGAACGTGAATTCTTCTTGTCTTTTCTTTTGTTTTCCTTTCAGTATGGTCATGTTGTTGAATTTTAAACCTCAGTGCTAGCTAACAGAGAGATGACAGTGAAATATCTGTTTACCTCGCATGTGACTGGAGCAGTACATTTTCCTTTAATATAGAATGTAGAATCCAGGCTAGATACAAGCATATTTTTTTCTCTCTGCTACTGAGAGAACCCTTGAGAATATTCTTAAATGCCACTTTCTGGGATTGCTGAACCCTGCGGGTAAATGTTACCCATAAAAAGGGAACATCACACTCGTGCCATATGTACCTGAAGTGCCTTTCTATGTGACTGGGATGTCAATAGGAATTTCACAGGCACTGCGCAGAACTGCAGCTAAGAACAAAGGCACTAAACCGATCTTTTGTCTGCTCTGATTGCCTTGAAAGCAACTTTACAGACCCTCATTTTCTTTCCCTCGCAGCCCCTGGCCTGCTGTGCACAAGCAGGCAGCACTTCTCTCCCTGATGTGGGATGATAGACAGAGCCAAATGGTTGGGAAGTTTTTGCCTCTGTTCAGTGTGAGAACTTGTATATGGCCTCAAAGAGTGTATGCTTTGTACAGCACCTGAGCCTGGAGTGCCTTTACTTTTGGTCATGCTTCTGCCTGATCTTTATCCAAGCCCTCCTTTTTTTCCCCAGTGTGCCAAGTCTGCTAATTAAATTAACATTTTTTTAAATCTCCCTAGAAATAAGATAGAAAATGAAGCTGCAGTTCATCTCTATCTGTCTATCAAAGCTCAAACGTAAGACTACAAGGATGTAGGATAAGTGTTAAAATCAAACCTTTCTCTTTCCAAAGAGACAAAGCGAGGACAAGGTTCCTAGGCTATGTTATTTAATCCCAGTTGTGAAGAGAATTTAGCAAGAATGATATTCAGCATCTGTCACTTGCACAGCCACTTTCCAGTGCGATCAGAACAAACCTATCGTCCTTCCTGATTAAGGAGGGTTTTTAGCTAAGTGGAGTTACAGGCTGATATCAGCTATAGTGGCAGATATATGTCCTGGAATGCTTTTCTAATCCTACTGTGTTTATAAAAGGGATGCATTCAAGACAATGCTAAACTTTTTATGGTCACACTTCTGTGAGGAAAAAAAAAAACCCACACCTGTAAGTATGCTGATTGTTCATCCCAGAAGTAATATGATATGCATGCTGAAATTGTTTTGAATGCACACCTGACAACTGCAATGGGTACATGTTAGTTTCATAACAAGAAAACACTACAGAATGTAAGTACTCAAGTAGTGCCAGGAAATGCCATTTCATCAATATATGACTTGTCATATTTACTTTTTTATTATTTATGATTAAAGCAGTTCCCAAGTTTTAAATGAAATAGCATAGAACAATGTTTTGTAATGTCATTAAACCTCTTCAAAATCAGAGATAAATGAAACCCATTTATCTTACCATTCTGCAATTGGACTAATTGTGTAAAATGTGAGCCTCAGTAAGTCATATTGGGTAATTCTGGCATTGTAATAGGTCAGCCCAAACTCCAAATCCAAACAACTTCTGGAATTTTTAAAATATGAATTTAGTGTAAATTCCACGGCTTGATTCTGTATGTCAAAATAAAGAGAACCCTCTTTCCTGTGATAAAAAATCACTGGAAAAAAGGCAAAATTCAAAACGAAGTAAGTGCAGAGGGCTTTGAAAATTTTGAGTTGTGATGCTCTTCTGCCTTGTAATTAGATAGTTTATTTTAATTTTTGTGTGCTCACCTTATGTTCTATTGTGCCTGCAGTGAGTATGGATGTACAACTGACGTGCACCTAAAAATGCAATGGTGTCACATAACTGCATTTGTATCTTTGTCTTAACATCTGCTGGTGAAGGAGAAAGGTGTTGGGATTGTTGGTAACGAGGGTGAAACAGAAGGGACTTGGCCTGGAGTAGTGAGACCAGTTCTGGGGCACAATAAGAACATGTTGCTGCTGGAGCAGGTCCAGAGGAGGGCACGAAGATGATCAGAGGGCTGGAGCATCTTCCCTACAGGGATGGGCTGAGAGAGCTGGGGCTTTTCAGCCTAGAGAAGAGAAGGCTTCAGGGAAACCTTATAGCCGCCTTCCAGTATCTGAAGGGGCCTACAGGAAAGCTGGGGAGGAACATCTTATAAGGGTATGTAGTGATAGCATGAGAGAAAATGATTTTAAACTGGAAGTTGGTAGATTTAGATAGACTTAGACTAGATGTTGGGAAGAAGTTCTTTACTGTGAGGGTGGTGAAACAACTGGTTGCCCAGTGAGGTTGTGGATAACCCCCTCCCACCATGGAAGCATTAAAGGCCAGGCTGGATGAGGCTGTGAGCAACCTGGTCTAGTGGGAGGTGTCCCTGCCTATAGCAGGGGGGTTGGAACTAGGTGATCTTAAAGGTCCCTTCAACCCAAAGCCAAAAAGAATTTTGGGATTCTATGATATACAGATGCATAAATATAAGGAGATGATGACAAAGAAGGAAAGCCCTCCAGAAGCTCGCAGAATATATATAGTGAGATGGAAGAGGCAGGGAGAGGTTTATAAATCAGAAAATTTATTACGAAAGTTTTTAAAAAGTGTTTTTAATTCTGTGTTAGCTTTCCAGCATGGCTATGTGATGCTGAGAATGTTGGTAGATTAATCTGATGTGCCAATGAGTTGTGTGAAGCAGGTGTTCCTTTATTGCAGCTCTGGGCACATAGGGGATAGCTCTGCCCAATATGTGCACCTTGACTTACGTGCAGATTACATCTATTGGTTGTGCTTATACATGTTCTTGTTTTTCCCAGAATTTCATTCATATAGTAAATATTTCTTAGAACTGGTATAAATAATATCCTCGCACTTGGAGCATACACAGTCCACCCTCAGTCTCCCAGTCCTCTCCGGGGACATCTAGGGATTGAGGGAGGAAGGTTGATAGCCTTCATCGCTCCTAAACTTTTGACCCCAGTCTCAGGAGCATACTCACTTATGGTGCTTGCCTTCTCTTCTGGATGTGGTTTCTCTAGTATTTCTTAATTGGGCCAATCATATTTTTTTAGCTTCTCTTGCCATTTATATGGTTCCTAAAGACGCTGATGTGTGCAATACTTAAGGTCCTCACTCCATCATAAGATGAATGGAGAGCAGCTGCCTATGTCTATGGGGAATGTACATCCATGTGTAGGTCTGTGGTGGGATCTGTAGATGAGGGGTGCTGGGGAACTCCCTCTGTCCATGCTGTGCAAATCCTCAGGCTGCCTGTAGGACCACAGTGTGGTACAGAGCGAGGCATGTGGTTTCCTCATGCTTGGCTTGGTGCTGTGTCCATGTGCAGGTGTGGACTGGTTGACCAAGGCTGTGGTGGTCTAGGTCCATGTGCATCCAGATGTCCATCTGCAAGGAGAGCAGCAACAAAGAAGAAGCTGCCTGTGCTGCCCTCCCCTGCAGACCCCTGCTCACTGGCTTGCAAATCTGCCAGCCGTTTCCTTAGGCATTTGTTGAAAGGACTGCTGCAATCAGTAGTCTGGTACAATCATCTGCAGTGAGATGAGCTCTCAGCAAATTGGTATAAAATGTTGGGGTAGGGAAAAGGCTCTTGGGGAGCTTCCAGGGTTCTGTAAGTCATAGGGTGCCATTTTGTGGCTGACTTATCCGTCTTGTGTATAACGGAGACCAGTTTGAAAGCTGAGGACAGGCATGTGTCATCTGTGTCCAGATGTCCATCTGCAAGGTAGAGGGGAATGAAGAAAGGAGCAGCTGCCTGCCCTGCTTCCCTCTGCTGCTCTCCCCTGCATGATGCTGCTCACCAGCTTGGTTCTCTGCCAGTCATTTCCTTGGTCCTTTGGGGCGCACTGTGCCAGCAATGCCACATTGACACGGTTACTGCTATCAGTAGGTCTGCTGCCAGCATGTTCTGTGGGGCCAGGACTCTGCAAACTGAAGTAAAAGGTTTGGGGTGTCAGCATCTGATACTCAGGAAAGGGAAAGAGACACCTGTAATGTTGGTCTTGCTTAATTGTAGTTTTCATATTCTTTTCATGTGCTTATTCTTTGTTTTCATGCAATTTATCGCATATCTGTAAAGACAGCTGCAATCATGCAAATAGTGGCGGAGAAATTAGTCCCCCAAACCAGTAAATATGGATTAGGGAGGAGCAGAATCGGAGAAGACTGGAAGTGCTATTTATGCTAAAAAGACCATTTGCAGCTGTAATTTGTATTTCTTATTGTTAGGTGGCAGGGAGCCCAAGGCTCGCTGGCTCTGGCTCAAATAAAAGCAGTGCTGTACAGAAGGCAGATCATCCCCCTGTTGAATTGAGAGCACACTATCTGCTGTATACAGTCAGCATGGAAATGCCACCAACCTCCAGTGAGTGCATTTTATGGGTGACTTCGGTATTTATCTGAACCGTTTTTCCTACTCAGGGGTTGAGTTCAGACTCTGCCCTGGCACTACTTAAAATAGACTCGCTATATTCAACAAGGTGAATCTCACTTTCACCCTCTTTGTTAGTACACATGGTATTAAATCCACAATGAGGAGATTTCCTGTTCACATGGTAAAACTTGGGCTGTGAGCACTGCCCTGCCAATTAATTCTTGTGGTACCTGGGGATCAACAAAGTCTGAGAAACCACATGATGTTTTTCTTTCCTCAATTACATTCATTGTGGTAGGGAGGATGAGGTGGGGATCTCTAAAATAATTTCATCCAAATTTTTTTGGCAGGATTGACCTGTGGTGGACTCCACTGTGTTTACTGCCAATTTGGGATGATGCATTTCTGTACAGTGCTACCAATAAACGGAAAGTTTGAGCTAGCAGGAAAAGAACAGGTGAGTCAGTCTTCCTTTCTGTGTCATAAGGACAAAGAGGGGCAGGTTCATACTGAGCATACTTGGAGGAGAATCAGCCTCCCAGAACTCTTGTTGTGAAAAAGCACTGCCAAGTAAAGTATCATTTGAAACAGCTGGACAATGCAGGGGGGGCTGACTATGCCAGACAGTCAGCAGGTGCAGAGGACAGCAGGAGGGCTGTGGAATTTATTATAAAGCCTGCCATTAATGATCATTTTTTACTAGTAACTTTATTAGAGGAAAGGTTTTTTATTATTATTCCTTTTTTTTTTTTTTTTTTTTTTTTTTGTTAGAACAGTGCTTGTGTGTGAGGCATATTAATATGTTTTACTCGAGGAGTAGATTTGCTCACAATCTGAAAGAGCATACTGTGCCCTACAGAGCACGTTTAAGGCTTTAAGTTGCATTTTGTTCCCATCTCATTGTGGCATTTCTCTGTTAGAGAAGCTGAGTAACCAGTGTGATTTGCGTACATGGTAAACGCTTTGCCTTTTATAGGTTGAGGGCTGGGTTTCGGAAGGGGAAGAAGAGGGTTCTGTGTGTTGTTCAAATACTGCTTGAGGTGTCAGTTTGGCAGAATGGAACCTGGTAAGTTAAGAGAAAGGTGACATTCTCTATGCTAAAGTCCTCCGGAGGATTTTATTCCTAACGAATTAAAAGAGAGGGGTTTCCTTCCTTCTGTAACACGTGTGCATATGAGCACATACACATGCTTTGCTCTCTGCTAGCATTTACCAGAGATCCAACAAATTTCCTCTGCTAGAATTTTTCAAATGTCTGCTTTGATATGACTGTTCTGAACAAGTCTCTGTCATAGAGGACTGCACCAGCTGGACGGTTAAGTGCAATTCCTTTGCTGCAGCAGACACACTGTTTTATGTTACATTAGAGAAGTCAAAAAGTCAATTAATGCACTGGCCAAAACAAAATAATTCTTAGATCTATTGTCCCTCATGAAAAGATTATTAATAAGTATATTATAGGACTCATTTCATCCCACCAGGAGATGCTTAATCCTGCAAGTTGGATCAAGACAGTCATTTGCTTTTAATCAGATGAGCTGTAGCTTTGTGTATGAGAAAACAGTGCTTAAGCTTTCTGCATTCTGATGGGAAGCCTGGGAGTCAAATAACCGCTGTAATTTGAGGACTCATTCAGTGTTGGGAAAAGTGAATGAATTCTGCATTTCAGGGTTTTAGAATGACTCCTGTGGTTTCCCTTTGCCTGTCCTTTCAGCAAGCGTTTCACTTAGATGCTCAGAAACAATTTGAGTGAGGGGAACAGTATGAGGGTGAATCTTAATGGGTCACAAGCCAGCTGCTATTCAAATTACTGGGCTGTTTTATGTTACAGACAGCAATACACTGCAGGTGCAGCTTAAGGTGTAAAGGCCATAGAACATGCAGCATCTGATGCGTGACCATCCTAGACACACCTGTGCTCGTGCAATCCCAAGGCCAGATCCTGAGCTGCAGTCAGCTGGTGTCTCACTTGCCTTCCATTGCCAGGACTACACCAGAGGAGGGCAGCTCAAGGGCATCAGAATGGATAGGTGAGGTTCAAAGCACGGGAGGCTTCAACTTCAAGCACGTGACTCTGCTATTGATTTACATGAGCTCAGGCTTTTTCAAATTTGTCTACACACCTCAGCAACTGCGTCTGTAAAAGCCAAGATGAACTGAATTTCAGTGTGTGTTCTTCCCTCCAAAGATTAAGACACCTGGGTATAATTTTGCACTAGATGCGGGAGAAGTGGTATAGGTTCTGTTCTCTAATGTCTTGGTGTATAGTAAGAATAGCTTGAATTCTGTTACTTGGACTTAAGTCAGGAGGAGAGCAGAATCTGGCCCTTTAGATGTGATTTGCAGTGTGAGTGCTATTAAAATTTTAGTTGAAAAAAGATAACTACAATCTGTCATTTAATCTGAAGAGTCCCTGCAGCACTGTGATTCAGATAAGAACCAATTAATGATAACGGTATTAACGAACATTTCCAAATGCACATTTCTTCCAGCTAAAACAAGATAGTTCTGATATACTGAATATCAAATCAGCTACCAACCTGTGAAAGAGAGACTAGTAGATCAGAAAAACAACAAAATACATTATACTTTAGCCTTAATGAGTCATATGTCAGCTGACATACATTTTAAATAAACACTGTAGAATTAGGTTAAATACCAATCCAGGGTTCTGAAAATCACATCAGAATCGCTAAACAATCATTTTTGTTGACTTCTGTAGGAGATATATCTAAGAGTAGACTGAAGTATAACCTCACCTTTACCTCCTCTGCCACTAGCTAATGCTGAATATGCTTTCAAGAGAGATGTTTTTATTAAGATACATGCACTGTATTACAAATGTCCCAGCAGTATACGTGAGATTACACTGAATTGCTAAAGAAAAGATAGTATGTTTTATTATTTTGCCCATAGCTCAGTTTTGTGGAAATGAATGCTCTGTTTCTTGTCAAGTTATTTTTAAAGAGGTTTGTATAATTCTTTATCCATATGCAGCTATTTGTTCCTAACCCTGGCCAGTGGATAAGATAAAATTTTTTTTCTTTGAATTTTACCAGGTACATTCTATTTTCTAGTTTCTTAAGGGTATATTTACAGTAATCACAATACCAGTCAACCAAAGAACCTGACTGGCATGGCAGGGCAGCTAACTACAGGCTCAAAGTGTCTCATGTGGTTAGGACCACCCATCCATGTAAGCTACTAAGTTGGGACGCTACTCAGGAAAGATTAGTGAGTATAATATCTGTTGTGCCAGTAAGAGGGGAGAATAATTTCCACTTATAACTTTGGAAAGGGCAGGACTGAAAGTAAGCAGTCAAAAACAGGTGGAAACCTGCAAATTAAAAAAAAAAGACAAAAAAAAAAAAAAAAAAAAAAGAAACACCAAAAAACAAGGAAATGTCATAGAGCGATGCAAAATGTGATGTCTGATTCGGTGATCAGCAAAATGGGAATAGCCCCCATTTAGATATTGAAGGGCCACCATCAGGCCTCCCCAGAGCCTTTTCTTCTCCTGGCTGAGCAGCCCCAGCTCTCAGAGAGGAAGTGTTCCATCCCAGAGCACTTCTGTGGCCCTCCTCTGGAGATGCTCCAATAGGTCTGCATCCCTCCTGTACTGAGAACTCCACATGTAGACACAGTACTCCAAGTGAAGTCTCAACAGCGCAGAGTAGAGGGGCAGCATCACTTCTCTTTGACCTTCTGGCCATGCTTCTTTTGCTGCAGCCCAGGATATGGTTGGCTTTCTGGGCTATGAAGGCACATTGCTGGCTCATGTCCAGATATTTTGGGGGACTGTATTAAAGGCCTTACTACAGTCCAGCTAGATGACATCAGTGGCATTAAAATAGTTGTGCACGCTCTATTGTGTGGGAACAGAAGAAATCCTCCCAAATGCTTTGTAAAGCTAGTAGATAAAGATGGAATGCAGGACCATGGCGTTAGAGAGATACTCAGTAAATCTAAGGCTGCCAAGACTTTTTCCCCATTTTTCCTTTACCTGTTTCTTTTCATGCCATAGAGTGGATTAACTGAAAATCCCACAACAATGTGTAAACAAAATGGAACCACTCTGGACTAGCAATGGAAAGAGACTTAGTATATCAGTTTTCATATTCAGAGAAGTGTTGTGAGGAAGAAGCATTTAGTGCTTCAGTACTGCAACAAGTAGAATACAACAGTCAGTAGGGAGATTTAGCTAATGTAAATAGTATTCATAAAGGACTTACCAACTGGTTTCACTTTAGAAAAGCAGCAGAACAAATTGAGATTTAACAGATAAGAGCTAACAGAATAATACTCAATTCTCTCTTTCCTACCTTTTCCACACTAAATCCACAGTTGACTGTTTTCCATCACAGGCTCAGCAGGTACAATTCAGAGAAATTCCAGTGACTTGTATGAAAAAAATATATAAAATACAGTAGTTGAGAATTTGATTGGTCTTTCCATATAGATTCTGTATGGCTTATATGGCCTACATGGAGGAGGCTAGATAAATAAATAGATCAAATCAGTTATCTATTACATTCATTTTGAAATATATAAGTTGATATAAAGTTAGTTTATGACATTAATTTAGCCTTTTCAGTGATCCTTTTGTTTAAGCTCTACTTGGGTCTAGTGGAGGCAGTTGTAAAGGCTCTGTAGGAAAAGCAGTCTACAGGAACAAGAGGAGGAATGTTTTTAGACATTCCTTTGTGTGATTTAAGGGAAAAAACTCGATACTCAGTCTTTAGTTACAGCTTGACATGACCCCACCTCTCTGGAAGAGATCCCTACTTGCACTTTGTGAAGTGCACAGAAAAAAAAGGAACGAAAATGGGGTTTAGGGTGGCTTCTAAGGAATAATGAAAATTTTCAGAAATAAAGATAATATTGAAGGGACTAGGATAGTCTGAAACAAGCTTGTGCTGTGGATTCAGCAATTCAAGAATTGTCTCTGAGGACAGGGATTTTTAATCCAAGCCTGGTGGAGGCAGACTGAGTTCTCTCTCATACAGTGTAAGAAACCTAAAGCATAGGAGAGAAAGGACTGTTCTGCAGGAGCAAGGAGGATTTTAAGGCAAAGGCTTGAAGGCATATAACTGGGACTGCCACTTGGAAGACTTCACAAAGGAGAGATTTTTGTTTTGAAGAGAACTTAATTTGTTGTGTGAATGGCTTTGTCACTGATTTAAAAACATCTACTTCACATTTCTGGTCAGTATGCCTTATTTGCATAGGAAGTATGGTTACAGGTAGAGAATACAAGCCATCACTCTGAACAAACAGTTGCAAGTCTGACCTGTTAAGAATCACTTTTGATAGAAGTTCTCTATATCAGTTCTTCTGGAGTTTAAAATCTATATTCATTCATGGTCACTGAATTTATGTTTTCTTCACAAATTACTTGCAAAGATTGAGTGTGGGGCTTTCTCACACAGTCTCAGAGTTAGAGAGGGTTTGGAAGGGACCCCTGGAGATCATGCAGTCCAAATTTCTTGCTAAAGCACATTCCCTACAAGCAGGTAATACAGGAAAGCATCCAGGTGAGTTTTGTGTTCTCCAGAGAAGGAGATGCTACCACCTCTTGGGGCAGCTGGTTTCAGGGCTCTGTCACCCTCACAGTAGAGCTTATAGTGATGAAAGTTTTGTTTTTCTGGCCTTAGGCATTCTCTCTTGATTATAATTTACCAATTCATTTCCCTTCTCTTCCAGTAGAAAAATGTTCTCCATAAAATATTTGTGGCAGACGACAATGCTACTTTTTAGGCCATAGTGAGCTTTCTATTCTGTATTGATACGGAGTCAGTAGGGGTCAGTGCCTTAAAACAAGGAACCCCTTGAAATGTACCTCCAATAGCAAAATACCATCCCATTGTTGTCAGCTAAAATGCCATAATTGCTCTGGTTGCAATTTTAAGACTGTTTTCCATGGATGGAGATAATTAAAATTCAGCGGTTGTTATGAACACTGCTATGCTTTAGTGAGTTTCCTCTGAGCAAAGTACCTGGGAACAAATAAAGAACACCTGAAGGGGAAGATGGTTAATGATGGGTTTCTGGTACTGAAGGATGCCTCACATTCAGGAACAATGTCTTGTAATCAGTGTCACTGGAGGTGGGGACAAAGCAAAGGAATGGTTCAGTGGAGCGACTGCTACTAACTCTATGCTTTTATGCTTTATCTAGCTTGGGTAATGAAGTCTGTCTAAACTTTTAGGCCCTGGGCACCTGATTTGGAAAACAAATGTAGCCTTTTTGGGGCAAGCAGCTGGTAGGTAAAGAGACAAATTTCAGTGGGACATCCTTGAACTAAACTGAATCAAATGGTATCTGCTGTGCCAGCAATCTTTCACAGAATGCAAATAGGCCTGTCTAGCAGAAAGAAAATCCACACCATTCACTGTAGGCTGTAAGTAGGTTTTATTTTAATAAGAAAAACAGGTACCAAAGCAGACCTTGGAGAAGGATTCTGATATTAAAATTTTCAAAGCTTTTTCAGTGAACTCTTAAGTGTTTTGTGAAGTAGTAAATCAACTTGCAAAATGTTGACTACATAGTGTGCAAATTTTAGAAGTAAAATGGTTGAAACAAGTTCTGTTATGAAACTTAAAGAGCAATGGAATGTAGTCCTTTAATGAAAGTAAATATTGAGTCATGCTGTGATTCAGTCTTTATCTCAAGGAGATGACTTCTTTTGAGTACTGCCTTTTAAGATAATAGCAAAATGAATTATCAAGGACAGTATGTGATTAAAGATACTTTACTCCACATTTAGGTGCTAGGGCATATGGTATAGATGAATTACAAAGCAAAGGGAGCAAATATGAAATAAATAATAAATCTCTCAGCTGAGGCTTCAGAGCTTTCATTATTATTGTCCCGTCTGTACAGCTAGATTCAGATAGTCCATACTGGCTGGACATTAGAAGAGAAACATACTTCTGGCTAAAGGAGTATGTGGTATAAACTCCAAAATGATTTTCATCCCTGTGCAGCATCCTGCCTTACTCCCTAGGCACTCTAGTCCTGGGAAGCAAGCTATATTGGAACACTGTTTATCTGGACAGTCACAGTTTCTTTGAAGGACAATCATTACCTGTGGATATTTGCCACATTTACAGTTTGAGAAGAGGTGGCTGGGCTTGAGAAGAATGGCAAATAGGAAAAAAAAATATTGTCCTTAATATTTTTTTAAATATTAAATCAGATTACTTGTCAAGGATATGGGTGCTTTGACTACCATCACAAGCCTCAGCTGGGAGCCTCATCCATACCCACAGAAGCTCAGTGTTCCAGGAGGCCCATTTAAGCAGAGGCCTGGGCTTTCAGTGTTCTTCCTTGCTGTTCCTGAATTGTTGTTTGGATTTCCTTGTTTGATCCCAGTCCTGGCTTGTTACCTTGCCTTTGCTTGATGACTGCTGGAGCGCTGATGAGATCTGCTGTTACTGCCACGCTCTGCTTGCCCAGCTTGGGGTTTCTGGGTCTCTGTCTGCTGGGAAGGGCAGAGTCCTGCTGTTGCCATGATCTCCCACAGCTCCTGGTTCGTTTTCCCTCCTGGAATAGTCTTGCTGTTGTTCCCTCCTGACATTACAAAAACTCACACTATCTACATTTCTGTATGAGTGCATGCTAGTCTTGTACATTTTGAGTAGTTTTTACAGCTTTGTGGAAACTTAACATATCTTCTAGATGTCCTTAAAGTTTCTGAAAATCAACTTGTACACATCAGAGATTATTTTGCTTTTGTTTTCTTCCTCAGAATGGTGCAAAACTATACTCAGACCGGAGTGTGTTTGCCAGACAGAAGGAGGTTTATCTCCTTCTCATAAGAGCTGCTAACTGCACTGCAATGGTGGAAATGACTGTGAACTTCAGAATTTGAGAAGGCTGTTCTAAAAAAATGCTGGGAAAAGTGTGAAAATGCTCTAAAAGTACAGCTGGTCATCCTAAGTACAAATGAGAGATCTACAAGGTGTTGTTCCACCAGAGGAAGATTCTGTACTCTGCAGACCCACTGTGGACTTGACTGTAGCAGAAGGGGGAGCAGCCTATGTACTTACAGATCAGTTCCAAAAGGTAAGCGTGGGAATGGGAATGAGGGTGGAAATAGAAAAAAGTCCTTCTGAACTTTAAGAAACTCAGCGTCATTTTCTGTGGATTTGAACTATGCTTGTAGCTCTGGTCTTGACCTTACATAGGTTGTCATGTTTGCATCACTACTCCTAAGGCTGGAAATACCTCAGTGGCTCTTGGGTTGTTTACAAATTCAAATTGGACTGTGATTTTGATCAATATGATGTGTTTCTGGGGGACTTTTGATTGCTGAGAGTTTTACCAGAGCCTTGAGTGGAAAAAGCGTTTTGCTCCCCAGAGAATTTGCACATGGTGCTTCTAGGAAATGTTTGCATGTTTTGGTTTGTTTTGAGCAAGAGCAAAAAGTCTTGTTCTGGATTGTTTTGTGGCTGAACTTCTGTCTCTCTGAACTGATGCAAAGTCTCTCAGGTGGCATTGTTTTATTGCCTTATGCTTTTGAACCATGGACTTCCTGGCCAGATTGTATCTCCAGTCTCTATTGAAAGTTGTTATGTAAAGAACTTAGTGTTTTCTGATAGATGATTCATAGTGAAGCATAGGAATTTGGTTGTGAGCTCATAAAAAAAAAAAGTGAATTTGCAGCATTGAATCTTCCACCAGGTTGTGAGATAGCAGAAATTGTATGTTTGGAATGTGAGGAATGTCAGTATGTTTGCTTCATGCCTAACTTTCAATTTCATGTCCAAACCATTACCCATCTTTACTCACCTGTATTATTTGATTTTACAGTTAGTTTTAGAAGTGTGTGTACTCAGTCATGCATCTTCCTTACATAATTGAAACTTGCTTTAAATACATGGATTTTTTTTTTTTATGGTAGGCTGGTAAAGCTTTTTGTTGTTGTTTTTTTTTTAAAACTGAGCTTTAAGAAAGAGTACCGTATTAGAAAAAGCTTACAGTGGCTACAGGCCTTGCAGAAAAGTAGCATGTTTTGATCTGGAGAACAGTAGTTTTTGTTTATCTGGATTCTAGCAAGTATTTTACCACCGTCTTCCTTAATATCCTCATAGACAAACACAGATGTTAAAGCATAGACTGGGTAAATGGACAGCAAGTTTGCACTGTTGGGCTCAGAGATGTGATTGGTATCACAAAGCCCAGTTGGAGACTAGTCATTGGTGGTGTAACACTATGGTTGGGGTCAATGCAGGCACCCACACTGTTTAACATCTTCGTGTGCATTCTGCCCCACCTGTGCAGGGGGGCAAAATGCACCCTCAGCAAATGTGCAGACAATAAGCAACTAGAAAGAGAGACTGACTCACTAATTGCACTGCCATGGACAGAAATCTTGTGAAGTTTAACACATGGAAGTGCAAATTGCTGTCCATAGGAAGCAATAACCACCTGCACACAGACAGATGGGCACTAGCTGGCTGGAATGCAGTTTTGCAGAAAATGACCTGGGAGTTCTGTCGGGTGCCGGACTGACCATGAACCAGCATTATGTCCTAGTGGCAAACAAGGCAACAGCCTCTGACCTGCATTAGGATGTGTGTTGCCAGTAGGCCAAGGGAGTTGATCCTTCCCCTCTACTCAGCCCTGGTGAGACAGATCTGGAGTGCTGTGCCAGGTGCTGGGCAAGTGCTCCCTCTTTCCCCCTCTTCCCACTTCTTTCCCCCTCTTCCCACTTCTTTCTCCCTTTTCCGTCTCCTCTCTTCTCCTCCCAGCTACTTTGATTGGGATATATTCTGAGCTTGTGTGATGCCACCTTTACTCATGTAGCTTTAGAATACATAATACAGTTAACAAAAATATCGCAATCCTATCTCAACACAAGTTTCTTTCAAAGAACCTTCTTTTTTTCTGTAGCAAATTAGAATCTGTCTAACCTGTCATAAGAAATACTAATATCATGGACGATTTTTCCTCCCTGGCAGCTATTCCTGTCTCCTATTTCTTGTTAAAAAATTCTGAACTGTAGCAGGAGGTTTCAGGACTGGTCTTCATAACTAGATGAATAAGCACTGCTGCAAATGAGGTCTGTTATAAGACTTCAGCATTTTGTCTGGACCTCAGTTTATGAATTGATTCTGTGCTTGCACTGTCTGCTGAGTTCAAAGGAAGGCTTTATAACTTGCTAGGAATGTAGACCGAAATAAATATAAGTTTATAGCAGAGTGGATCTCTAAGTGAGAAAACACTTGAACTTGAAAAAATAAATCAGTACTGTTACTTTGCATCAGTGACAAAAGCCTGTTGGCTGTCTGTAGATTTTTGCAGCTGCTGCTTTTGTGCTAACTTAAGACTAAGCAGTTTTTTCTGCAAGAGGTGTCAATTTAGCATCATCTAGGCTTTTGTGTTTACTTAAATACCTTCCTTGTAATTAGGAGATTGCTCATTAGTTTGCCAGTGTCCCTGAAGAAATGTTATAAGCTCAGTTTGTTGGACACTGTTATGAGTTGCTTTCCTGTCTTGTATTGTTTCCTCCAAATTGCTTCTTAGGAAGATGTTGGCTTTTACTGCAAGGAAAGTAAACAAATTAAGACAAACAAAGATCGGTTGTTAGGAAGAGAACCAGTCAGGCAGGAAATGCCAAGCAAAACAACATTCTTTGGGCACCTGATATAAATATGATTCTTTAATTAGCCTGTTGGGTCCTGCTGCTTGGGGCTTCCCTACACTCACTGCAGACATGCAGAAATGCAGGCTTGCTGATTCTGGCTGAGATGTAGAAAAGCTCATCTACTATGGCATGAAGTTTCAAATGTTAAGCTTATTTAAGTTTGTTTATGTATACAAACTCCAGCATACTATAAGAGTGAGGATCTTGAGGCTTACTCTCTGCAGTTAGGCTCTCTAAATCTGGGCAGGACCCACTGTCCCCATGTAGTATCCGTGCAATACGGGGTCTGCTTTCATGAAAGCACATACATGTTTCATCACCACTTGCTGTGGAACTGTGTGCTGAAGCCTGATGGTTCTTCATTTGAACCCAGGATCATTTACTGCGTTTAGAAGGAACTGTCCCTACTGACCAGATCTTAAAGTTGATATTCTTTTAAAACTTAAAGCTATTTGCCAGTTTGCTGGTTTTCTACTTTCTTCTGCCTTAAAAAAATACTTTCTTCTGCCTTTGAAAACATGATTGTGTTTAGCTGTGGGATTTTGTTTTTTTGTCCTCTGGATTTTAAGATCTCTGATTTTATACAGCCACACTGCTCACAGGAGCAGGAGTGGCTGCAGGAGTGTTTTCTGAAGGATAAGCCTGGGTTCTCTGCACAGCATTCTCTAAGAAAATGTCAGCAGTGCTAGGCAAATAGTATACAGGCAAAACATATACTTGTACAGTTTTTGTAGCTCTCCTTTCCCTATGAAATGGAATTGGTACAAGTTAAAACGCCCCGAGCAAAGCGTGGGTCTTCATTACCATGTTCTTCTGCTCTGGGCAAATTTTGCTGCATTAGAAATGGGAATTCCAGCAACTAGAATGTGAACTGGGAACTGTTTCCATTTGAAAAGCTGTGATTGTGCAGTTTTCACTGAAGAAGTCAGTAGTACATTCTGAAAAGTTTGATCTACTACTGTTAGCATTACAGCAGTTTTATGTGGGAGATAAAAAGAGTTTTGAACTACTCAGCTGCATTCTGGTGCATCAGAAAAAAATTAAGTATGTGCTTTATTAGAAACACATTCCTACTGAAATTAGTCAATGCAGAGGTGAGGCAAGAGTGCTGCTAATTTTTATGAAATCATGGATTTGTATAGAGTCAGAGCCATCGTCATTGATACTGCACTTCTGTAAATTTCTCACTGACTGACATAATACTTTATTGAAAGAGCTATTAAAGCAACTGACATTTAGCTTACTACATATGTAATAGAAAATATTTAGCAAAGTTTGTTTGATATCACTTCAGTGATTTTCTTGCTCTTGCAATTAAAATTACTTCCCCCTTCTGATCATCATACTAGTGATAGTGATATCTCCATAAATTAGGTGGGGAGTATAGTAAACAGAATGTGAATATAGAGTCGCCATTCAGTGGAAGCATGACCTTTACCTCAACACTAATGCCTCACCTATAAAGAGCATTACTAGAGCCTATCTCAGAACTTTCCTATACTCATTTAACCTTGAGGCTACAAAAGTAAGATCCAAGTCTTCTCTTGGGATCTGGCCTCACTAAGGCTATCTTTATGTTTGAAAGTCAAATTTACTTAAATATATAGGACCAGAATATCTACAGGTGGGCAGAAACTACATTTGGCATCTCTTAGGAAGTGTATAATTTAGTTTTTAATTTCAGATAAAAGAACTCCCTCATAATTGCTTTAAAAATACAGCCCTGCAATAAAACCTTCCTGTGTCCATCAAAACCATCGTGTAGTTTTAACCTGAATTTTTTGGTTTATTGCTACAAGTTGGAAACTTACATTATGCTAGTGATCTGGATAGCAAAGCTGTCACTGCGTCGCTGTGAACCTGCACACATGATGAGAAGAAAGAACCTACATTTCTGAAAGACTGAGCTCTACCTCTAAAGATGATTAGCTACCGATAGACTAAGCTGACTTCAGAAAATTCCTGACCTGGGTAGTGGAGGATTGTGGAGGGCATTTCTGTTCCAGACCTTCCAGTTCCTCACCCCTGCCTTCTCTTATCACTTTGTCCTGGCCAAATGCTGATGCATTTATAGTGGGAGGTCTCAAACTTCACTCAAATTCCCAGAGGTTAACTAGAAATCTTATTTGTTCACCTTCCTTATATTTTACATATATTTTAATTCCTGAAGCTTTACATCAGCATGTTTTTTTTTTCCCTTTAATAAACATATAAGCTTGCATCCTTTCATCATTTTCTTTTTTTTTTTGTTTTTGTTTAAAACCACAAAGAAGTGTGCAGCCTTTTATGAATTCAAATTAAAAATGAAGTGCAGGGGAAATGATTTACAGGCACTGTAGCTTAGCAGGGAAAATATACAACTCCTTTGCAGTACATCATATTCTGTTCCTTTAATTTATAAGCAAGCTGTAATGTAACATATTAATCATACAAAGAAAATGTTGCTTTGGTTTGAAAGATTTGTTGTAGTTGAACTCCACATACCTGCAAATTATTTATTTCTAGAAGAGAAAACACGTGCAGCACGCGTTATTGCATCCACCAGGAAAATGAATGCATGTTGAAAGAAAGAAATGCCTTTTTTTTCTCATTTTTCTCCTTTATCCACTTTTCTGTCTCTTGAGCTCAGCTTCCCATGCTCTTTCAGTCATCTGTTCTGTTTCCTGTGGAAGTTAAAGGTGCTGGGATCCGATGGAGAAGGCTGAATTTGCTGCTTCAAACCTTTTGTCATATCCTCCTGGTAGAAGGGCAAAAAGCTACCTGTTGCCCCACAGGGGGAAAAATAAGGTCTGAAACAGTCAAATATTTTTCGAATTGATATGGAGGGCTTTCTATATCAAAACCTTCTTTCCTCAACCATTAAGTTAGGAAAAAGATTGGTAGAGGAAAAAGCAAAATAAATGCTTTAAATAAATGATTTGGCAAGTATAATCAGGTTTACTGAGTACATTTAATATATGACTGATGCTAATAGAAAATGGGGTTCTTTTTAGCACAGCATGTTTGTAAACGTCTACTACTGAGCTCACCCTTACTGTTCATAAGCCTCTGCTTAAACCCTGCAGACAAGTGTAGGAGATGAGCAGGCATGGAATGTTTGGAGACTGATCCACTTAAACTGCAGGCAGGTTCACAGAGAGGGATGGACTTGGGCAGGTTGCAGCCAGTGTTTCAGTCTGAAGATGGTGTGGATATCCCTGTGCTGTTAGGTTGGCCTGTGGGTTTCGTTCTGCTTTCTAAATAAACCCTACCTGGCTCATCTTCACCTTATGGTGGTGTTTCTCTTGTTAAGAGCTAAACGATTCTGCAAAGAGGTTGTGGAGGAGGGGGAAAGCATGATAAGAACATTGCCTTTTACCTCCTTTCCCAAGCTGGGAGAGGTAGTTAGAAGGCGATAAACAAAAAAGGGAGGAACAGGGAGTGAGAGGGCAGCGGCGAAACTCCCAGAGGGAATGGTGAGTCTTGTTCTCACAAGTTAAAGGCCTGCAATAATGAACCACTAGGGGTAAGTAAAAAGGTAAAACACGAGGTACAGGAAGCCAAATGCAGTGCCTCTGGGCATGTAAGTGTGTAGCATGTATAGTAGGGAACTTCTTTTAACTCTTTCTTCCTGCACTGTTGCAAGGGTGAAGTTTGCCTCGTGCATTCCCCTGTGCATCCACCACTGCTTCGTTGATGTCCTGGAAATCAGGCCTATAGTTGAATATGCCACCTGGTAGGAGCTACAGCAGAAGAAGTTGCTGTCACAGATTTCCATCAGGCCTAGGTGTTACCGTTTCTGTGGGGGCAGCTCACTGCACCAGTTTTTTTTCTGTGGCAAATTCTGGTTGTCTTAAAGGAAAGAGCAACTGATTGCACGTAATTGAATGAATGAAAAATAAAACACTACTGCTTGAATGAATTGAATGCAGATCTGCTATTTGTCCCTGTCAAATCTGAAAATTCCTTTTTTGAGACAAGCAGTGTGCCTGTGGGAGCAGATTTAACTCTGGAGCCCTGAGGATTAACACTGCCAGCTGGAGACCCAAGGAAGCTGAATGGCCTCCTCTATTCTGAGCTACTGGGCTGATTCCCTTAGACCTCAGTGCAAGGTTAGTGTATTATATAGGAGAAAGAACTGAGGAACTAATCTAAATGAGGGTTGGCTGAGTTTTGTGAATTAACCAAAAGTAACATTGGCTCAAATTCAGTGGAAAAGCCTGATCCAGTGTGTTCTAGAAAAATGGGATGTGGTAATTTTGGTATGGCGTGACCGTGCTGATATCTGATCTGTCTTGGTTGGAGGTAGCTCCTTGTATCAGTGATGCGCACAGCAAGGCTCCTACATGCAGCAGCACCTGCATGGTGAGCTCTCCCAGGGCCTCAGCGCTTTGGCTCAGGTTTGTGCTTTGTGATTCCACCCCACCCTGCTTGAGGTCTGTGCCTTGAAAGCTCAGCCTAGGTCTGTAGCACCAGCTGGCTGGAGTACAACAGCTCTTGCCAAGTCTGAGAGGCTTCACTCGGAGGCTGGGGAAGCAGGAAGGGAGAATGAAAGGGGAAGAGGGAAGGAGCAGAGCATAAAGGCACTGGGTGCATTTGCACAAGCCTAATTGAGAGGTTCAGAGACCTGAAGTCTGAATGTTTGATCTAAGAGACTGTATTTGTTAAAACAAAGAAGAAAACCCAAACCACTGCCGCCGCCAGAAAACCCACATCCCCTCAGTGCTTTGGAGTGAGCAGTGTGTCTGGATATGAACAGCTGACAGTGCTTTTACCTCTTTTGCCCTGTTGTGAACTTGCAAAATGCCCCCCACCAAGTCAACTCTGAAACAGAGTTTCATCTGGAGCAAATGCTTTCAATATCTGGAGAAGTTTTCCTACTCAGAGGTTTGTTTCTCAGCAAAGCAAAATGAAGTTGTGAAATCCTCCACGAAAGGAACTTACATGTTCCACATAAAAGGAGGATAAAAGGCCTAAGATATAGATGATAACTTTGTTCTAGTGCAAGACCCAAAACTCTATTATTAAAACAGTATATTTATTAGCAAGCTCTTCTAATGAACCAGACATAACAGATGTGGGCAAAACTCAAGCAGGTACAAACTGAAATAATAATGATGGAAGAAAAATAGCTTGACAGTCAAATTACTGGCTAGACCTGCTTTTAGTGTTGCTTTGGCTCCATCTCTAAATAGAACAAAATAGGTTTAAGCCTTTTCCTCCTCAAGGAAAGTTGGAAATACCTAACTGAAATGGTGAAAATTGATGATGATTCAGTTCAAATTCCTTGGTGCTGAAGCTACATTCTTGGGACACTGTAGCTGTTTTTGTGTTGTTTTTTTTTTTCCTCATTTCATTTTTTTTCTTCCCATTTTTATCTTTTTCCCCCTAAATTTAAAATGTCATTCACATGTAGAAAAACTTCCTTTTGGACCTTTCCTTCTCTTCCAGTCCACCCATACTGTTTTCTTTACAAGTGCATGTGTGGGTCCCCAGTGCCCACTGACAGATTCTGATACTGTTGTGCTGGAATTGAATAGTGTGCTATGTGGTGTCTCTGCTGATTGCAGTTTGCAGCTACAGTTTCATTTCAGATTCATGCCATCACTCTTGTTAGGTTACAGAGGGTTTTTTGTCAGTTCGTTGTGTTGCTGTCTCCTTTGTAATGCTTGTCTTAATAAAGAATATAGCTTGTTGAGTTCATCTAATTTATTGAGGGGTGGTGTTAGCTGGCATACAAAACACCACAAGTTAGCATATGTTTGTAATTTCTTCTTTTAGTGCTCTTCCCGCATAGCAATTTAGATTCTTCCTAAAAACCTCTAGAAAATGATGACAGAACAGCTCATAATTTTTTTTTCTGTAGTGCTAAAAGCTAATCGGGTGCAGCTCTGTCTTACTTTTCATTTAATATTTTAGATTTTCTTTTTTATCCTACTAACATTTGCCTGACTTTGGAAATAAATTTGAACACCACTTTTTATAGAGTGAATAGTTGTACTTCATTAACATAGAGACTCTGGAGGAAAAGGTATTTTCCCTCTTTCCTTCCTCTACCTGAGTCATTGAACATCAGGTCCTTTTTCATAGCATTTCAGTTTCCAATCGGCACTGTGCTGGCTGACTGTGCAAGGCAAAAGGTATTTGTTATTGCTCCTTGACAAAACTGTGAGGACATGTATGCATTTGAAAAACAAGGAGTAAAGATACCTCAGAACACCAACTGTGAATAAGGTCAGATTCTGACTCATTTTCTAATGTTGAAAAGTCTTTACTCTTTGGATTTCGATAAGGCTTCTTCCTTGAGTAAGCATTACTCACTGTGATTAAAAGCTTGATTTTCCTGCCCCATATTATGTAATTAAACTGTGCAAATAATTCAGCTATCCAAGACATTGACTGGAGTAGTCAATGGTACACTTCACAACTAGAATATCTTCAGAACATGTATCTTATTTGTTGAAGAAATAAATGGAACAATTTGAAATAATGAATGTGTTTTAAGACTCTAACAATTTCTTTGTGAACAATAATGAACAACTGCTTCTGAATAAATTATTTGCCCATTTTCACACTGGCCGTTCATCTCTCGTGCAGTCATGTTCCATCTTTCTAGCTTATGGGCTTTTGCAAAGTGAGGATATCAGCAATCTGATGCAGAGTCCTTCCCACTCAGGAAATCAAAGCCTTGCGCGTCTCTATTTTGTTTCCATGGACAGATGATGATTCAAACTTCCTTCACTTCCCAGCAGGAAAGGTTAGTTAAATACTTGTCTGTAACTCTTTGCAACATTTATGAGAATTGTTTACATAATTCTGGAGGATCTGCCTTATTTGCGCAGTGATGGTGAGGCGTGCCTGCTGAGAACTGGTGTCCTGTCCATTAATTGTCTGTCTGCAGAATCCCACTAATGAGGCAGGGCTTTAGGAGAAACGTAACTCCACTGAAATAGTTCCTCTTGCAGTATTGTCCACAAACAACTGAATATCAGATATATCGGATCAGTAAATAGAATGATGTAGATCTTGTTGTCCATCTTGTTTTACTATTAGGGTTGGGAAATGGAAATCAAAAAGTTACAAACCCCTCCCCTTTTAATGCTTCTTTGAGAAAAGTTGTGCAGTCAGAGGAGTTATGAAATGATTCAAAAAGTGCATGCAAGTTAATAGAAAGATTCCTATAAACTGGAATTTAGATTGGGCTTGTCAATATGGATCAGGGATTTATGGGAGCTCAAGCAGTAGTGTGCATGAATTTAGTGCTACTTGTAGATTGTCTTCAGATCCCCAGGTTAATTAACTGCACAGAGCACTGTCTTGAATAACGCTGCAGAGTAGGAGAGAAATAAGCTTCTGTGAACTTCAAAAGGGAAAAATACGATGTGTTGAATTAACCAACCATCCCAGGGAAACTCATCTCACATATAAAATATATCGATTAAAATTTCAAGCATTGCATGGTGTTTCTCGCACTTCCTCCCCTCTCTGGTGCCCTTTATCAGATCTGTGGTCCCTGGTGCATCAGCAGCCCTGCTGATGGGCTGAGCCTAAGCTGGAACTGACTGGAACCTTCTGGATGCGTCCCACTGGGACAGAGCCCCACTCTTCCCCCAGAAAGACCCCACCAGTCCCCACTGCTAACAAACCCAGTGCAAGTGGGGAGTGTGAGAAAAGACAGTGAGTACTAGTGTTCTCACTAGGTTTTTTATTGTGCGTTTAAAGGTTACCTTGCTTCTTTGCTATGTACTGCTTGGGCTTGTAGGATTTAATAACAAACCAATGTTGTCTTCCTTTCCCAGGAGAAGGAGGGGCTCATTTTGCAGTGGCATTAAGAATTCATTCCCTTAAATGAGAGATGTCACCTTGCCATTTTAACTTGGTTCATTAAAATAGTGGCTCATTAGTTATTCCCTTTTGCGGTATAGGATTTGCACATTAAAGGCATAAGCATTTCAAGTGCTCACTGCATTCAGGGATAGATTTCTGGCCATCCTATTTGAAAAGAAAAAGTGTGGGTTTTGAAAGAAAAAAATATGGCAGACGTCCTAGTCAAAGATTAATAGAATGGCTCAGGTTGGAAGGGCTCCACAGAGCCTTCTTTTCTCCAAATGGAACAAGCCCAACTCCCTCAGCCTTTCCTTGGAGGAGAGGTGCTCCAGCCCTGTGATCATCCTCGTGCCCCTCCTCTGGATCTGTTCCAAGAGCTCCACATCCTTCCTGCATTGGGGACCCCAGGCCTGGACACTGTTCCAGATGGGGCCTTGTGAGGGCAGAGCAGAGGGGCACAGTCCCCTCCCTTACCCTGCTGGCCATGATATGCAGCCTCGTGATGCAGCCCAAGATACAGTTGGCTCAGCTCATGTCCAGCTTTTTGTCTGTCAGGACCCCAAAGTCTTTCTCTGCAGGGCAGCTCTCATTGAATTTTACTCACAGTCATCTCCCTTCTCCTCATGAATTTCTCTAATTTGTTCATACCTCTCATACTTCATTGAGAAGTCCAGACTATAGAAACATAGGACCTACTGAGGTAGTGCTCAGCTTTTTCAAGACCTGTGTTAGGTTTGAGGTCCCTTATGTGTCTTGTAGGGTGTAATACAGTTTTACCTTATCTTAGTCTTGCTGTGAAAATGATCGTGGCTGAGCTGAGAAAATGCCACGCATTGTAGGCATAGAGGAGTTCTGCCATTGTCCGAGTGGGATCGTAAGTCCTGGGGATTCGTGATTGCCTTGTGTCTGCCTGGTTGGAAAAAGGCATCTCCAGCCCTTTCCAAACATCGGCCTCTTTCCTATGAGTAGATGGACAGAGCCTCCCATTCTCAAATGACACATGCTCTGGCAAACGCCCTGTGTTATGATTCAGAATGTGAAGGGCTTGTTTTACCATTAGGCCTGCGGTGGGAAAGCATGCATCAACTAGAGGAAAGTAGGATGCTCTGGGACAAGCTCATTGTCCAGTGTAGTGTAACTCTTTATTATATGAAGCAGGAAGGGGCAGTGCTGTGCAACCTCCTTGCTTCCCCTTACCCTCATCTTTGAGCAGACACAGCTGTGTAGGATTTCAGTTAAGTTCACTGACATACTGGAAAGAGCAGAACTCCCAGAGGTCTCAGGGCATTGAGTCAGATTGGTTCTTGAACCTTGCTAGGTCAGCATAAAATTCAGCTCTGGGAGAAAAAAAAAATCGCTAAGGACAGTGGAAAAGAAAAAGAATATGTATATAATAAATTTGAAGAACTGAAGGGAGCAGACTGGAAAAAAATATTTATGTAACATTGCACATTCCAGACGCGGGCTGATGAACTGCTTCCATCTTAGAATTTGAGGGCAGAGCTGTTCATTTAGCAGTAAATGCTAGGGCTGAATGGAAGGAATGTCACCCTTAACTAATGCTGAAGTCTAATCCTTTGGTTTCCCTAGTGTCTCAGATTGCAATAATACAATATGTAGAACTTTGTTTTTTTTCCCCTTTTCTTTCTTGCTGTGTTACAAGTAACCAGTAAAGTAAATGTAGCAAAAAGCTGATCCTGCTGAAAATGCAGTTAAATACATCCATATTGCATCTCCTGTCTTGCCTATGATTTTCTTTTCTCTTTATCTTCTCATGCTCTGGTCATGATTATCATTTGTGCTTTCAAGATGCTTGCACTGTAAGTAATTTTATAAAATCCTGAACAAGGAAATCCTTGCTATGCAATAAAGTTCCATACAAATATAGCTAATGTCAATAAAGTTAAAAAGATATGTCAGCAAAGACCCAAACAGTCAATTTATTACAGTTAAACATCCTGCCCAGACATCTTATTTATACTCAAAGCTTGTTATATAAAGCAATTCTTCTCCCTTGATATCTTTTTTTATTATTATTATTCCACAGTTTACAAATTACTGTCTTTCTCTTTTTATCTCATATGAAATACTGAATTCATCTGTGCATGCTGACTAAAACCACCTTTAGATGGTCACTTGGAGGTATATACATTAAAAAAATCATCTGTGAATTCAGCCCTTTTGGCCAAAAGAAGCAGTAGTGCAATTAATTTACACAAATGAAAGATATTACCAAACACTGTATTTTGTTAACAGAACCCCCCAGATGATTTAGAAACATAGTTTACATTTTTCCCTTATTATCTTACATTTCATTATACCCTCTCCTCCCTTGTAAATATACACAGGAGGAAATATATGTCGCTCTTCATATGTTTTTCAGAATATAGCTGTTTGGAGATACAGGAAATGTACAGGCTATTCTGACAGAAAAAGAAAGAAACTCAGTCTGTTAAATATTGAGATACAAACCCAGCAAATCATTCATGTATTTCTGATAAAAAGTCTGCTTTTGCCTTGTGATGCAGACAAATCAACCCTCTTTAAGGCTCCCAAAACCAGCTTTTATGTGTCTTTCCAGCTGTATACTCCATAGCTTCTAAATTGGCCCAGTGTTATGAGAATGCTAGGGTGGAGACCTCTGTTAAGTGACACTTTAAATCAATCCTCTACAGAGGCTTATGTTTGTTAGGGAAAATCTGGGGCGGTTCTGCAGCTTCTCTGATGGAGTCCACATATGCGAGTGAGTTCCAAGGCACTTTATCTGGCACAGGAGAACAGTAAAGGCTTCCATTCTCCAGACCTGCTCCAGAGATACTAAATTCCTCTGTGATAATGAGGTGTCCAGAATAGTAACAAGAGGCTAGAAGCGTACTGTAGGTTTAACTGTGCTGATATTTCTATGCTGACTTTACTGGGGGCAAGTACAAATTCACACCAGTGTACCTGAATGAACTTGGGCCAGAGTGAATGATGAAACCTTATCAGGTGCTGGATCTCATGGGCTGTGTGTGAGAGGTGTAGGGTTGCTGTATGTCTAGTGCAGCTGTGGCAAGCGGAGTGAGAGGAGATTGTGTGTCAAGTAGGTGAAGGTATTTCTCTTCACAGTACTGTAGTTCCTGCTTATTTTTTCCTGGGCTTTAATGCTAGTGGTAAGAAATATTGCTCACTGCTCCATTACCATATTTTGCATACAAAATGCATGCAAAACAACACATCTTTCCAGGTGCAGTTAATATCGATCCTAAGGAGTACAAAGAATTACCTGCCTGGCAATGGAAGTGGAGAAATACTTACCATTCCAGTCTGATAAGTAGAGAATGGAACTGTGAAAATTCACTGAACTGTGTCATTTTAAGTTCTGCAGATGTTCTCCCTATGGCATTTCTTTCTCCCATCTCCGGTATAGGCACAGTATGAAAATGTTTTGACCAACACTGCAGATTCAGGAGAGGTCATACATGTACCTTCTTGTGACATGTTTTTCTAACCTCTCTACTTGCCGTGAGTAGTCTGCAACCTCCTGTGATGACAAGTCCCATGATAGCTAGGGCTGTGATTAATGGGATTTCATTAACACTTGTGCAGCTATCCCCAAGAACCCTCAGTGGTGCTTTGGCCTCTTCCTCAGACTGCAAATATAATGGCAGTAAGCGCAGGTAGATATGTTTCACATTCTTTATCCAAGCCTTTTCCCCAAAGGTATGGGTAAATGATGATTTCTATTGGAAAACTTAATATACAGTGATTACAACTGCACTGTCCTAGCAAGAAAGAAGAATAAAACATCCTTTTGTTCTCACGTTTGTTAAAAGGTTGCTTTGTGGATGTCTGTGTTCTGGGGTTAACTGAGACTTGTCTCTATTCTAAGTATGGATGGAAGGGAAGAAGGGAAGAAATGTGCAGGCTGACTGCACCATAGTAATTTCTTCCTCACAGTAATAAAATGGCACTATCTTTTCTGTGAAGAAAATTGAAGGATCAAGTGTAAATCTGAAGGTAGATATGCAATGCTGGTTGTAAACGCATATATCTTTGCTCTGTCCTTGTTCTGCACTGGCTGATGGAAGTGGTCCACTTGTGTTAGCTGTGCTCACATGAACTGTACTCTCCCCTTGGTTCTTTTCTAGCTTGGTCTTGTGCAAATTTACATTGATTCATTTGGTAAAGGTCTGGTCTTAAATTTTACTTGAAATAAGTAGGGCTAAATTAACATCACTGTATTTGCCTGTTGTGGGACCTCTCTCAGTGTAGAACAGTGTTGTATTTACAGGGATTACTACGGGTAGAACTATTCAGCATCTGCAGCGTTTGGTTGTACTGAGGCAGGATTAATTAATTCAGGCATCCATTACTAACTAGTCTAGCACAGTCTTGTCCTATGCTCTGGTCTGATGTTATCTGTATGTAATGCTGCTGACTCTTTGTTTGTTTGGGATTACTGTTTTCTACTTTAACACTGCACTTGGATACTATGGTAATGTGCAAATATGTGAATATGCCTAAATTTCTTGTGGCATGTTGCCTCACAGCAGGAGCACTGAGAGGGCAAGGTGTGAATGACAATGGTAGACACAGAAGGCTGATTAACAAAGGGTATTAATCTCAAACTGCCTCAACTGGAAGGAGAACTCCCATAAGCTGCCATAGATTCCAGAGGACAATATGCATTTCCATTATTCAGTAGTAGTTACGGACATAAAGGATGAAAGATAGCAAAGGTAAAATAAACTACCATTACAGTTCTTGTTCTCCATGATTTTAGAAGACAGGAAAATGAGATATGCTTTTGGGTGGAAAAATGAACAGAAGAATCAAAAATTATTCATAGATATAACAGCACTAGTGCTTATAGCAGTCAGATTGCTAAGAGTTCATGGATTCAGGCAGAAGCTGGCAGAAGCTACAAAATGCAGCTTTGTTTCTTCCCAGAGGGAGGGGAGAAGGAAAGGATAACAGAGGCTGCAGACCTAAGATTGATGAGGCTGCTGTGCTCCAGCTAGGTATAAATTGAAGATACTGTTTGATGTAAGAGGAAATTGTGTAGTTGGCTTAAAACACAAATTCCAATCTCATGTGTATCAAGGTTAGGGGAAGAAGCAGAAGTCCAAATACTCTTCAGGTAGAACAGTTTATCTAGAAGATGCCAGAATCTATGCCAGAATAAACAGCAGGTAGAAAAGGCCTTTCTCAGAGGGGGAACTATGGGCATCTCACAACAATTCTATGTTCTCAAATTCTTGAATTAGTGAAAGGAGTTTTTCAAGCCCTTTACCCTTATCCAAATAAGTTCCACTCACAAATCAACTAAGCTCTAAAAAATTGTTATCATTGCGTAACTTTGCATCTAATATATGTATAATTCTGAAATAAGTAAAAGTTATATTTCCCTGGGAAAAAAAAAAAAAAAAGTTAGTTTTAGAAGACTGTATGAGCCTTATCTGTTCCTGCTCTGTTTATGTATGTTAAAAATGTTTTCTTCTCCAGGATTTGTGATGCTTTCAGAAAAAGGTGTAGTTTATTTTTCCATGGCTTTCACGGATCTTTCCTGAAACCATAGGGATTTTTCTTATGTTGCTTTATGAAATC
The DNA here is from genome assembly GCF_019238085.1 of Lagopus leucura. Lineage (NCBI taxonomy): Eukaryota > Metazoa > Chordata > Aves > Galliformes > Phasianidae > Lagopus > Lagopus leucura. The sequence continues at coordinate 8,329,521 of NW_024962274.1, forward strand.
CCATTTGGCAAAATACAGCATTAATCCTTGGCACCAGGTTATATCAGGCTTCTTTTTCTATTATGTTTCTTTCTCTGTAAAAGAAAAAAAAGAAAATCCTAGCAATGAGCAGAACTGATATACTTTATATTACCATAGTCTGCTGCAGTCTAATATTCATAAGATAAGGCTAAAAGCTTGGAAATGAGAACATGAAGGGCAAGACGAATCATTGATTCTTCCAGCTTTTTGTCTCAGGATTTAAAACATTATCACTTTAAAAATTCTCTAGAAAAGCTTGTTGTGGTGATAAAAGTAAATTCAACCTTAATCACCTTTTCTGACACCAATTAATAATGGAGTGACATTCTACTGAGGCTGAGGCAGTATTTTCACATCAAGCACTTCCAGCCCCATCAAGTGATGCCTCAGTCACAAAGGATGGCACGCTGAGGTCTCACAGCCTCACCGTGCGTATTGAAGCGTTGCAGCAAAGCGATCAGTTCCTCCCTACCTGACTTGTCCTATAGTCTCTGATGATCTTGACATTTTTTTATGGCAGGAAAGGCACACAAGAAAAAAGCTTCAAACTAGCAGACTCAAAGACAGCTCTCTTTCTTTGGGCATCAGACTTTCAGTAGTAGGCATTTTCACTCAGAAGCGTTGACACCAGAGCTTTCAAGTTGCTAGAAAGCCATTCAATGGAAACTGCTTGTAGAGATTCACTTATGCACTCTGTTGAACTCTAGTTTAAAAACCAGAGTTGGTTGAACAATTCTCAAGGACAATATGAAAAAGAAGAAAATGGGATTTGAGGGTTAGTTGAGAGACTTTTTGGATCATGAAGCGTGTATTTCTTGACAAAAACTATTATACAAATATTTTCTTGAAAACTTGTGCTTTTTCAGGAGGTGGTTTGTAAGTGTCATCACACCATTCCCCTTTAACTGCCAGAGTGAAATGTTTGTCCTAGTTTAAGGTATCTACATTTAAATTCCACTTCTGCCAGAATCAAATTGGTGCCTTCATAGCACCTTACCACTGAATGGCTAATTTTCATTTTCAATTATTTGATGGGTGTAAGAAGTGAAGAAAATCTATCTATTGTCTACTGTCATCATTTATTATCATTATGAGTTTGTGTCAGTGGAAAAGGGAAATTATCCTAGCCATTGTCTATTCTGTCTTGTTTTTTGGAGTAGTTCAACTGAGTTGTTTTCATTTCCTTCTGCCTTCAGAGTAGTCTCTGATAGTTTTTTTCAAACTTCAGAACAGCCAGTCTTGTTTAGGCTGCACTCATTTGTCTTATTATGCTTTTAGCTGACCATAGTAAGAAAGTGGTTCTCATGCAGAGTTATTAGCTAGTAGTCTTTCCACTGTTTGCTTGTTTTCTCAGATGTGTCACAAGTTTGCATAGCAGAGTTTTGTGTTACTTCAGTACATCGTTCCAGAGAGCAAATAAAGAGTAATTTTCACATAGGTAATTGTATCATGGTGATGTCTGGGACCTGCTATTACAACTCAGACTCCTTTAGAAATGCATGTATACCCTGTCCTGGAGAGTTTTCATCTCATATGAAGAAAGTATGTACAGATAGATAGCAAGCACAGTGGTTCCTCTGGCCAGTGCAGTAGACTGACCTGGAGATCAGTTATTTCACAAAAGACATGATACATGCCAAGACGCACTGTATGAAGGTGAACCCACATCTTTAGATGAATCACACAGGATGAAGCTAGGAAAAATGTAAGCTTAATTGCTTAGGAGTTTTTTTAAAACATGGTGGCATTCAGAGCCTTCCAAAGTTGTTTGGGATCTGTTCTCCTTTGTGATTGTATTGGTGAGTCCAGGATTACTGTATTATGTTTTGTACTAAAATTATAGGTTGGTCTGGGGATTCAAAATCTAGGGGTGTGCAAGTTAAAAATGGTGGGTGTGCAGCTTATTTATTGAGACCACGTAATGCTCTGTTCATGCTTTAGTTGCAAGCTTCACAGATTTCAATTTAACTTGGCTATTTTTCGTGTGCATTCATTATTAAAAAAAGAAATGAAGGAAGAAAAATGCTCCTAACTGTGTGTCTATGAATGCAAATGGGAATGAATGTGAAAAGTTGTTTCAGTTCACATTGCTTGGCAATCAGTACATTAACCTGCATTTTGACTTGATCCTGCAAATATTTCTGAACAGCTGAATATATGGAACAAAATCTATAACCAAGACTAGAAAATTGCAATAGTGTTGAATCAGTACAGCTGCAGAAATCAACTGGGCTGTGCTAAGTAACACAAACTAACTATGTAGGTTACTCCAAGGTACATTTAGAGCTCTGCTCTAGGTAGGGCTTTTTCCCCATGGAGGAATTCACTGACACCCCTTTGCTTCATATGCCCTTCCAGTCAGACACCATTTTGTCTGACTGCCCCGCTGCTGCCATCTGTTATACAACAACAAAATGTAATGGGATATTGATGGGAAGGTTTAGCTGTACTGCCACACCACCGGCATCCACCTCTGATGGCCAACATAGTGAAATAGGAGGCATTACTTTCAGAGCCCTCAGAAATGACCTTCAGTATTCATTACTATCATTAAAATTTCCTAAATGATGGCAACTGGAATTTGAGAATGGTACCAGAAATAAGGCAAGAATATCCTTGCACCTCCCCTTTACCAAGAAACACAAAGTAATGTGACAAGTAAATGAAATTGCCGTAAAAATGATGACTATTTAGTATGTTCTCTGTGGAGAATTAGAATAAAACCTACTGATATCAAACAACAATTTCCAACAAATGCCAGAAGGACTCCTTGTTAGAGGGAAAAAAATAAAACAAGCTTCCTCAACTGTGTCATAAAAAATCATATGGCATAGCACTTTTTATTCTCCTCGCCTTTAGACAGCATTCAGACACAAACAATTTGTGAGTCAGAAGAGCTTAATACCTGAGGAATTCTGATCTGCATATTCCCACTTCGAGTAAGGTACTGTTTTCTACATATTATAAGAAACTTCAAAGCACTCCTTGGTTTCCCTCTGGCCAAAAGTTTGAAGAGGGGGGCTGCATACCGTTGAGTTATCTGTCTTCTTAAGCCAAGTCTCCAGGCTTGATATATGAACATACACTTTCAATTAAACCTATACAAACCTGTGTGTGAATGCACAGCAAGCCAATACTATTGTGGTTAAATTTGGGTTACTTTATTTTGGGGTTCTTTTGATTCAGGTTTCAGAAAATGATGAGGTAATGAAAGCAGCAGGCTGTTCACCAAACCTCCTGTAGTGATTTCCAATTGGCAAACTGCAAGGCAAACTGTAACATCTTTTGAAGCAATTCTACTTTCCCTGAAGTCTGTCTATGTAAAAGGTTTCCAGTAATAAATTGCAGTGCTGGCTGCCAATAGCCTTCTGAATCACAGTGAAATAGGTATTAAATACTTTTTTACCTGAATAAATTTTCTTATTTAAAAAAATCATCCTTATTATAGGTATTTTTTTCCAGAGGGTTTTTTATTTGTTTGTTTAGTTCCTGGTTTTGGTGTGTGTTTTTCGTTTGTTTGTTTTCTTTAGAAAGATGTAAACATTTTCCAGAGCTTTGTGCATGTGTTATCTCTTTTGTACAGCATCTGTCAGGCAAGCGGACCTTAAGTTGATCAAACCTATTCTCATTTGAATCAGTGATCTGTAGTTTTCAAGAACAGTTTTGTAGACATTGGTTAAGTTGTTTGGAAAAGGATTTTGGCAGATTTAAAGTATTAAAAATGTGCAGTGCAAGCTATCTTCACTGGTCAGATGGCTTTGCTGTAACCGAGTATCTTTACTGCAGAGTTGTGTTTCTGAGGTGAACAATCCAGGTCTAAACCAAATGTTTTCTGGTTATTTTGGCAAATGAGCTTGGTTTGCCACATAACTAGTGAAAATAACCACAGTTCATTTATTTTAAAAACTAACTTACTGGTTATGGCAATAGCTCCTCAGACCAAGATCAGCTCTGTATTTACAGAATTTGCAGTATGTTTATGAATCCTTTGAGCTGAAAAGCAATTATTATTTTTGACATGGAAATAGCAATGCTGTGCTCAATTAACTTAGCAACAGTTTTATTAATCAGTCTTCCTTGCTCTTCTTCATCCCTTTCTATTTAGTGATTTTATATTTCTAAGTAGTGAAGTATAATGGCATCATTTCTGTTTCTCAGTAAACAAAATAATAATAATAATAATAATAATAATAATAATAATAATAATATGTGAGAGTCAGATGTATTTCCTGTCTAGTCCACATAAATAAATTGGATTTTGAGTGCGTGGGATTCCCCTCTTGCACATTTTGTTAAGGAATCCCTGTGAAATGACAGACACTGTGTAAGGAATAGACTGCTTTCTAGTGGGGGAGAATTTGACCACAAGTTATAGCTATCACGTACTTAGTCTGTTTCTAAACTGTGGAAAATTTTTGAAACTAAAGGCTTATTTATGTTACTGAGAAGATGCACAAAGATCTTAAAAGCTGAACTGAAATTCTCACTTTTTTAGTCGCTCTAGAGAGTAACATCAGCCCTAGGATGTAAAATAAACCTTCTGAACAGACAGTGTGGGATATTTTTTTTGTATTCCCTGGTTCATTCTGTGAATGTGTTATTGAGAATGAAAACAGAAATCACAGACACAAATGGAGTGACAGTCTCAGAGGTTGTTGTCCTGGTAGATAATAAGGCTATAAGGATGGTACAAAGATTGAGCTCCAGTGCACAATAGTTGTTGCATCTCCTTCATGTGCTTTTGCAGCAGACTGAGGCATAGGGCACTTGACAGTTAGGGTGCCCATGTTTATGCTGCCTTGGAATTTTGTACTCAACGTCTGGCTATTTGTCAAGTGATGTTCTCGTATTCTGTGACTGGTGTGGCAGGGTGGGTACAGAAAGAGGATGCGCAGAAGCTGCACATGAGTTGTGGTGTTCAGAGGTACCAGATGGGGAAGGAGATGAAGGCATGTGCATAGCACCTGTGACCTGCTTCCTGTGCATCTGGTTGGTCCTGTTAAACAAGGAATCCATTTGTCACAGGACGACTTGCACATACTGAGTCAGTCCCTGTCCTCTGTGTCCTAAGATCAGAATCTGTATGCTTACATTGCGCAAGGGGTCTGGAAAACTTTTTCAGCCCAGTCCCAGTAGAAAAAAAAAAACAAGCTCTTGCTCAGAAGTGATTCCTTCTAACTCTTATGTGTGACAGAAACACCTCCTTTGTCTCTTTGTGCTGTGCGGTGTTAAGGATCTATGATACTGGCCACGATAGGGCAAGGGCCAAATCACTGGACATTCACACCAATATGGTGAACAGCAAAATGGCGTTTATTACAAGTGAACTCTAGCTTATATATTCTATGTGCTTCATCTACGCCCCTAAAGCAGGTGTTATACATCCATCACAGAGCAGGGGAGGTCCTGACACGTCACATCCCGATATCGCCTCGTTAACGCCTACTCCTGGCACGTCACATCCCGATCTCGATGCTAGACGCCTAATACAGTATCTGCAACATCTCCCCCTCCCCATGCTCGGTAAAGCCTTGCCCCGTTAGTGCAATTCGCCTAATAGTTCTACCTTAAAAGCCTAGCAGCCTACTGGCCTTAAGATGGGTCTTATATGAGGCGGTGTACCGCATTCTTAGATAACGCTGAATCGAGTCGGGACACTCGTCTCAGCAAGCACCACATCTTTATATAAACTATAAGCACTAAGCATAGTAATGCTAGACCTAGCACAACTACGACTGGATGCAGTACAGAGTTAAATATCCACGTTGCTGTGGGGGACTATCCAAAAAGTACTTCCCACCAGTGATGTTCTCCATCCTTCTTTACTCTCTCTAGGACACGATGTATCTCTTCCATGTCATGGTGAACAGTGATCAAAGTTTTCTGTCCATTGTCTCGAATGTGTTTTAGCAGTTGGTACAGATCATCATGTTTCAAAAGCTTCCTTACCAAAGCGAGATTCATTCTGATTGGTGCGGGCTCTAAGTCTTGGATCAACATGTAGTTAGACTGCAGTAGCTGGTACGATGTAACCGGAGCTGTATAGTTAAAATCACATCCTAAAATACTGATAAAGTTACAGACACAAAGATTTGAATGATTGCTGGTATCTACAGCCATATCATCTATTTGTATGGAATCACAGTAAGTCCTCATGCAAGCACATCTTTTTCCAATATATATAAGCACTGTTTTGGATGTTACACCGGGTTGGACCTCAAAGTGGCAAATATTCTGCTCGGTGTCAAGACAGATGTCTTGAGTCTCAAGGGTATTACTTTCACAAAAAATCCTTGTTGTTCCCGCACGGCACATGAGCTAACATCCACAGTCTGCCATTTCCCTTCCTTTCGAAGGGCCCATATTTGATGTTCGACTGGATAAAGCATATCCCAACCATGATATATTCCCAATGCAACAACCGGATATATTGTAAAAACTAAAGCCTCTTGTATTATTAAAATGAAGGCTGTGACGTAACTGGTGACAGGATCATAGGTAAAATTGACTAAAAGCCACCAAGACTGGAATTTCCTTTCAAATTCATTCTCATTATCCCAAATCACCTTCCAGATTTCTGTAGGTAGAGTACCTCCTTCCCCTTCCCTGACAATTGCTGCTACCACAGATTGTATCCATATTTGGGCTTGGATGCAGCCAAGTGCTAGAAAAGTATCATTTTGGCTAGCAGCAAGTGCATCTACAATTAACTGGTGGTCTTCCATGTTTGTCTTTTCCCACTGAGGAAGTACATCTGATAAAAACCACTGATTAGTCCCCAACGCTGATAAAGAAGATTGCAATGGATGCTGCAACGCATATAAATCACTTGTTGTTAAACTTAATTTGTTTTCAAGCACTTCAGCATTTATGCTGTTCAAAACTCCTAAACCTGTTCCCAATACGCCAGTCACATCCCTTTGTACTCTCCTAGTTGGAGCGAGAGTCCGTTGATGTAGTCATGTTAACCAGCCTGCATAAGATGTGTGTAAAAATGGCGTACAGTGTGGATCGAGGACTGAAACATTAGTCTGCATTGCCAGTTTCACTCGTTTGAGAGACCAAATTGGGTTAAACATCACTTGCTGTAGGCCTGTATGTTTGATAACATACAGCCCGATCTCATATACATATGGGACATTTCACTCCCCCTCTGTAATTTGGTCCTTGAAGGGAGTTGGAGTATATGGGGTAACTGTGGTAAGTGGTTTGTGGAAATCTATTTTAAACTTAAAGGTTCGTCCCTGCTGTGATTCTGGCCAGACGTAATGGGGGGCAGTATTTCCCTGGGGCCGATGAGAGTTTGCCCAGAGACAAATCACTATGACAGGTTGAGATAGAGTAAAATTGTACCAGCAGGCCGATACTTTAAGGCCGCAAGATGTCCTATTCTTTTTTCCAGTCACGTTATCTGTCACGGATATCTGAGTTGCTGTCTCTTGTTTGGATCCATTAATCATCCAACATCCCACCTTTATTTCTTGTCCTACTTCACCCCAAAGCCTGTGAATTCGACTATTGTTATCCCATCCCCACTCCTTAGTTTTATATGGTTCATCGCCACGCAAGACCACCGTTAGCAAGGTTACATTGGAGGATGGTCCCATAATTCCAGTGTGTCCTACATAACCGTACCAAGCTGACCCCGAAACAGCGCTTACCGTGAAAGCCAAATGAACAAAGACAAAAACAATTGATACCTTACATATCACATTCTTATCAGGAGCCATTGTAGATGTCTTACACGTCGCATTCTTGCCCGATACTAGCGTAGATGCCCTCCCCTTATCAGGCGAGTTCATCAAGAGCGGTTCCTTCTCTCTGTCCAGTGCATATCCTATGGCCTCTCCCAGAGTTTGAAACTTTCTAGGGGCCGCACGGAGTAGAGCTTTGATATTATCGAGGGACCTCTGTTGTAAGCAGTCCAATATCACTGGATTGTGGACTGCTCTCGATAATTCTGACCCTTCTACTGCCTTTATTAATCTATCTGCGAAATCCTGAAAGGATTCCGTTGGACCCTGGTTAATGTCTGTCCAGGGGGCGGAAGGTTCGGCGTTTCGGGCGAATCTCCTAAATGCAGCGACTGCTGAATGTGATGTAGCAATCAGCTCCCCCGGGCGTAATTGCGTAATCTGTCCCTGGGGGCTGAGCATTCCAGTAGCCGCACCTGTCAGTCTTTGTACATCTGAACCATGTGCAGGATGCCTGGGATCGTTTTGGGCTGCCGCAACAACAAATTTCAACTGATCAACCCATTCCTCTTTCCAGACTGTAAACTGTCCTGGCTTAAGTACAATACGCATAAGGCGTTCCACATCATAGGGTAGCAAGGGTCCCTGTGCTGTGAGAGTTTCTAATGCATTCAGTGTCAATGGTGATCTCAACCCCTTCTTATCGATGGCCTCCATTAGCCGAGCTACTCCTTTTGGATCGAGGGGGACCCACATAGGTCCCTCTTCCCCAGCCAAAACTGGGAATGCAGATGTATCCATATAACCTTTTTCCTCTGACCAGTTGGAACCTAGGCCTCGCAGGCCCTGTCCCCAGCATCCTCCCCCTTGAATGTTGCAACATTTATCTTCTACCCTTAGAGCAGAGGCAGGCGTTCTGCCCCGGTTCACTTCTTGAATGTTGCAACGTTTATCTTCTACCCTTAGAGTGGAGGCAGGCGTTCCGCCCCGGTTCACTTCCCCGCCTACCCCCACAGGTGGTGTAAGATCATACAATGAAGGATACAGCGGTTGATGCGGATACGGCGGGGGGGCAGCTGGCTCTGACGGTTGAGGGGGGTCAGTTGCAGGTTGAACACCACTCTCCGATTGTTTGTCCGAGGCAGGCTTTGAAGGTGCGGCTGGGGTGCTGGGCACCATCCTCAAGGCGCATTCTTCATCAGAGCATATACGAAGAAACGCGCTGCCCGAACCGCTTTCCCCTTGGTTAACAGAGCCAAGCCCCAACGTGGCACGCATCGCTTCATTAGTTTTACTCTCCTCCCTCGCGGCTTTAAGGGCCCCAAGAATCAACCCCCATATCTTAAGCTCCGACGCTTTCTGTTCAGCCATTGCATACTGAACGAGTGGGAAGGTGAGGGAATCCCATTTGGTATGATCTAAGATGTTGTGAGGGGAGGAGAAATTCCCCTCCCTCTCAAGACGGGTGAGAACAGTGGCGACGTCCTTCCTGGAAGGAATATTCTTGCCGCAATAGCACTTAGAAAATTGAAGGATTACCTTAATAACTTGGTCCATCACCAACACGGTACTGATGTTGCGATCCGCGAACGACCCACTCACTGGGCTCTCTCCGCTCCCGGACTTCCATGGATGGCTGTGCACAGCCTCCGCAGGCATGTCCCCACAGGACGAACACAACAAATGAACACCTCAACCACAGCAAATGTCCATAGGTGCCAACAAACACCCGCAGGCATGTAGAAAATGTCAAACACCGAGAAATAGCAATCGCCTCATTGTGTGAGTTCATTCCTCACACGGGGCACCATTTGCGGTGTTAAGGATCTACGATACTGCCACGATGGGACCAGGGCCAAATCACTGGACATTCACACCAATATGGTGAACAGCAAAATGGCATTTATTACTTGTGAATTCTAACTTATATACACTATGTGCTTCGTCTACGCCCCTAAAGCAGGTGTTATACATCCATCACAGAGCAGGGGAGGTCCTGACACATCACATCCCGATATCGCCTTGTTAACGCCTACTCCTGGCACGTCACATCCCGATCTCGATGCTAGACGCCTAATACAGTATCTGCAACAGTGCTCCTTTATGTCCACTTAATCTTTCTACAACCTTTTCTCCATTCTGTTCTTTCTCAAATCCTCCCTGTCCTGCTATAAAACCAGTCTTTCCACCTAGTGCCTACTTGGGATGCACAGCTCCGAGGAGCCTTGAGTTTTCTATGGTTTAACTTTATTTCTGTTCATTCTTTGGTAGTAAAGGGACTGATATTTGTCCTGATACAAGATGAGGAGCAAGTGAGCACTGCTGATGTCTAACTCTGGGGAGAGAGTTAGGCTGTATAAATTAGCTTTCCCCTGTCACTTATCTGTGTTTCACACTCTGCTCCAGGGATCCCATATATTGCAGAGACATCTGACACTTTGTTGACATGCAGCAGGTCATCAGGGACTTGGCCTAGAGGCAGTGGCCAGTTGGTTCCTGAGCTCCCTCTCTTATCAAAGAGTCACAAGGACAGCTCTGGTGAATGTAGAATGTCAATTATTGTGTGCTGGACTCTGCATGCTGACCTCTCTCAATCACTTGCTTCTTTTGAACATGCCCTGGAAGACTGAATCCCAGGTTGCCACACTTAACACCTTCAAGATACCTTTATTGCACATTACTTAAGTATCAGTGCTTCCCTGTGAGTTCATTAATTTTATTATAGGAATATAGGATTATAGGAAAACCACTGTTCTGTATCCAGAAAGAGAAGCTTAACTTTGGCAGCTTTGTGATCAGAAGTAAAGCAAGTACAAATGTGATGCTAATGTCTTTGTGTAGGGTACATGGGGAAACTTTCCCAGACTGCCTGTAGTTCGATTTTGCCATGCATTTATTGTTAGCATGTCTGCAAATCAGATTTAGGCCTCCTTCCATATATTGAAATATCATTTCATGTTTTTTTTTTTTTCCCCTCTCTTTTGATCCATGATGCAATCCAATACAGGGTGTGCCGAAGATTTAGTCAACAGTCTGAAACAAATACTAAGGTTATCTGGTCAGAATCTATCGTCAGTTGAATCAGATTTGTACAACCTGATTAAACTGGGACATATACAACGCATTTAAATCTCACAAGACTTGGCAGAGGGAGACATACCAGGAGGTCACAATTCATTTCCAACAAATGAAAACACTTATGACTTATGAATAAAAGATAGACTTCATTAATGCACAGATTTAGCTAGTCAATCCACAGCTACATAGTCTGCATCAAAAGAAATTCCTGGGAATGACTTTGCTTGGCGTAACACCTGAATCTCTCCTGTTGCCTATTAATTTTCTCTATTTATATAGAGCTGTAGTATGGCAGAATACCGCATGAAGAATGTGCAATGGAAGGCACAGATCCTGCAAACCATAATGCAAGCATTCAGCTTTGCTTTTATGAGGAAATTACATATATAAAAGTTTGTGGGATCAAGACCAAAAATTACAATGTTAAAATGAAGGAAAAAATGAAACACAAAGTTATTCTTTTTGAACTGAATCTGAAATAAAGTGAGAAAATATTCGAGTTTGTATTTACTTTGCACATTAGCACTTGTGACTTAGCTTATTCTTTGACAAGGTGATGTAAAATTGTGCCAAAAATAGTTCTCTGTTGGAATTCTGCTGTGGCTCACACACTTGAATCTGGGGATTGGTTAAATATAATGTATATCTTTTCACTGTGGAAACTCTCAACAAATTTATGTCCTTCAGATAGTCCTCTCCATCTTGTATGCATCATTCTATAAACCTTTATTTTAACTTAAGCTTTCATACTTATTCTGGCTAATTCACTCTGTCTCTAAGGACAGTGTCCCCCGGCTCCTTTGTTGCTGGAAACAGATTTAGTACTGACAGGCAGAGTCTTGTGTAGGTGTGGGAAGAAAGACACACCTCATATAGATAAAAAGCAGAAGTTTTTGGTGGTAAGATTATGAGGTAGTAGGAGACAAGCTTAGGGGAGGGTCTTCTACTTGTTTTGAAAAAATGAAGAGAATGTTGCAATGGTTTAAGGTGAAAAAATATTTTCATAGTTCATCCGCCTAAGTATTTCACAGAGCATGTGAGAAGTGCATACTTCCCACAGCAAGTGTCTACCATGACAATCATCAGCTTTTATTTGAAGACAATCCATTGAAATGCACACTTCAAACTCTCATATTTTGAGAAATTCTTCCCTGCAGTTTTGACAAAGGAGAAATGTTCTATTCATGTTGATGAATTTTGAGAGAAAAAGCGTCTAAGTGAATGGTTATAAATATTTTTCTACTTTATTTTAGTAAGATAAAATTAGATGAAACTTCATTTGTGCTTGTTGGCTTCGTATTTACTTTACTGAAACCAATCATTAGGATTCTTACCTTCTACAAAACTATTCATTCTGAATGGAACCAAAAGTGAATGCCCATATTTTGACTTTGAATAGACATAGAAGCTCATTTCTGTTGGAAAGTGAGGCTGTGCTTGGAAAAATGGATTTGGGATTGCATTCAGTAGCTAAAGCTTGTGACTACATTTTTTTCCCCCCCTAACAGACTTCTGTGGCTTTTTAAATTCTATCCCAGTAACCATAGTAACCCATATGCTTAATTTGTACATGCCATTACCACAGACAGAGACATAGAAGGTCATGCAGTTGCCTAACTTGTGTAGAAAACAACCGTGTTCCCGAGTGTCTTTGTATGGCATCTGTGATGGATAAATTAATTCCAAAGTCTTGCTTTAGGATTACAGGATAACTTTTCAGATTTAGGTGGGCAAAAAACCGGACCACTGTCTTAACCACTTGTTTTTGTGGGAATACAGGGCCATTTAATGGATTTTTATCTGACTGGCATGAAGGTAATGGGGAACAGAGTGAGATATTGCAACCTTGAAAGGTTTTTCCATCTAATTGTTCTCAAACTGTTGACAGGGAGTGGGTTTTATTTTAAGTTTCTTGTGTTGTAATTTATCCTGAAACCACAAAACCGACAGGTATCAGCCAAGCAAATAAAACTCGACTGCTGAATCACTATTTTATGTGTTTTTACATCTGAACCCTAAGCAGTTTGTACTTCGAGGAACACCTAGAAGTGGCAAGAGAAGTTAGTGGTCTCTTTTCATGCTCTTTGCTCCACGGTATTTGAGAGAGACAGTAGTTTTCTTCTGTAGACCAGTCACCTCATTCTTCTTCAGTTCATCCATCTGCAGTCTACTCCTTCTGCTTCACATTGGTGATGAATTATGCTCTGCTTCCTCCATCTAATCCTTTTCATTTATTTATATTTTATGGAGGGAACATGAAAGACTTCTCATAAAAATCCAACTGTTTTTGATAAACTTTGTCATGTGCAAATAATGGAGCCTTGTCAAGCACAAGCCTTGCTGGAAATTTATGTCTTCTAATAATAATAAAGGGAGAGAATCAGGAACAAATAAGGAATATACTGAATTGGATCCAAAGTATGTTTATGGTTTTAAATTGGTGGCAATAAAGTGTTTTTTTTAAAACCAGAAATGTTTTTACATTTTAGTGTAATTCAAATACTGTGTTGTGCCTGAACTCTGCAGCGTTCAGCCTAGTAGAGCCATGAAAAGCATCTTGTACTGGAGTGCAGCAGAGCAGACTGACTTCTCTTTCCAAGACGTGGTGGTAGGAAAAGGCATACCTGGGACAAAGATGCAAATTGCTGGTCAGCTGAAGGCGTGTCTGTGTATTAGCAAAGAGTGGAAGGTTAGAAAAACTTAATAAAACATAGATTTTAATTAGAATGTTGAATATCTATAGCAGCAAACTTCCTTGGCTGGAGATGACTTGTTATGAACAGAAATAGTGGTTGTTTCTGGCTGATAAGGCTGTGGGTATCCAGAAGAGTGTAAGAACAAGGGGTTATACAGAGATAGGTTTATCATCTAAGGGGAAACAACACTTGCCTCTTTTTACAACCTTCAGCTATTTCTTTGCTATGTGATGTTTTATTTCCTATTATAATTTTTTCTTGGAGGGAAAGACTAAACAGAATGTTAATGATTTGCCAATTATACAAATTAGCATTTTATAGCACTTTACAAATGTCAGTGAATCAGGGAGACCTCTCAGGAAGAAGTCATTGTGTTCAATGGGCAGAATCTAATCCAAACAAATGAATCCCTCCCTCTAATGAAGAGGTTCTGTAGTAGCACAGTTAGATCTCTGAACATATTGTCTGTGAATCTTCACAAAACTGGTATCAGCATGCTCCTGTGACTGTTACTCTTTACATGAAATAGATGTTTTATATCTTTTCAGGAGTAAGAATCCCTGTAACGCCCATTCAGACAGCACATCTAAAATGTCATGTTGAACTCCTGGTAGAAATAATATTAGAACGTGGAGAAACAAAGGCAAAAATATTTTTCACTTTAGAAAGCTGTTTTGTTTAAGGCTTTTGTTTGGGCTTTGCAATTACTGATGATTTCTTTCATCTTACTGATGATTTTTCATGAAGAGGAATTTTAACTTGCAGAGGATACAGATGTTTATGTTTAAATTCATTTTGGTGTGGAACAGAAGCCCTTTCTGTCCCCTCTCCCACCTTTTCATTCAGAACTCTCTTGGCAGACGGAGCTGGAGCTCAGCCCTTGGTATTCAGCTTTGCAAGATAACACGGCCATTGCCAAACTGGGAAGTTGTCAGTCAGCCAGGGAAGTAAGTTCACAAGAAATCAGACAGATTTGAAGGAACTGATTATTTTGTGCTTCATCAGTTATCAATCTCTGTGAAACAGTGGGTCTTAATGATCTCTGGCAAGGATATTCTGTCACTGTTTTTGTCTTGTTCCATGTGGCATCGCTGGTAACACATTGTATGAGACCAGATGTCATTTATGAGCTGATTTTTTGGTGTTATCACAAAATGGTGACCTTTACAATGATGCAAAAGGACCACCTTAAACAACCTCTTAGTCAACTCTATTAAGTTTCGAGTTTTGCAGGTATTAGCTTCTGTAGTAAGGTTGATGACAAACTTTCAAGAGGATGTAACTTACATCTATGCAACTTCCATCTGTTGCTTTCTTCAATGGCTCAATGTAGATTTAGGTATTATACTGTTGCCAAACCTTTGTCTATTATATATGTCCATACAACTTCTAAATTACCTTCAGAGCTGATGATGCTGTTCCCATCATTTTCTTCCTCACCATCAATCCATGAAATATCTCAGCAATTTTTAAATAGAAATTGATATAGTTAGATGTTTTACATAAGGTATTATTTTCATATTGCATAGGACTGATTTGTATTTCTCCTTGCCTGAATTACATTGGTGTAAATGAAATTGGAAGGGAGAGCGAGTGGAGTTTTTTTCCGAAAAATTTTTCTCCAGGTGCTTGAGGTCTGACCCTTAAAGTTATAAAGTGAATTGCCAATTGGATGTTTAACAAATGCCATTTATCACTTGTGCATGAAGGTACACAAGGCGTTCTCCAAGAAAAAGAATTGTCATTCTGAATGACCCATGGAACTTGGTCAATGTATACAAGTTGTAAATTACTTGCTGCAAAAGGAGATTTATTGAAAACAGTTATTTAGACGTGATCTTGTGCGTTGTAGCAAACATTCTATACTTGTAATCTGGATACAGATAATGGCAGCCTTTCTGGAAGATAGGATGAGGAAACAAGTAGGGTTGCTGGCTTTTTTATTGTTTTATTATTACATTAATTTTTGAAGGATTGCTATAAAGGCTCTTATTTCTAAGGTTGTTTTTACTTAACTATGAATTCATCAGCTTTTTCTCAGTGTCTGAGATGCAGAGTGCACATCACCCTAAGAACTGCATGAGTACTAAGGCTAAAACTAAGAATTTCTGATTCAGAAACTAGTTTTTCCTTTTCTCGCTTAGGATGGGAATGTGAGTATACAGATCTTTCATTTATGTATGCATATATTCTGTAGTCTGAGACTTGGAAATCATGTGTGATTCTGAAGTCTGATAATGTTTTATTGCCACACGCATAGAGAATACTTGAAAAGATAAGATTCATCAAACAGCAAGCAGCAGCATCTGCCTGATTTTTTTTTTTAATGCTTTATAAAACTTTTAACGTAGAACATCCGAATGACTTGATTTCAGTAGTATGATACACTCGATTATGCAGTGGTGCTACTAACAAATTGGAAGAGCCTGTAAAAGTGTAACAGTTAAAATTCTACATGGAAAAAAAAGTGAAATACAGCAATCCTGAATCTGTGGGAATTGAGTATATTTTACTGAAATTGGAATTTTGGTGCATTTTTCTTTACAACACCAGCTTTCACTATCTTTCATGGAGCAAGCCACGTTTGGTAAGAAGAGGTTCTTTTCTCCATAGTCTCAGCTCTGTCCCCCCCAGCCAGCCCAAGTTAGGCAGCACTGACTGCGCAGTGGGGTTTTAAGCCCACATGTCTACTTCAGGTGTTTGTGATCAACAGCGGGAAGGCAACTGTGAGCTCTCTGGCCTGAAGGGAAGTCCAGATGTTTCAAATAATCCTTTAAATGCTAAAGTTTATTCTTATAGTGTATACAGATTTAGGACATTAAATATATTTATAATCTCATTCCAAAAAATCCCTCAGCTCATGTGTAAGGATTTGACCAATCTGTCAGACACCTGGTATGGAATTAGAACTTCTATTTTTTTATCCTACATCTATTGTGTCTTTTTATACATTCTCCAAAATAATGGCTGAGTAAGGTCAGAATCTCTCAACCTTGGCCCTACTTTTCTTTTCCTTCTGCATTTCTTGGTTCTCATGTAGTTTATTCTGTCAGCATTTTAAATAGTGTGCGTATCACCTTCTATCATTCATAATGTGAAATGATGAAAAGCACTGTTAGTAATTTTATGCAACATAATGAAATTAAAAGCTTTTGGTATTACTGTACTGCAAGTATAAATCTTAACTAAATGTAGTGTTGGAAAGAGATGGGCTTTGAAGGTGTTGAGATAATTTAGGGTTATTCAGCATTTTCTATGGATGTTCGTTCTTGATTCTTCACAAATACTGTAAGTAATTGCATGGTTAGTATATTCCGCACGTGACCGAGTTTGCAGTGTTCTACTATCTTTAGTCATTGGCAATGAAAAGGTAAAGCTAATAGAAAACAATCCTTTGAAGTGACACTGTAGATTTACTTACGCATCACAGCCAAACGTTTACCTCTGTAATATGTAGGTCACTCCGAAAATAATGCCTTCTATTTATTTTCACGGAAACCATAACAGATTCAAAGAGCACAATAACACTGTTTGATAGAGCAAATTCGCAGCTACAAAAGACTATTCTGTAACTAGTCACCACCATTAACTATTCATTTTTGCCAGCAATGAACAAGAGCCTGCATGATGTGCTTGTAAAAATCTGCACCAGTGGAGATGACCTAGTATTGCTGTTACCACTGCTGAAATGCAACACCCACTGCCTAACTGTGCTCACACCCATTGCTTGGTCGCCACCATAAATATTCAGCAAGCATCCATTAATGTCAGTGAGTGCCATTTTTTCCACCAGAGGAATTCTGTTCCACAGCTTTGCTTCATACACACTTCCGTGTCGGACGCTATTTTGTCAGGCTTCCCCTTGTCTACCACCTGTCACACAGCAACAAAATGTGATGGGATATTGGTATATTCATCCTCTACTACTATTCCACCAACATAGTGAGCTGACGTAATAAAATGGAAGGCATTACTTTTGGAGTAACCCTTGTATTTTAGTGAGAAATTAAATGTCAGGCGCAATATTTCCACATAGATGCCCTTAAATTTCAGAGGACTGGACAAAATCTTGAATTTTATCTTTTAGTTTTATCCATCAAATTCTATATGTTTTCCATAATCTGGATATTATAAAGAACATTGCTTGAGATTTTTGCTTTATTCCTATATGGAAACATTTAAATGCATGAGAAAATGGATTTTTTCCCCAACTCTCTTATGCATCGTCTTATGCATTTACATACTTCAGTACTTGCTTCTAACAGATACATACTGCACCTCTTAAAAGCTTTACTGTTTTTGTCTTTTATCAAATGAGATACTACTTGTTATTTCTTATACTCTCTGTTGACTGGTATTTCTTTTTGCACTTTGGGTGAGTCTTCACTCATTTTTTACTTGTTTTTTTACTACTGAACTTATTCTCCTGAGTTAATTTTTTATGTATCATTGATTCAGTTTATACAATGCAGAGTTTTTCTGCCATCAAGCACTGTGTGGAAGATATGAAGAAGACTTCTATTCATTACGTGTAATTATCTTTTGATGTTCAGTGTTTTGTAATAGAGAAGTATGTTGATTTTCTTATTGCCATATTGCATTGTCTCTTTCATCTTGGAACTGCAGTTATTTATCAGTGCGTGCTCTTAATCTATCTAAATTGGCCAGAACTTTATTGCTCTTGTTTTGTATTTACAACTGTATTCTCTCAACTTATCCAGCATTTGGTGTGATCATCAGTTATTTAACTGGCATTATGTTTCTTCAAGGTTGTTTTGCATGTAAAGGAAATCTTTAACTAGCTCTGATTTTCCCTTCCCAATCTTCTCCCCAACTTCCTTGTCTGCTTTTAATATTGGTAAGATGTGGAGCATCTTCCAGCACCTGCTTAGGTTTGCTTTCTCTCTACATTGGAAATCTTGGATTACACCTGGGCTGGCATTACATACAACTGGGCTTTCTGGAAATGTGTGGATGGTCTGCACACAGTATCAGCCCAAATACCATCTGGAGTAGCCCTGAAATCCTTTTTTGCCTATGCTGGCAAGAAAATGCTTTCCAGTTTCTTTGCAGAGTTCCCAGAATTTAGTTGAGAATCAAGTAATATTTCTTTTTTATGCCCAATATTATCTTTTCTCTGTGGTTTGAATGCTAAAACATCTTGAATCAAGGTTGATAGCCTGCTTAAGCCAGCAAAGAGGCACAGTGCAGTCTTCCTTTGAGCTGCCTCTCACAAATGGCTTAGATGTGCTACTGCCATATTGCTAGTATTGGCTGTGCAGCCCTGTGTGCAGTAAGAAGACCTCTGTGGCATTCATTTATCTTCCAGTACTTTCTCTTTTCCTATTTGTGTCCTTTTCCCTCCGTGGCTTTATCTCTTTCAATTTCACCCAACATTTCCCTCTTTCTTCTTGCTGACAAGTAATTCATATAGCTATGCATCTTTACAATGATTGAGTTTTCTGAGCAATCCCTTCTCTGCAAGGGATCTTTAAAAAATTCCCTGATGTTAAATGCTCAGTCAAGTGCACATTTATCTCTTTTGAGCTGTGCAAACAAAAAGTAACAGGGAGTAGAGAGTGCAGAGAAGATTCATTTTAGTTTATTGGTTATTTCAGGACGTGACAGATGCAGAACACAAGAGATCTCATTCGACTAAGGGAACAAGTTTTAATTTCAATTGTTTTTTAAATTCAGTGTTCTGAAAACAGCCACTTTTCAAGGCACAGAACCACTGAGTGGGAATTTCAGGAAAAACAACTTGACAGAAAGTTGCAGGAAATCCTTTAGGCTGCTCTTCAGCCTTAATTTTGATTCCTGATTTTATTTTTATGAATCTGCCATACATTTCTGAGTTTTTTCAGTTATGAAGTAAAACTACAAGTGTTGCTAACAGTTGGTTTCTTCATAACTATTTTGAGATGCTCTTTTAAAGTCTACTTTCAGAAAGAACTCTCTAGATAGCCTTTTCTCATTTCTGAAATTCTCAGCCTGGCCTGAAAAATCAAGGCAATTCTTAGTATTAAATCACTATCAGATCAAGGGCTTCATAGGACAATATCAGCATGGCTGAACTGCATTAACATACTCCCAGAGTTTGCTTAATCGTCCACTGTATGCACTGTTCCACCTGTTTTCAGGAAAGGAGCCCTGCTGTTTCCATACCAATACTGGCACTTCAGTTCTGAACAAATGACATGCATGAGGTGAATTTTTACAGCTCTTGGAAAAGGCCACATCTGGCATTTCCTGAAGTGCAGTCTAGAATGAATCTAACATGTCACATTATATAGCTGAGAATTAACTAACCTGTTCCTCAAGCCAATATAACTTCACTGTTTGCTCTATTTCACCTGAGTGTGTTTTTTGTATCACAGCCTATTCTAAGATTGCTGACAGGATATATTACCTAGAAAGGAAGAACCGAATCTATTCTTAAAATATTGTTTAGATAAGCCAAAGCTACCTGGCAGTATCTTTATTCCCTTGTGCTTTTATGGGGAAGAGACAGAACCTGTGACTGAGAAGAAAGACAGTAGGAGTGTGTTGTGGTTATGTGGGTCCATCTGGAAAGCAATAAATTGATCCTGTGCAGTCCTCTGCCTGTTAGGTCTCTTATAGCAGGCTGGACATTCAGTACCCCCAAATGACAAATGTTAAAAATTTTGATACAGTAGATACAGCATTATCTTTAGCTCCATAACCATGTGTTTATCGGCAAGTGCCAATGATGTTATTTTGGGGCTATGACCTGGCCAAAAGTGCATGTCTGCACTGCTGGATGTGTCCGGCTGCCAATTGTGCTCAGTTTAATGCTGAATAACAGTATTGTTCAGAAGGAGCTATTTCCTTAGTTATAAAACTAAATGATACATGGTATTTCTCTATTAACATTTTTATAGTGAATAGTTTAATTAAATCTTAAGCATTTTATCACTACAGTTGACTTTTGTTTCTGCAATTCATGGAGAAAGAGTCAGGAGGAGAATGAAGCAACTAAAATTTACAACAAACATATGTAAAAAATAATTATCTACACAAGTACTGTCCCATTTATCAGTGATTTGCTTTGCATACAGCAGAGCAAAGTATGACCCTCCCTGTAAGTATGGTTTCAAGAATCAGTTGAAGGTACTTTACAACATTTCCATTTTATCTGGTCCTGCTGCTTTATCTCCTGCACCTAGTTAATGGGCTGACTGTGCTAGGGCTGTTTCTCCTCTCTTCAACTGTACAGGATAGTAAGATCCTTGTCCAAAACCTAAGAAACGGAAGAATTCTACATGATTTTAATTAGTAATTGTCACAGTGCATCCAAAGCAGTACTACTAAAGAGTCTGCATGCTGTTTTGAGCATCAAAGGAAGATGCTCAAAAGACATTTTTGAACTAAGTATTAGGCAGAGAGTTGCAGTATCAAAATTCTGTGATAAAAAGTGTTAGGATTTAGACACATAAATGACTTAGCTTGATGTGTGGTACTTACACAGTATTTTGAGGCCAAATCCTGCCAGGATACAGTCACTCCAAATGAATTCAGTTTGCAGCACCTCAGTGTATTGTTGTCTTTCCCTTAACTAAGATAGATCCCAGCTCCTTTGGCTGTCAGGCTGAACATAAATTGCTGGGATTGGCAAAGGTCTGGAGTTAAGAGTGTACTCTGTAGGACAAGAATGCCAACATGTTGCTTCTCCTTTAGCTCACTAATTGTATTTTGATTGAAACAAATAATGTGAAATCCATTTTTTTGTAATATGTAGATTTTCCAAAAGGCAGATAATGAGGGCATGAGAGAACTCTGTGGTTTTACAGAGTTTGTAAATTCTAAAATAAACAAAACCCTAGCCTGTTAATCAGTAGAATTAATGCACAATGGTTGAGATCACAATTACATTGATTAATATTTCAATTTATAATGAGAAGTAATTCAACATTCATGCAGAATCACTGTATGCACATTGAAGCATTTCTGTTTGGTAAGCTTTGAGGGCTCTGGGGTTGTTTTGTTTCATGTGACGATGCTGAGAATGAAAGATAGCTAAAGTAGGTGACTAGTATTGCTGTTAACATACTAGGCTAGGCAGTGAGGAGGCTGTTGTTTTGCACCTTGAAAACATCAACTACATACTCCAGACATATTTGATTGGCAAACAGGGATGGTTTGAAGCCTGAGGGTTTTTTCTGTCTTTTCTGGAGTATCTGAAATTTAGAGCCTGATCTTGTTTGCAGCCTAGTTAATATTAGTTTACTTTCACAGCACTTTCTCCTGATCAGACCTTGAGACCCGCTTAAATAATCCAATGTGATTAATGAGTTCATGCTGCCCCTTCCAGTCCTGGTTGAATGAAGGTCATGAGATCAGAAAGAATACCCTTTTTAACCAAATGATATTATTGAGTGGTGCAATCAAGCACTAATGAGGCACTTTCAAAATTTTTTTGCCATTATAAAAAATGGCTTTGCTTCAGAAGAAGTGACTCTAATTGAATGCCTCAAGATTGCAGATTTCCAGAAACATCAAGCTTAAAAAAAAAACTAATCTTGTTTGATAGTAAAAGGGAATAAATGGTTCTCGTTTTATCCTCATCTGTAAAACATTGTACAAACAAAAATTAGGCAGCTTGCTGATGTGTTGTAGCTTACCTATAACAATAATTGTGATTTTATATATTTATTTTTTGTGCACATTTGATTTAGATGAGGAAAAGCCTTTGTCTTCATGTTGTCTACAGAGTAGTCCTATTGATCAGATTTCTGGCTTAACATAAGGACAGTTTGTGTTTTTGTTCTTTTTATTAAAAGAAGCAAGAAAAGGAAGAAGATGAAGTAGTTACCAGTTCTTTCCTGGAAAGCATTCTTTAAAACTGTTAATAGCTTTTTTCTGGAAAAAAAGTAAGACTGTCCTTCTTAAAAGTGTTTCTTTGTTTGGAAGACTTGAAAGAATGCATGAAGATCTGAATAGTGAATCTGTTTATTTCAAGGCTAAGCTTACTGGTGACATTCTGGAAACATTGTCCTGACAAAGGAGAGAGTGCAGACCTCTTTGGCTGAGCGAACACTCAGAACATGATTCTAAACTGTTCTGTAGGTTAAGAGGAACAAAGTATTTTTGCTTTCCTAAATAGCTTAGTGCAAAAAATTCAAAACTGTTAGCTACCACCTTAGGTTGTGCTAGAGAGGGAAAAACACTGACATTGTTTTGATTTCATTTGCTATCTCTTTATTGAGAAATTGCTATGGGCCAGAGACCACTGTGTAGTCCACAGGCTAAATGACACAGATGTCATTAGCAAACTTGCTGAAGGTGCACTTGACCCCACTGTCAGTATCACTGAGGAAGATATTAAAGAGTATCACCCCCAGCACTAACCTCTGGTGGACACCACTCACCACCAGTCTCTGGGATGCACCTCATCAGGACGCATAGACTTGTAGATGTTCAGATTCCTCAGGTTGTCACAAACCTGATCTTTGCTTACAGTGCGAAGGGCATTTCTTGCCCAGTCCTCTCCCACCAAACCAGATGTTTGGCATATATGGCATCACATAACAAGATTTTTTTGGGAGGGTGGGGGGGGGTTGATCTGAAGCTATTTCATGACTAGAACACTCGCTGAGATTCTCCTTTTGCTTTTAATTTTTTGGATTTTTTTTAGTGCTTCTAGATATACGTATATTGTCAACATATATTGTCTCCAAGGATTGTCTTTACTAGAGACCTTAGACTAATTCTAGAGTCAGTGAATTCAGCCTAAGTTTGATATATCTTTGATTTTCCTCCTTAAAACCAACTTTGGAGCAACGTATGACTGCAGCCACTTCCATAACTCACTGAGTATCAGATTGAAAAGAGAAGGAAAACTGATCTAGGAACACTGAACGAACATTTGACACCTCCTGTATATGCGTATAAAACCTAAAGAATGTACAGTAAAAGACCACTACCAGGCTAAAGCAGAGACAAAAAAATATACAAGTATATCTGAGTTACATTGATAACTGAGCTTTGAGGAATGTGCATTATGTCATGACCACTGACAGCTTTAACTAGACAGGAAAATGCAAGCACCTTTTCTGTGATAACAGTTTGTGCCTAGATAATCTTTACTGACCTTATGTGAAGAATAATAAATGCTCCAGTTCCTCAGTTTGTCCTTATTTTTTTGGTTGATTTTTTTTTCCTTTGCCTTTTTAGCAACTCATCCCCCTGATGATCAAGAAAAAATATCCAATCTTTTAAATGGCACTGAAGGGTTGGTTCAGACAACTGCCAGCAGGACACCTTTTAGGTGTTCTTGGTTTAAAGTGTGGATTAAGAAGGGGCGGACGTTTTTTAAGGCCTTGTGCAGGGAAGACTCTGTGAGCAGTGATGCCAGAGGGCTGCAAAAGCTGCAGAAGCAGCTACCCTTATAGGGAAACCTCAGGGAGCAAATGATACCTAAGAAGCAGCACACAGCCTACGTGCTTCCCACACAAAACACTCTGTTTTGTCCTGTCATGAGCAGCAAAAGCGAGATATAGGAAACAAGCTTTCAAGAAATCCCAGGAACGCATGGTAAATAAAATGAACTAAATAAATATATGTTGTGTTACAAATAGCACCTTCGGATTGGTGGAAGCATGCAGCTATTGACCAGGAAGAAGTTGTCATACAAAATGTCACATAAAAGCCTTTTGCTTTCCCTAGTCCCAGAGTGAGCTTCTGAGGTCAGATTTAAAAGGACACTGACAGTCATGCTGTCTTCAGCATTACCAGACATTTACTGGTGATTTCAATACCTTAATTGCATATAAAACTGGTAGGGGCCGGATGTTCTCTGTATTCTTCATTTTAAAAAAAAATATCTCCTCAAGTGAAGAGACATAAATACTTCGATGTAATTTTAAAAATGTTATTTATTATTTAACATGTTCCAATCAATTGTATAAAAGGCCACAACATGAAACAATTGCAGATATTAAAACACATCACAGGATTCGTCTGTTAGCTAAATTCAGTTCCTTTATTTACAAAATAAACATCAATATAAATATTTAATACAATAGCTCTAGCAAGAAAAAAGGACAAACTATTATTACTGTGAGAATGCTGAGCACAGTGGAAAGTATCTCTTAAATTATAACTTTCTCTTAGCTTGGGCTAGAGCACTTTTTCATAAAGGCAGAAGTCATAGTGCATTAATGGCAAATATCCATCAGGAAGTAAGTCTAAAAGCAACTCAGAGGAGTACATTGCCTCTGAGAAAGATGGCTTTGCATTTGTGCCATGTTTATAGTAGGCTCAATACCAATATCTTGAAAATAACAGTAAATATTTAACTTAAGGAATATTTCATATGATTGCAATGAATGTTTAATACAGTGTAACTTTACAGTACTTCAAAAACTTATTGCTGCAAATATTTATCTAGAATTTTAATTAAATGTATGTATAATCCATGAAATAAACTATGTTGTAGCCTTGATTCAGCAAGCAGCCCCATGGAAATACAGAGTTATACTGTCGCCCAGCTGTTCTCCTTGTCAGAGCCTAAGACTGTGTTGGAACTCCCAGCCTTTGCTGTGCTACAGATCCATCAGTGTCAGGACTATCTCTCCTCTTTAACATCTCATATATATATTCACTTGTAACAAAATCAGAGTCCAAGATACACAGACTAAGGGCTGTAACCATTGCCTAACTCTTCTTGCAGTTAGATGATACCTTCTGCTCACACAACCAACAAAAACTGAACCGTAATTGCATTAGCCTCAGGAGACATTCTCCTTCTGGATTGCTTGCTGAATATCTACCCCTTCTCCCCAAGACTTTATGACATATAAAAGAAAATAAACATAATTTGTTTCGCTGGTGCAGCAATAAATTTAATTTAGTTCCCTATGCTGGAGAGAAGAGAGGGTATGACGAAACCACAAAAGAGTGACTAAAATGCTTGTAGGCCAGTGCTCAGGAGGAGTTTCTGGCTGATGGTCTCTGCATGGTTTTGCATGTTGCCTGTAGAAAAACCATGTAGCCTCTTTAGCTCTGCAGCAGTGTAGCATTTCTGATGTTTTAACCTCTGCACCTCTACCGTACATCCTTGCATCCCAGACTTACCTGTTTTCCCTGGGTAGGTTAAATTCCTAGGAGTCATAAGTCAGACTTATATTTATCATTTGTTCTGAAATGTCACTGGTTTTTAAAACCACATGTGAGGGATTTATTCTACATTTAGATTTCTTGTGATTCTAAAACACAGAAACTTCTGAAATGCTTTCTGGTAGTGCGCTAAAGCAGCAGATCTAGAGTGAGACGCTTGTGGAGCACAGCTCTGTGTCATATGGATCCGTGCAGCTTTCTTTAGAAGGAATCATTTTATTTGTCAGCTAGCAGCTCTGTACATGAATATGAGGAAAACAAGAAAACAGTTATGTTAATTTGTGCTTTAAAGTGATTGTGGAAATGGATCCTGCATTTTTGGAAGCAGCAGATTTTTTTTTTAAATAATAGTGCGGAAGTTTGTGATCTCTTTGACCATTTTTGAAATGATTTTCTTATAAAAGGCATGGCTGCTTTGGCAGTGGGGGAGTGAGGAGAAACTAAGCAGAGAAGAAATTCGTTCTGTTGTTGAATTCTGTCTACTACTTTATCTCAAAGGAAATCTGTAACTTCCTTTCCTGTTTCTGTGGATCTGGGTATGAAAATAAGCACAGAGGCAAATGTAATTGACAGTAAAATAACGATGCTGTATGATTTCTACACAGTAACCAAACCCATTTACTTTAAAGTCCCCTTCTCTATTTCATTAGCATTTGGAAAAATTTATTCTTTTGCTCTTAGTGGCGAAAAGACACAATTATTGCAAAGTTGAAAATATAGGACTAATTCTCTTCATTTGACACTTCTTTTAGTGCTGTGACTGTTTTCGTCTTCTAAATGGGTGCTAGTGATTGTAGAAATAGATCCTAGGATGAAAAAGAATTGACATGTTATAGTAGTAAAAGCTTTTTGATGCCGTATGGCTACTGCAGATTAGTAAATGTTACAAAGAAATAATAGTGGTCGATAAAGCATTTTATTTTCCAGGATTCCTCTTACAATGTAGTTAATGATTGTTATCTAACCAGATATAGACACAACTGACTACTGAATCAAGTAATTACAGCATGTGAGTGTTTGCATAAGTTCGTAAGTTAAGTGAACGTGCTCAGTCTGCCCCAGAAGCCTGCTGGGAGCGCTCCTCCTTGTACCACAAAAATAACATGCCAGCCACCATTAGTAATAGCAGTGCTCCAGATCCTGTAAACAGTAATCATTTGAAAAATGTTTTAGTGAGCTCACATCAATATGGCAAGGAGAGGGAGGGGGTACTTTCATGGTTTTATTAAGCTGCAACTTTGCCCTGATTTCAGTGGGGTTTTGGAAAACGCTTTGGAACTCCACGTGTGAAAAGTAAATGATGTGGTGCGAAAAAGAATGCACATTTTGTGTTGCACGTTAGTAGAGATGGCCATTGCTTATTTTTTTCACAGCCATAAATGTAGCTGAGGATGTTGTCAGGCAGGTAATGTGGTGCCAGAGCTGAGTGCAAAGTTATTGTATTTGACCTAGAATTTATGTGATCTGAAAATAAGCTTGGACACAAAATCAGGGAATAGTTTTCAATCTCTAAGGGTTTACGTGACAGAATTACATTCAGTTCTCAACAAAATAAATTGGGTTTTTAGAGCTGATTTCAGTGGGACAAACTCATATTTTAGGGACCTGCATGGGCACTGGACAGTGCATAGCCTCCTTCAGCATTTCCTTGCATGAATAATTCTCTGCTTCTCAGGCTCCTGCCTGCTCTCCTTAATAATCTGCACTGAAGGATACCTACCTTTCAAAGTTCCCTTCAAACTGATTATTTTCAAGCACCTCATCCTGAAAGGGCCATCCTCTGTAATTGCCTTTCAATCTGCACCATTTATTAGTTGCCCATTTGAGCGATCATCAGGAAGTGAATGCTACAAGCAAAGCCTTTTCTAAAGCAATATTTTTGGTGGTGCTGAATGGGGACCCCTTAAAAAACAATACTTCTGTGTAGGTATGCAGTGCACTCAGTCAAGAAACAATGACTGAGACAGGCAATGGGGCTGTGTATGCATAGAAAATATTTGGTTATCATAGGTTGAAAACTTCAAGGAAAAAGGAAAAGAATGCTGTAGCTCGCAGCATTAGTTATTCCATGCTGAGCTCCATACTCTTTCTGTGTGGATTACTTCGACAAAAACATTCCTTTATTTTGAATTCTGCAATGTTTCTCATAACAGCATGGAGTTCTGAGAAACTTAAACTAACTCTGTCAGATTAATCATTTTTAAAAAGTTCTATGTACTCATTTTGAAAAAGGATAAGTTTTAAAAATGCAAAAAATGAAGATAAGGAACTGTTTTGTAGAAGACAAAGTTGTTTCAAATTTTTTCACATGACCCTCTCATCGTGTGTCTGTTTTTGGCTCAGTGCTTCTGGTTCCTCAGCACATTTTATTGTCCACTCAGTTATTGACTCAGTTATTGTAGAAGCACATCGCAGCAGTCTTTGCTGCACATCCCCTCCCCTTAGGCCACTTTTCAGAGCAGGCTGGTTCTTTCTGGTGTTTATGTGGTAGCCCGGCATTTTCCAAACTAAAGGCATTGAAAAAAGGTGCTGATGAAATCAGGACACTTTTTCATCTGTGCCATCAAATCACTGCTAATTGCAATTGGAAGGAATTAACTTCTGTTCACTGATGCGAAGATTATATGAAACACATCACATTTGTAAGAAAAACAACGGCTCTAAACAGTTAGTTGTGTGGCCTCTGCCTGTTCTACCTATGCAGAGTAGGGAATTTGTCTTTGCTTCTTTGTGTCGGTGGCAATTTCACTCCTAACAAAAATGGGGAAAATGTTTACAAAACAAGAATGTTTTGTTCCGTGTCTGCAGTTACAGCTTTCATCTAAAAATATTTCTGGAGCAAAAAACCTGAGTAGAGACTTCTGTGCTCCATCCATAGTAGAAGCCGCAGGAGAATTGGGATGAGGCATTCCAAAGGAGGGAGTAAATGTTGGCAACTTGTTTTGAGCATCATCCCAAGGTTAGCACCCATTTTCAAAATGTCACAGGGTCTTCCTGTAATGAGCAAAGGTGTATCTGGGTCAGGACAGTCAGTAACTGCTTCTGTCTCTCCTGTGTGCAGACTCACATATTGCCCTCCCTGAGATCTTTCTCGCTTATTTTAGAGCAGAGGGCAGAAATGCCTGAGACTTCCCATCCCTAACAACAAGTCACTGTGAGAGAGCTAGTAGGCCTGCTCCACAGCTGGGTTGGCACTGTGTTTGCTCGCAGAACCCCAGCAAGACTGTATGGTGCCCACCAGCTGGCTGGGATTGCGTGACCTCACGTCCTAAAGATGTCCCTGACATTGTGATAGGTCATTGTGCTGACACATGCACTGGCAAGGGAGATGCTTAAAAGACCTGTGAAAGAGGCAGCAGCTGTGAATAAACGGAGAGGCATGCTTAATCTTGACAGGAACTGCTTATGGCCAAGCACTTCTGAAAATTCAGCAAGCTGCAGTTAAATGGCTGAATAGGTGCCAGACACAGTGGAAAATTAGGACTCCATTGTGAAGGCTGAGCACTTCTGAAAATGCAGCCCAGAGAACGGCTGCAGATGGCCTGGCCCTCTCTCAAAAGGGACAGGCCACATCATGGAGGGCAGTGAGCGGGATCAGGCTCGTGTTGTTGGTGACAGGAGGCAGATGTGAGCTAACAAAAGGATGGCTGTCAGGTGCAGCAGCAATCCCAAGGGGCGTATCTGCCTTGCTGGGATGTTGCTCTTGAACTGTTCAGGTTACTGAAACTTTTCTTTCTCTATCTAATTGTATTTGCTTTTCACGATCAGTTTTATAATTTTGATTTGATGGTTCTGTATTTCTGTTGTTCAAATTGTGCCAACTACTGGCTGAGGAGTAGAAGTAAAAATGTGGAATTAACCACAGCCACCTGGGATTATTCAGACTTGCTTCTTCTTTGGCAAAACAAAACAATACACCTCTCCCCAAGGTTCTCTAAGCTAAAAAAATATTTTCCCCACTCCTTTTTTTTTTGTCTTGAAAAAATGTATGGTTTGCCTTGGCCCTTTCTCATCCTGCTTGAATTCTCAGAGAAATGCTATAGTATTCTAAACTTTATAAATGCAAACCTGAGTAGCCTTTAGGAAAAAAAAAAAGTTTAAATTATAAGACGTTCCAAGTACAGAGTTGCTGTAACCCAAGTTTAACACTGAACCCAAAGGGAAAACAGAAACCAAAAATGTGTGACTTCGGCTTCCTGCTTCCTCAAAAACTAAATCACTCCAGCAGGTATAAGTTTGTAAATATGGACAAAGGTCAGCTAGTGGAAGGATGCCATTGCAAAATACTTGCCTTGTTTTCCAGAGAGTTAAAAGCTACAGTCTAGGTATCTAGTTTCAATTGAAATGCAACCAGTAAGATTTATTCTAGCTATAGAAGGAAATGCAAGTGTGCTGCCTTACAGTAGAACTTAACAGAGACTTATGCAATCAGGGAAGAAGTGGTGACTAAAAAGCCTGTAAGAGTAAGAAAGTTGGAGTGGTTTAACAGCATGTTAACTAAGTTGCAGTAGCTGTGGGAGAGCACATACGTAGCCTACTTCCAATCCAATAACATACAGAATGTGTAACCCTATCTTGCATCTGAACCTTTGTACTAATGACCCAACGTGTCTTGTGGTTGCATGTATTACAAGTGAACTTATAATATAGAAAGAATATTTTGCAATAAATGAGTTTAAGTACAGAAGGGACACGGAGAGGTTTGAAGTAATGGTATTTAAATGAGAAGATCGGCACAAATTAAGCTGAAGGTCTTAATTAGGATTGCTATTCTTTCTGTTCCTTTGAATAATCAATCGGGTAAAAATAAAGAAATTGTGAAGAGTCCAACAGTGATAAATTTCAAAAATTGTCACTTATTTTATGAATAAATTAGTGAGTCATTCTGGACCAGCGTCTCCCAGCATTTCTGTTGCTTGTAATGGACATATTCTGTGGCAACTTGTGGTTTCAGGCAGTTAGATCGGAAGGCACCAGTACCATGGTAACTAAGAAATGAGGAGGTCCTCATCTCTGGCGTTTGTAGATTGTGGAAGATGATCCACAGAGTAGAATTCATATTACCAGGCTATTTCTGATTGCAGAACTCCACAAATAGCAGAGAATTCGCTCTAGTAAGTGGCAATCTACTTAGCTGAAGTAGGAGTGCGATATTTGTGGCTATATCAGATTGAAACTGTTGAAAAGCCTAAATTGCTTGTTTGCCAAAGATGACCTCCTGCTCTTTTTGGTCAGTTTTGAGTTGTTGAAGATAAACCAAAATATCTTTTTTTTCTGATACTAGTTTGAAAAGTTGCCCATGGCTGTCTTTACCATGTAAAAATCTGCTTTCTACTACCTTTTAGTAATTAATATCTTTCTGTTAACAGTAGCCAAAAAAGAAAAAAAGCCAATAAAAACCCAAACCCCTAAATTCAATGACTGAGCAATTTTAAAGATGATTGGTGAATTTGGCTTGTACCAGAGCTGAAATGTTTACCTACTTTTTTCACTGAAGATAAGACCCTCACTGTGAAAAGCTGTTTCTTTCAAGTAGTCATGTATATTTCATTGCCTAGGTTTTTTGGAAAAATGTGTTAACCTTCCCTTGTGTGCCCTTCAACAGCAGTTAATCATTATAGCAGGATCAGTGCTCTCTGTAAGCGGAAAAGAAGTATTGTTCCTGATTGCAGCTCTAATGATTCAAAGATTGCAATTTCATAATTAGGTGTGTATTTAGAAGTTGTTTACTTCACTTGACTTTGCTTCTTCGGAATTCATGGAGGTGCCTGTTATGACAGATTTCTTTTTGCATATGCTGATAGTATACTCTAAAATTCTACTCAGTGTGTCCCCGTGCGGAGTCCTTGTGATTTGAGCACATTTAAACTTTGCAGGAATTTGGATTCCCATCTGAACTGACATCTGATGGTTATCATTGAGGCATAACCTTCAGTTTCAGCAAGATCCAGACTGAACAAACACAGAGCATTTACACATTTAACAAACCCACAGTTTATACAGAGATTATTTTTTGTTTAAGTATCACTCTCAAGCAACTGGGACAGAGCCTGCTGCAGATCTGTATAAACAACAGATTTTACACATTAGATAGTTCTTATGGATCTAGTTTAGAACAGAGTACAGTGAAAATCTGGGTGTGCCCTT
Organism: Lagopus leucura; assembly: GCF_019238085.1. Classification (NCBI taxonomy): domain Eukaryota; kingdom Metazoa; phylum Chordata; class Aves; order Galliformes; family Phasianidae; genus Lagopus; species Lagopus leucura. The sequence goes on from NW_024962274.1 coordinate 8,361,295, forward strand.
GTCCTGATAAGGTGTTTTTGTTGTTGTTTCTGTGTGTGTGTATGGCCAAGGAAAGCACTAGGGTAGCATTTAGGCCAAGAAAATACTGAGAGCAAATCAGATATGTGTAGTGCTGTGAATGAGGAGTTGCTGGTTCTTTAAATGACTGCCAGATGTCAAATAGCAAAATGCCTCTCCTTCCAGAAAGTAACAATAGCTGGCTAATAACAATTCAGTCTTGAAGGTCTAGAATTTCTGTCAGAGTTGTATTTCAGCACACATTTGATATAGCCTAGGGGAGAAGCTGCAAACATGAATGTAACGTAGTTTACCCTGTAATCAGAGGAGGAGGAACAAAAACCTGTGAATTTTAGGACACTAGGCTTCCATTTAACAAGAATTAAAAACAACTACCAAAATTAGTTTTCTTCTATTGAAGAAGAAACAGTAGTTTCTGACATAGGTTAAAAATCATGGCCTGTCTGAGAGCATATATTTGCTTGTAAGAAATTCTTTTATTCTAAGAGGAATCATGGCTGAACAAAATGTGATATACTTCATACACATGCAGATACCCATGTTTCCATATGTGCGAGAGTAAGCAAAAAATTACATCTGTTTAGATTTCTTTTTCAGTTTCAATGCTTTAGTGAGTTTTATATCACATGAAATTACATTAAAAATTAAGTCCAGTTGTGTACATCTCCTACGAAGTCTAAACTCAACATGTTTATGAGTTGCAGTGTATACAAATATTCATCAGAAATGTTTCCTTAAATTTGTTGTAAAATATTCAACACAATTAAACTGTGAGATTTGATGGTCTAAAAGTCTTAATTCTGATGATGTTTAATCATTACAGATTCTACTAAAGGAAGTCATGTTGCACTATTCATTAGAGTATTTAGAATAAGTCCATACACCAGTGGATAAGGAAAGCAGTCCAACTGTGTAAGTTGTTTATATTTCAAAAGACTTTAGAGAAGTTTAATCACAAGAGGCCAGAAAAAAAATGAAGAAGTCAGAGAGTCAAAGCATAGTAATTTATCAAAAGAATGCGTGAGGTAAAAATTAGAGTAGTAAGAATAAACAGTTGGCTTTCATTTTGGAAGAATACTAACAGCAAGCTGTCATAAGATTTTGTGCTAGGAAAAGACCTTATCTGGAAAAGAAGAGTATGCAGGAAAGTGACATCACCTGTTGCTTTTATGAAAAGAAGGTTTGGAGAGGCTTGGAGCAGGCTGAAGTTATAACAGCATCAAATCATGTTCTTTCTTCTACTGGAGTCAGTTTACATGCAAAAAAAATTAATTTGTTTAGTCTGTCAAGCAATTCTATGACAAATTTTACAGTTTTTACCCTTAAGTGATGGTTCTTGATGACGGAAATTGCATGAGGTTTTATTAAAAGTCTTAGAAATGGTTGAAAAATTAAGGACTGTGATCAGCAAGAACCTGTATGAGGCTCTGACTAAAATATGCTGCGTGCATTGTCCAACACGGCGTGCTGGTATTCTAGGAATTTTAGTTAAACATAAGAATGCATTGGACATAGTGAATATGTTGTATCTGTGAATTGGAAAATATCTATATGTATTTTAAGCCAATATTTTAAAAAGAGAGAAAATTGAGAAAATTGAGTTTTCCAATCATATATACAACTTTTCTTAATTCTGCTTTTTTAATTATTTGCTGAGCCTGAAGTACAAAAACAGGCTTGTTTCTTTCCTGCTTGTTGTAATGCCTTAGTGTCTCTTCAGCCACCTACGAAGAACTGCATGCTGTGATGATTTATGGATGCCACCTTTGGGCTTTTCAGAAACGTATCTTGTTCTGTAATGAGTTCTTTTTAAATTGTCCAAAACTGTTTCAGGAAGATCTTGGACTGTTGAGGCTTCCAATTAAGTGTTACAATCTAGGGACAGAGTTAAACCTATCCCCTCATTTATAAAACAGGAAGTTTTGCTAAGGCTTAAGAATGACTGCTGGGATATCTGCTCAATTTATATACAAGCTATAAAAGATACTTATATAAATTTATTGTTAGTATGTGTTACTTCGTGCTCTCAATAAGCAGCCATTTGGGGGCAACTTAGAGGACTGTGATTCTTGCATGAGAATGTAGGAGGTGAGAGAAGCTGAACCTTCCTCATCCCTTGCATAAAAGGGCAAGGCAAATATGGTTCCTTAAGATTGCAGTATTCTTATAGTGTCAGACACACGTGCTGCAAACACTTTTAAAAAATGCTACCTCGTATTCCAGCAAGTCTGTAAATTGAAGTGAGCGGAACATAACTGGGGATGGTAGTGATGGATGCGGGAGGAGTTAATCTCTGTTGTGAAAGAAGTATTTTGGCTGAAAGGAGCTACAACCTGGAGGAATGAGATAGGTATAAAAACAAGACTGCTGTGGTGGTCGTAAGTGCCAATCATCTCACACTGACATAGTGAGTCAAGTGAGACCTGAGACTATGGAGGATAATTGTAGGGTGCCAAAAATCATACTCCTATATTTTTCCAGCATCTAGTTTCTGTTCCTCCTTCTCCTACGCTTCTACTGTGCAGACTTTATTTCATACTTGCAAGTTAACAAGTCACTGTCACTATCATCTTTTTCCAGCACAGTAATAAAATTAAAAATAAATTAGCCTTTTAAAGCATCCTCTAGTATTCTTATTTCCATTTTACAGTAAAGAAATTGTGCTTTGGTATAAAGTCTGTGCAGGCAGATTCATGGTGCGTGCAGGTGAAGCTGGGAACAGCCAAAGGAGGAAGCTGGCTGATTTGTTGGGTAAAAGCTAGGAAGGGGCATTCCCTCAGATGGGACTTGGCTGTGGTTTGCATCTATGGAGAACACATGGTTTAACAGTCACATGGGGTTCCCCTGCATTAATGGACTGTGCATTTCATGCATTTGTTTGCCTGGCTCTTCCATTCCTGTTTGCATCCTGCTTCTTTCTGCAGCTGGATTCTCTCACTCAGAGTCTGGGGGACCTCTCTTTGACTCAAGATCAGACCCTTCTCCTTTCTCCTGTGTTAGGCACCAGATCACACTGTGATGTGGTATCTGTCTCCAGCCCTGGCATTTACTCTAGTGTTGGTTTTGTTTCATTTCAGGAAATTGAACATAGACAAGGGTCAATTGTAGGACAGTACAGTGTTGGTAGAAAATGACAGCTTAGTTTAGTGATCCAAATACTGTCCTCTCTGTTGTCTATTAAGTTGTTTCTCTCCGAAAGAGGATATTACTCGGGGGAAGTCCTTTGCAGAGACTTCTGTACTGTTACTATGTGCCTCAAGCACAGCTAAACCTGCCTTTTTTTTTTCTTTTTTTTTTTTTTTTTTTCTCATATATATTGCAATTACTGAAGAGAATAATTTTTCTGTTGGCTTTGCTTTGTGTGTGTGTGTGTGTGTGTGTGTGTGTAAGTGACAGGGAAGAGGGGGAGTTGGGTGGTTCCATTTACTTATCTTCATCTTTTAGTGCAACTTGTCACTTTTTCAGTGATGCTTTTAGCAGGGACTAATCTGTACAGTGTCCATAAGACATGCCATACTTTGGAACAGCATTTCAGTAAAGTAGTTCAAAAGTAACATACCCAGATCTTAGCCATGCAGTGTTTCAGCAGCTGCACTTAATTTGCCAGTAAGTTAGCCACAAATGCGTCCATTCACATTCCAAACCATATTATGGCAGAGCTGCTAGTTATGGTGTACATCAGTCTTCTTTAATTTCTATTTTTCTTTTATTCCAGAGGCAAAGCTCTTTTAGCTTGCTAAGAAGCAATCTTTTTTTCCTGCGATAGTCTTCAAGCAAACTGTTTTTACATCAGTCAGAAATCTGTTTTGCTCTCTCTTTCTCTCTCTCTGTCAACAATAGCACATCAGCACCATGTTACCTTCAGGAAAGTCAGTGAAAAAAAGGAAGAAAACCTGTAATTTCAACAGATGTGTCTGAAAGACACCTGCTTATTCTGTTTATTGGCATAGCCAACCACTCCACAAACAGTTTTTCTGTGTTCAACAGCTGAGAAGACAGATATGCAAAATATACTCAATTGTATTAGCAACTGTTGAAGTCAAGTCACAGCACTGGTTCCTTCTAAAGCTTTAATATTTTACCGGCATTTTTGGTCATGTGTTTTGGGAGTGAGGTTACAGTTTAGGAGTTTAGGTTTGATTCTTAGATCTGTCAGAGGCTCCTTGCGGCACTGTGGGAAACATCTTTCATTCTCTCAGTGGTCAGTTCCAAATCATAAAGTGATGATAGCAAGGCTTTCTTTTTTTCCATTGTATGCACTTCTTGTCCAGTTATACTGCAGGCACCATTTCTCCCAGTAGATGCTTGTATTTTTACAGACGCAAGGATGTCTCTACACAAAGACATCTATAGTATACATATGTACTTTGCATTTATTTACTATAATAGAACTTAAGTACTATTGTATCTGTATTGTACATGAAAAAGAAATATTAATGTGTAAAAAATTTCGAGTGTAATGTTAACTTTCACAATAACTTGTATGAATCATTTAAAAATTGCAAGTGTCATAGCTGCCACTCTATGCATTTTAAATAGCAAAAGTAAGATATTATTACATGTAAATCAAAGAGAGCTGTGTTGTGCAGAGTGGCATTTAAATTCACATAAAATTATTCATGCTTCTTGTTCTGTGCTCCTGATAGTTTAAAAATCTCTGTATATGTATTTGCCTTCCATGAGTATTTGGATGCTGGGGAGCTATTTTCAATAATTACAATTAATTTCCGTAGAATGAGAAGTTAGCGTATAAGAAAGATCACTCCTCACTGGTTTTAAGCTCCCTTGACAGTTTTAGTTGCTAGAAGTTAATTTAAAAGAAGAAATAAAGATAAAATTTGGTTTATCAGATTGAATTCTGTTAAGGTGACTACCTGTTTTGTAAGGAAAGGCAACAACAGGTGAGTCCATCCTATCACCACCTGCTTATTTTTAAGGACTGGATCAAAGGGGCAAAGAGGATGCTTGGTTACTCCTGAGTGCCTGTTGTTTGCACTTAGGTCTTCAATCTTTGTGCAGCTAATTGCATTATTGGAACTGCTACCTGACTGCAGTTTCAAGCTGACTGAAACGCTAAATTGCATCAGAATTGTGTTCTCTTTCTCACAAAAAGAGCCCTTTGGAGGGAACATTTTTTTAGGTTTCCTGTCTTGTGTTAGATAGGCATTGGTGAGAACATCTGAGACAAATGAGAAGGTTTCCTCTGCCTTGCAAAAACACACGAGTTATGTAATACTTCTGCATGCTGGTGGAGTTGGTGGTGAGACAACCAGTAAGCCTCCCCTCTAAAAAGCCCTCTGTGAAGGTCTCCAGACCTCTTCACATTTAAGCTTTTGCTGGGTCTGAGTGATTCAAGAGGGAGACTAAAAAATCAAAATAATTTCTGTTTTTGTTGTTTATTTTGTCCTATTTCTTTCCCTTCTTTTATTTACAAAATGGAAAAAGGAGGAGATGATGGAAGATCTGTGTATGTTGGGTGAGTGGGATAGATATTTCTTTTACAAAACTTCTTAAGGAATGGACATTTCTCTCAGAAACATTCCATTAAGGATATATTTCTGTATGAGACTTTTCATTTTAAGACAGTGAAGGCAAAGATTACATTCCAATATTAAAATGATGTTGACGTAATTTTTTGCCTGGCTGAGTTCTAAGGCTGATCTGATCTTCTGTACTGCCCAGGGGATTTGGCTGCTCAGATCATTAGGAAAATCTCAATCTTCTTCTCAATATTGATTGGAGTAGTCATTATATTCAGTTCTGTCATAGGTTGTTATCTACCATGCTCAGTGGTGAGTGACAAGAAGTAAACGATAATGTGTTCACCTAGGGACTGTAAGACAAATGTTTTGTGTGTTCTGTGGACTTTTAAAAATAAACTGTAGTCATATTATGCTGAATAAGCATGGATTTTGCACGAAAAAAGGAATTTGAATTATTGACACATAAAGATTCTTAAAACTCAGAAGATGGTAATTTTTCAACATGATTCCTGAGATGAGTACATTTTCTTGAAATTCTACTAGAAATGCTAAATTTTTAAGTACTCTAATTTGACATTACAGTCAGTGTTGTTCTTTTTGCACTACAAAATGGCTACCACTGTGTATTGAATTTTACCATTATGCACATAAAAAAGGTCTGTCTCTTATTTTTCAAATGACTATCTGTTCTTTGTGATTTTGTTTAAAAGATACAGGAATGTGATTTCAAAAGAAATCTTTTGCTCTAATACAGATGCTTCTAAATATTTTAATTATTTGGCACAACACAGTTGTTAGTTCAGTTTAGATCTTCAAGTTAAGCTCCGTTCTTGGCCATAGGAGGATAGAGTTTTTCACCTAGAAGTCCGTTCACCAGCCATCAGCTGCCCTGATGTAGCTGTGTAGCCCTCTACAATGTGCTACAAAAAGTCCTTAGCCTTCTGCATGTGGTCAGCATGCTTAGAGAAGTGCTCAACAGTATTTTTCACCTTTATCATTTCAGACAGGCTAGAGGTGGAAATGCTGTCAATTTGCTTGTTTTCGTAACTGACCTATTTTTGGATATCTTTAATAAGAACATGTTTCTTATACATTTACAGCCTGTGGTATTGCTTTGAGTGTGACATACTATTACTTGCTTATCTCGGTGAGGTTCAGGGGACTTCTAAACTTGAGAGCAAAATTACATCAGTTGTTGTAATAGAAAAACAACTGTTCTGAAACGGTTGATATGAGGGCATATCAAAATAATCAGTACGATCTTAAACTATGAATAATAATGTAATACTCTAATAAAACTTGTAATGCTGGGTAGACTGGGAACAATTATCTTCTTTTTCTATTTGTCTTGGATGCTAAAAGAGAATAGAAATACAGTGTTATAAACTTCACAAATGATCAAGCCTCTTGAACTGTCAGATTCCTGTAATAAAATGTAACTCAAGAAGATATTTTTCAGTTCAACTGTCATATTCAAATACCAATACATTCTCAGTGATTATGTTTCGTAGACCTCTATTTCATCTCTTATAAATACAGATAATTCCCCTCAACTTTATGAGGCTAACAAAGGTGACTCCAGTGAAAACATTTGAAGTGTGCTTTCACCTCCCCCCCACCTCTTAGTGTCATGATTCAAACTGAAGATAAAGAGGGCTTTCAGAGGCTTATTTTTTAATAAATAGTCTCAGAGGAACAAAGAACCATGAATTTGCTTGTAAGATACAGTAGCCTCATGACTGAGAGCAGAAGAGCAGAAAGATCCACATTCCCTTGTTGCTTCAGTAGCTCTTTTCAAGATGTTTCCCATTTGACCTTTGCCACAAAGAAGAGATCTGTCCAGAATCTCTGAAAAAGAAGTAAGGCAAGATCATGCAGAGATGTTTTAATACTTCCTTTGCACAAAACTCTTTTCATATCTACCTAAAAGCAGTGAACCGCAGCAAATAACTTGTGGATAGGACCACTCAAGGCCAAATGGCCTGAAGGGGCACCATTTAGAATGACCTTTTAACATCCTTTGTCAGTAAGCCTTATAAGTGAAGTCAGTTGTCTTAGAAGTCTATCCTTGACTAGCAAGTAAATATCAGTGAATGTTTCAATTGCAACTTAATCTAATTTGTCTGCAGAAATGATGCAGAGTAACTGTTAGATTTTTAACTCATGTTTTATGAGATTCTGGAAGCTCTTACGCTGAGACACAAGAGTTGCTTATCTATTTTGTGTTAACAATCAAGAGCAAAAACTATACCTGACTACAAAATTTTGCTTATATTTTCAGCTGCTTTTCTGCATTTGCATGGTTCTGGTAGAAAGGTCCATTTTCTTAAAAAAAAAATGGTATAGGAAAGTAAGAAAATTCACTAATGTCTAGTTTTGGAGCTGTATTCATCTTTCAAATAGTTTCGGAAGACTTTATTTCTAAGTATGCTGGTGTTTGTTTGGACAAAGTACGCTATGGAAAGGTTGCAGTTCTTGCCAGCAGGGTGACTGTGTTTTGAATATGTGATAAAAGAGTCAAGACCAACTGAAAGGTCTAAGTAAGGTAAATAAGATGACCAACCTAACAAAATGTCAGTTAAGTTAGAATCATGTGTGTGGGAGAGAATTCACATTGGAAAAGAGAGGTTTGGAACTCCTGTCTTATGAAGACAGGCTGAGGGAGCTGGGTTTGTTCAGTCTGGAGAAGGCTCTGGGGAGACCTCATTGCAACCTTCCTGCACGTGAGGGGTGATTACAAGCAGGAAGGAGGCAGGCTTTTCACATTAGCTGATAGGACAAGGGAGAATGGCTTTAAACTAAAAGAGGATAGATTTAGGCTAGATGTTAGATGGAAATTTTTTACTCAGAGTGGTAACACACTGGAAAAGGTTGCCCAAAGAGGTTGTGGATGCCCCATCCCTGAGGGCATTCCAAGCCAGGTTGGATGGGACTCTGGGCAGCCTGATCTAGAGGTTGGCAACCCTACTCATGGTAGGGGGTTTAGAGCTATATAATCTGTAAGGTCCTTTCCAACTTAAGCCATTCTTTGATTCTGTGTTATGATACAAAAGCCCATTAGGAATCAGACTACTAGAGGGCTTAGGAGGCTGTAAAAGTTAACACTTCTAATTAGCTATTTAAGCCATACCATCAGACAGACTTCAGAAGTAGAGCTGTGAACTGCCTAAGAAAGGTTCTTTATAGGGATTTTGTTGTAGATTCCAGAACTGATGAGAATACAAAGGGAGCTATTAAGAGTGACATTTCTGGAGGATCTCCATCTTTCTCCTGACATTCACCATGCAGTTAGATAAGAGGAAATGGTACGATATATAATATATAATATATAATAATGGTACAATATAGTAGCTGACTTTTTAAAAAGACTTTTGCATGCTGATCTATTTGGCAATCAAAACAGAACGGTGTGGTTGATTTGGCCAAAACCTAAGACAACCTAGAGTCAGAATATTTGTCCCTACAAAACTCTTGTTTTCCATGTACTAATGTGTATTTGAATAAGTCACAACATGCTTGCAAGTGTTCCGTCAGCATTGAGTTAATTCTGTTAATCATTTATTCATTATTATTGATTCAATAAGGTTTTGGTTGCAGCAATACTTACACATCTACTTCTGCTAAGGAATTAGTACTATGAATTATATGAATATACATATATGAAGCTCCTAATAATTCTGAGCATCTTTGCTATATGTACAGTGTGTTCCTTAGTAACTGACAATTGCCATCATTGACAGTTATACCATGGATTTCACTGGCAGCATGGTTGGGTCTTATTATTAGGTGGATTGATTAATGAATTCAGCAGTAACCTAGCTGGTCAGCATAAGGGAATATGTTTTTGTTTGTTTTTCCTGTAGTAATAGTATCAAGTTTCAGTACTGGAAACTATCTGGTGAACTAGGTATGTTGTATACAATCTAAGTTTCTTAGGAAAGAAGAAATGACAGCTGGGCCAAGCCAACTTTTGCCCAGTGAGTGACTTTGAATAAGGCAACTTTGTATTGTATAGGAGAAGAGTCCTGATTAAACACCAAAACAAACACCTGCATTCCTCAGTTATTCATGTTAAATGTGTGTGTATGCCTCCTGTTTCTACAGTAAGTAGAATCAGCCAGGGATCTCAGCATCCCTGTATTCTGAGGAAGCCAGATTACAATCTAATATGTGCAGCTTGGACATCTCCCTAATTTGAAACAGAACCACTACCACTCTGTGAATATTTTGAAAATAATTGAGGTCTGACCAAAAGCATTTAGTGGTTTATATGAAATTCATTTATTTCCTTTTCTTTTTTGTATGGCAGCATTCTGACTCCCTGGTTTATGAATGGAAAGTATGTTGAGAACAAGTGGTTTTCTTGATACTGGCTAATGATGGCTGTTCAGTATCAGAGTTTCCACTGAGACATAGAAAATTTCCAATTCTTAATTCTTGCCATCAGAAAATTGAAGTATCCCCAAATTAGTAGTAATATTTATGGTCTTTGAACTCAAATTTATCTAATTCATTTTTATTTGTACAGAGTTGAACTGAATGTTACTGAAAAGCATTCCCTTTATATGTTTCTTAAAGATGCTGGCTGGCTGCATTATTACCAGTTTTATGAGGAACAAAGTATTACAGAATTATGACATACTGCTACTTTATTTTGTATATCTCTTGTTAAGCATTTGGAAAGCTTTGCCTGTTTTGTAAGACATCCGTGGAGTGGAACTCTAAACCTTAAACTTATAGTCAATGCCAAACTGCACCTCTCATTAGCATCACTTATTTTTGGTTTGTGTATGTCTATCTACATAGTAATAGACCTAACATAACAGAAGCTCAAACCTTTTGTTACCAATTCATTTAAAATCAAGAGGAATAAAAGGGCTGGTCCATGACAGAAATCATGAAAATCTCATGTGCAAGGCTGTAAAGATCAGAATTCCTGTCACTAATGGTTAGTTAACTGATCTGATTTTTTTTTCTCTGTTCACATTTACTTTAGGCAAAGTAAGTACTGTTATGAACACAGCAAGACCAAAGATACTTCTTTAATTAGTCTAACTGAAGAAAAAAAAATTATAGCTGAACTGGTATTAGAAATTATGCCAAAGAAGTGAAAGATGGGATAAAAAGTATTGCTGTTAGAATCGCCCTGCAATTTTAGTGAGTAAATTCATCAAATTTCCCATTGATGTTGAAAAATTTGTTAAGCCAAATGTGAAGTCAGGAAAGTTAGGAATTACTTTAATATTTGAAGGGCCGTAACTACTTGGAACACTTGAAGGCAATGGACCAGTGTCTGACCAAAGGGAATAGTCATCTGGCACATCACTGATGTACATTCTTCAAAACAGAAAGCATTCCTGACTTCATTGTATCTACTTTTCAAGCAGACAAAACAATAACTTTTGGATCTGTGTTGCTCATAAAAGTCAACTCTGACTAAGCTCTAGCTGAGCTTTTGAGTCAGGAGACCAAGCATCTTAAATTCCGAAGTGAAGGCTTCTTTCTGGCCAGTTCAAGGGTGCTGAGCACTGGACTTAAAACGTACTTCTTTACCAGCTCATCCACTTGAGTGTGCATTCATGCTTATATGACGTGCTATGAACAGAAAGCAACACACATCTGTATGTTCTAAATAAAAACCTTCTGTAGGTGGATCATTCCCTAAATGATCTAGCTGTTTAATTAGGGGCTGGGGGAAAGGAGCTCATGTTTGAAGGATCAGGAATGTTTTCACAGGTCACTGACTCTATTTCTCTAAGCAGCTGAGACTGATGCAGTGTGTGTATCAAAGAGAGTGAGGGCAGACAGTGACAAAGGTGGAGCTGATAGAGTTTTTCCTTGGTGTCTGAGTATGAACTGCATTTCATGAGTGATGTTTTTAGTTTGCGTGTGTATACAGCTCTAAGAATTGAAGACACAAGTCTTCACTGTTGAAGACAAGCTGTCAGTGTAGTTCGGCCCTTCTCCTCAGGAAGGATCTGGCCAAATGTGAATCCTGAATATTACAACAAAACACCCACTGAAAGATGGGAGAGAAGAGAGAATTCCAGCCAAGTAGGTATTTCCAAGTAAGGAAGGCTCATTTTGCGAAGCCTAATGAGCACTAAGAAACCATGCCTCTGGAATCCGTACAGATTCCATGAAAAAGCCAGAGAGGGACTGATGAAAGCTAATAATGCTCCATGGTTATAATCTCAAATTCCTCACTCACATTTGTGTTCATCTTAGGCTTGCAATCATTATTGGAGAAGTGGTTTTTGCCCTGCAGCCCTGTGCCAGCACCAGCTTCAGCCACTGTTGCTGTTGGCCACTGTGTGCCATTAAAAATGGTTTGTTTTTACAAACATGGTCCTTCTCATTAAAATATTTGTTCTGGCTCTCAGACATTTTTTATAAAGGCTCATTTGAAAAATTGCTTTATAGTTTCTCTTATGAAGTCTTAGTTCTTACTCTGCAAAGCCTTTCTGATGGACAGCTTGCTGACTTAACCCCACCCTAGTATGTGAAAAGCAGTTGGGCAGCATAGTAAATAACAAGATGCTGGCATTACTCAACTGAGCTCGAGCAAAGGTGCAAATTTGGCTGGTTTTGTTACTTAGAAATAAAAATAATTGAGACTGTAGCTGATGCTTAGTGGATGGCATATCAAAAAACCCTCTCTCAAGGCATAACTCTCATTCATGTCAGGTAAACTCCCACATTCAGCCAGGGAATTAAGTTTTGCTGTCAAATATCCTGCCTGCTAGTTTCAGGCAGATTTTTGGCATATGCTTCAGCCTAACAAGATTGATCCTGCACAACTTAAATCAATGGAGACCTTGTGACTTGAAAAGGATGGAGGGTCATTTCATAGAGTCTGTAATATGAACGACTTGGGTGCTAAATCCTTGACAACTATTTGTGGTTCACTTAGATTTTTTAAAGTTATTTGGAAACCTCGAAGAGCCCTTAATATCCCTATCATTTCCTCCCACCTCAGAAATAGGCTGAAAGGTGAAAAAAAAACAAGCAGTGACTGGGAGTTAGAATTGTAAATAAGTAAGGTGTTCTATCCTGTGTACTGTTGGTAAAGTGCATCATCTATGAATTTGCCTACTGAACAGCACTGTGCTGGCCTAATAATGGTTCCAGTTCAGGTGGAATTCACAGACAGTTCATGGCAAGTTAGTACAAATTGCTGTTTTAAACCACAGATTGCTTTAGGCTGCTATGATAAAAAAATAAATGCCAGTGATCAGTGCCATACATGATTTTTACATATGGTTTTCTTTTCTTTGAAGAAGTAGATTGATTAACAAGAAGATAATAGCAATTTATTTTCCCAAAAATTTGGAGACCCAGGGAATCATCTCTTTGCTATGTTCAGCTTACTTTTGTGATTACATAGGATAATAGATTTCCTGATGTAGCATTACAAAACCAATCAGGAAGAACTTATGTGAGTGTTATCAAAGGGATAAGAGCACGCTTCTTGCTTCAGGGATTGTGTTAGTACACTTAGAACAACAGCAGAAATGTATTGGGGAAAGGCGGATGGAGTTGCCAATTGTCAGTTCCTCTCCCTGTTTTTCAGTTCTCCTAAAAAACTAACTGAAGACTACAAGATCTCTGTTGGGTTCATCATTTTAAATTTTGTATTCTTACTCATCTTTTCCAAGCTAAACTGCCAAAAGCCCTAGTAGGGGGACAGTTAGAGAGGGAAGGGGCAGAGGGGCATTTTCTTTTGCTTTGAATATGTTTTCCAAATTTCCACATGCTTGTCCTTCGTCTTTTTCCCTCTTCATCCTCTTATTTCACTACCACCTTTCACATTCCTCTTTTTTCTCAGAGAAAGAATATTTTTCAGATATTTCACGGCAGTTGCTCTAGGGGTTTTCTTTCTTGGTGGCCTTTTTGCTGTTTGCCTATGCAAAGTTATGACACTTTCTTGCAGCTGGACTGGTGTGCTCTCACAGGTCACCTCAGGCTTGTGCAGGAGAGATGCACAGAGTTTGGCCAGCTATTTACTGAACCTGTGTAAGAGCTGCAGCTGTAGTTCACTGCTCTAGGGCATGGCAGGAGAGCAGAAAGGTTGGGATGCACTAATACCTATTACATCTCCAACTGTCAGAGAATGTAGGTGGCATGTGGTTGGGTGGATTGAGGTCATGATGAGTCCTCACCTTTCTTGCTCCTCTTGTCTGTTCTGTACTTCTCAAACCTGTCTGGCAATCTTCTTCCCCAACTGTTTCCTCAAATTGGGAAATACTGTTTGCCAACCGGTATAATAATACCAAATGTTTTCCTGCAATTCAGTTATCAGTGGAAGCGAGTGTTTTGCTTTGGTAGATGACCATTAGTCACAAAGATGTAGTTTTATAAAAATAGGTTACTGTTCTTGTTGTTGCGTAGCTGCAATGATGTCAGTGGCACAGTTCAGTGTTCAGGATGAGAACTTGTGCAATGCTGAATGAGGCAATGGTTAATCCATTGAAATGCTTGAAATTTTACAACTCGCTCTGACATGTTGTAGGGAGGCCTAGATAGGGCTATTTGTGTAAACCAGCATAACTTCTCTCCTCACGACTTTTCAATATGGTTGCTAAAATTCAAAATCAAAATGTAGCTGTTTTCACTCTCAGCACATAGATAAGTGACTTTACAGATGACAGAGTGGCATTGATTCCGGAAAGTACAACTTTCTTCAAAGAAGGAAAACAAATCTAGTGTGAAATGTGGGAGATAAATCGTCTGGTAGTATTTATTGGTTCAATTATACTTTTTTTCATTCCCTGTTACTGCACATGGTGCTGTTTAATCAAGAGCCTAATCTCAGTTTTGCTTCCATCGTGGTACTCTAGTATCTGAAAGAGAACCATATAACTTAATTTTAAATACAGTGTGTCTTGGTCTTTCATAGCATGACAATTAATAAGAGTGCTCAAAATCTCAACCAGGAGGAAAACTATGTATTCATCTTAATGGAACAGGCAGAGTTTTCTTTATTCTGAGGTCCCTTAGAGAAAGGTGGTAGGCTGTACTCAGAATTATCTGTCATATCTTTCTATTTCTTTTCATGAACCATCATTATTTCTAATTTGACAGTGACCTATTGTCCTGTATTTCAGTTCTACAGAGCAGAATTTTGTTTCAGTAGTTTAATCTGGTTTAATTTTAACCAAAGATTGCTCAGTTTGGGGAAGGGGAGAGGAGGAAATTCACTTATTTATTTTGGTCCAGTTAATTTACATGAGGTGTTGTTTTATGAGTAGAAATACAGAAAGGAACTCAAGAAATTTGTTAGTGGCTCCATTATCCTGACTTGTAAGATGGTGAGGGTTACAGCTGGCTTGAAGCGGCAGAAAGGGCCATGATTAAATGCTCCCACTGCTTTACAGCTAAGTGGGTGGGAAGGATTTTGTTTCCTCTTGACCTTTGATGACTTCCATTTGTGTAAAGCTGGTAACTAAAACTTTGAATGGAGAGCCACATTTGTTCTTAGTACAGCTACATATATTTTCTCATAAAAAAGATGAATGGTGCATTCCAACCTAAGTCTTACATAGCATTTGACTTTTAAATTGGAGTTGTGACTGTAGGAGTTGAATAGTTCGATCATGGGCTGTTCTTTACCCTGTTCCCTCTGTGTGGAGTAAATATTCCTGAAGGGTCTACGATCTTCCCCTGAAGGTAACCCCTCAATTTTAAACATTTTAATGAATCAGTTTGGAAACATCTCCAAGTTGCAGAGAGAGCTGATTCACACATTGGAAGGTTGTAGAGAATTTTTCACTGTTTTCTAGAAAAAGATGTCACTGTCTTCAACAGATTCACATTGAATTTACTTCCTTGCACTTTAATGATGGCCTCGTCACTTCCCTGGACTTACTATTTCAGGAGGTTTCATTTAAGAAAGTTCTTTTTGTAAATTAATGTACTACAGATTTATTCTCCATCATGTCTACATTTGATATATACAGTATTAAGTTTGTATTCACTTAGCAAAGCATTTACTCCATTATCATGTAATCATTTCCAGTCCAAATACAGAATCTAGAGATTAATGTACTATAAATTTCTTCTTGCAGCAGTTTTATTGCTGTATCAGTTATTAAGTTATGTTTTCATGGAACTTCCATAATTGTTTATGTTTTAAAGTGAGTCTTTTAAATGGTTAAGACTAAAAGACTGAAGATTATAATGTGCAGTATCTTTACAGTTGGTAAAATGTTACCGTTCGTATTTGAAAACAGAAAGCTTCCATTATCACAAATGCTTTTCCTTTTTTTTTTCTTTTTTTTCCCCCCTGGGTGGTGATGGAATTTTTTTTTCAAAGGCTACTAAAAGCATGAATTGAAAAATGTGGAAAGAATACTGTATTTCTTTTCAGCCCCTTTTTTTACTGGCTCATGAAAGAAAACTATCTCACTCTTGCAATTTTTTTTCTATTCGAAGTCCTGAACTCTTTCACAGCAAGGAAACTATATGGAAGATAAATAGCTAAGGTTACACCTTAGTTCCTTGGCATGCTTGCTTAAATCCAACTGGAGATGGTTAGTTGCTCAACATGGAACATAAGTACTTACAGCAGCTTAAGACAGGGCACAGAAGTGTTTTAGGATTCAGTTAGACATAGGTTCACTGTATCTGGATCATCCATGAGGTCATTATTTTCCCTGTGAGGCAGAATGCTGTTAACTGAGAGTCCCCACTGATATTTGTTCCACTTAAGTATTCTGATGTATTTGTGATACTTGAGGAAGGAAAATTGCTAATCTTAGTCCAGTCTGTATGAAGAACTCAGAAATCAAAAGGAGGAAAAGAAAGAGGTTATTTTTCAGTATTATCATCTCTCTATCCAAAATGTTGTCTTCTGCTTCAACAGCTTCAAGACTGTTAGAAGGAATGTTTGTCATTGATCACTGATCTGTCTCTAATCACTAGATTTGATATTCAGAATGGCAGTGATTATGATAAATAACAGAATAGCTCATTCTGTGCTAGATGAAGTACACATGGATGTCAGATTTAAGAATAAACATACAGTACCAAAGCCTATATATGTACTTCTGTTTATCTGTACAAATACTGATGGTGGCATAGGGCAAGTGATTCTGACTGGTTGACTGTTTCTTCTGAGTTCTCCAATCTTAGCTACTACTATGTAGCCCTACTCTCTAATAAGAAGTAAGCAAATATTTCTAAGTATGCCATGTGTTTTGTCATGATAAAATACATATGTTCTACACAATATTTGTGTTACTGTACATATACTGAGGTATATTATTAACCTATTTTATTAGAGATGTGTGTAACTTTATTGTCCAAAATAAATTTCTAGCCACTTAAAATATGAATTGAGCACAAGAATGTTGGATTGGTCAAGAAGAGAGAATTTACATTCTCTGCCTCACTTCATGTCTGTCATTCCTGTCCCTTTTTTCCTCAGTTATTAAAATGCACAAAGCCAGTTCTGCCAGCCCACTTATCCCCTGCCACATTGAATCAGCATTTCCACACAGGGTGTTTCCTCTGAGCTTGGAGCTGTCACAGATGGACTGAAAAAGCTGCTTTCTGGTGATTCAGTGCAGCAGGGGACAGATGCTCAAATGGCAGCAGCAGTGCACAATTAACATAGGCTAAAAGAGCATAAAGGAAATTGTAGGGCAGAGTGAAAAGCTGCAGAACTCGTAGCTGTAACTCACACAAGGCTTTCCAGTTCTCCTTGCAATAAGGTGAAAAGGCAAGTTAATAAAGCACTGAATATTTTTGTATGTCAAACTATCGCTCTGTTTTCATGTAGAAATATGTAATATTTCTAAAGACTAAGAAAAATATTCTTAGGGAGAATTCGTGGAACCAGATGATGAATTGTCCTGGTTTTGCCATTCGTTAGAAAAGATTTACAAAATGCTCACAGCCTCAGTTTTCTTGATCATTTTAACACTTTGGAACATAAAAATGTTCTCAAATGGTCTTTACTGAGAAGTCGGTTTTGCTGTGAGTTCCCTTGTACTGCCGAGGTAATCAATAGCTGTAGACTGATTGCTATAACTGTTCCGTAAGATATGGGACTGAAGCATGTAGAGTATTTCAAAACATTGCTTAGAGCATCTCCCAGGAGGGGAGCAGGCCTTCCACTTAGACAAGATGATCTGGTTCCAAGCTTTGCTTACTGCTGTGCTTTCTCTCTGGGCATGGAAACATCACACTATCTACTGTATCATACTGCCTTTCTTCCTCCAGCCCTGCGAGAATCACTGTAACATCCACATGCTTGCCTGTTAAAATAAATAGTGCTAATGATCTCCACAGCAGACTCGGCAGACTTTGGAACTTCTCCCTTTTCAAGGTCACAACTCTGCTTGAGGTTGATAAATTCATGAATTAATAATGTTTAGCACTTTTCATCCATGAATGTCAAAGGTGAGAAACCATTGTTATTCCCATTTTTACCAAGGAGGAAATTGAGCTGTAGAACTCCCATACAGAATCACATCGGAAGCAAACAATAGATCCAGGAAAAGGTGATTCCTGTCACTCAGCCTGCATCTCAGGCACTGCATCCCACTGCGCCACCGTGCACTTTGCACAACAGTGAAGTCTTATTAAAGTTGAGATTTAAGTCCCACAAGAGTCAGGAAATTAAACTCAGCCACACAGTGTGCTCACTGCACATTTTTATTGGACTTAGCTTATGTGTTACCAAGTGGTTATGCTTTTTTCAAAGGGCAACTTTCAGAGGACCTCATTCTAGTAACTGATGCATATCTTATCATTTACTGTAACTCTTGTTTATTTTACACAGTAACTGCAAACAAAGCTACATAAAGTTTGTTACTCTAAGTTCTGTGATTATTCTAATCAGAAACACTATCACAGAATCATAGAATCATAGAATTATACTATTGTTTTGGCTTTCCAAAAAGGAATTCAGGAAAATGTCATTAAGTACAAACAAACGTCCATGTCACTTTATTGGGGTAGTCCAAAGATGACTCAGATGTTTCCATGCTCTTCTGGAAGATGAGAATATTGCCCAGGTTGAGGACCATCTCCTTCTGGAAACATTCTCTGGCCATGCTTGATTTTGACATCCCTCACAAAAACCTTTTTTTAACATCCATTTGACAAGGATGTTCTGTCTTTTCCAGTACCTGTCTGATTTTCCCAAAGGATCTCTTGACTGTCTATTATAATTTTTGTTTCACTCTCAAGACATTTATTAAAACAAGTAATTGTAATAAGCTCCTCTATTCAGATAAGCACTCCAGAAAATCCTCTAGATGTTAAGAGGAGGTGCTGAAGAAACACTGAGAGCTGTCAGAGCAATGCTTTTCTCTCTCATGTGACTCTCTGTGAGTTACTCTTGAGAAACCCTGAATGCTCTGCCAGGCACTTGAGCTGCTATTCAGCCATTTAACAAATGAGACAGCTTCAGCTCTAACCCTATGTAGGATATTCAGACAGTGTGGTTAATACCCAGGGGCTGAGACAGGCTGGTTATAGAACAGTCCGAGCAGATCCTCCTTATCCATTTTGTTAAAATACTGAAATTGCTTCTAAGAAACTAACTATAAAGTTATTTTGCTTTCTAAAAACTGGTTTAAGCTTAAATGAAAGATTAAGTTTTTACACAGCTTGTTTTGGCAGAAGGCAGACACGATGTAATACGTCTTAAAATAGCCATTCTACCTTTGCTGATTTCATTGTACTTTCTCCTTTTTTTCCTAATGTTGAGCTGTAACAACATTATCACTGAACTACTTGTGTGCGATTTCCCATGCTGCCTTGGACTGTATGGTGTATTTGTTTTGAAAGGGAACTTTGCAGAGGAAGGAAAGAAGTCTGAGAAAATATTATAATGGCAATATAGTGGTTGGTGAGAAGCGGCAGATTTATGGCCTCGAGGAATTTAAGATGTTGCTTATCTGTGTGGCTGGTACAGCGCGCTCATTGGCAACTTCTCCATAGCAAGAGAGGAGAACTGGGCCTGCTGTAATTTTGCAGAAGCTTTCTCAGTCTATACCAGGGATCGGCGCCTAGAGGAGCGATCTTGTTATTTGGTTGGGTGGCACTTGCTGCCTTTTCTGTTTACATGATTTTCATGTACATTTTCTACTACTCCGCATACTTGCCTCATGTTTATTTCTATATAGAAAGACAGAGACCTTTCTGCTAACAGTTTCTCATTTTCCTCTCCCAGCTTCTAAAGACAGATGCATCTAATTTCCTGTTAAAGATCCCAGATAAAGCAGTTTAGTAATGAGGTAATTTCCTATGACAATAAATAGTTTAACTGGAACTACCACTAGAGGGCTTTAAAAAGGACTAAACCTTATGTCTGTTACACCCTTTTCAATCTGGAGTAATTTAATGGAAAATCTTGTTGCCCATCTGTCTTGAAGTTTGAAAGACTGACAGCTTTTTTTTCCTTTTAAAGAAAAAAATCAAAGTTCAGCTTAATAAATCACATAGATGGTTTGTTTCTTTAAAGTTCGGTTAAAAGGAAGACTGGAATTTTCAGAGAGGGCTTGGAAAATGAAAAGCTTGTCTTAATTGTGAAGGAAAAAAAAACCTCTTTAGAGTTGGTTTGCAGAGGGGTGATTTAAATGCTGAAGGTGGCTCTGTTCATGGACAGGAGCTCAGGGTTTGGCACTCAGCAGTGAGAGCGAGACCCAGTGCTGGGATTGCTCTCATGGACCAGCAGCCACAGCTTGGCACAGCTCACACAGTAATGCAGAGCAACAAGATTTCTCCAGAGCCTAATGACTAACATTCATCTAATAATACTTAGCACTTACCACTTTGGGTACATCTTCAAAGAGCTGAACTAATAGCAGCTAATTTAATCTTCAAACAAGCTGAGTGAGGAGCATTATCGTGGCTGTTTAACTGAGGGCCAGAGCAAAGGAATGGCACTGCAGAGAAACAGAAACGTATGTCTCTGCCCAGCTGCTTTGTGCCTGACTAATAGGAAAGGTTTTTCGTGGATTTAATCCTGATAGGCACTTTGGGGGGCTGCTGACTCTTCTCAAATTCCAAATAGCTGTTATTTTAAAATCTAAAGGTAGGGTCAAGGTTGTAACTGTGAAAAAGAACAGCAAACGCAACAACCTTGAGGGTGCTTTCCATGAACCTGGAAATACACTCGCTGTTGTAGGAGGTCGCTAAACCAGCAAGGAGAAGTTTTAGGTCCTTCTCCCTGGTACTGTGATTCTCAAGGGTGGCTTTTACTCCTGATTCTCTTGCATTATATTGCAATGGAAGCTCAGCACATTTAGCCAGGTACCTGGCAGTGCTCCTGGCAGACTGCTGCCTCCATGCTGCCCAAGGGTGCTGCAGCCCCTGGAGGGGCCTGTGATGACACTGTGACCCCTTCAGGGTCACATCATGGCGAAGTTTTTGGGCTGGGAAGCTCTACCACAGAACGAGTGCCTGGGCATTATGAAGCAGAGGACAGTGTCCTTGTTGCTGCACAGTTTGCAGCACTGAGCCTCCATGACTCTGTCCGAAGCCCATTGAACCCCATGCCAAACCCATCTTCCCCATCCTGCTGTGATTGTTTTTGTGACACTGTTTCTGCTGGGATGGGGGCATCTTGAGAGGACTCAGGGAAACAATACAGAATACAGTAAAATGGCAGAAATGTTAGAAACAGACATGAGATTTGTATGAGAAGTATTGGGGGCAAAGGACGATAGTGTCTGATCTGTAAAGAAACAGTAATAGAGGAAAAGGTCTGACCAGAGGCTTGTTTGATTTAATGAAGCCGTTGACAGGTCTTTATGAAGCAACGGAGAGATATGGCCAGAGGTGTTTGATGAACTTTCCAAAGTCTGCGTTCAGTCTCCTCTGAGACCTACAAGGACTATGAATTTATAGTCAGATGCAAAATTTAACAATCTCAATACTGCATAGGCTTACGAATATTCTTCCTGTTTCGTGCTGTCTCTTGCCTGCTGGCTACAGAGGAGCCAGTGACAGTCAATGACACGCCCAAATAGTCATGTAAGTCTGAAATTTAAATTCAGGATATGTGCTATGTAGAATGTCACAGGCTCAAACTCTTGATCTGTTCCTTTTCCGCTGGTCATTTCTGGAGCTGATCAAGTCACATACAGATCTTAATCCCTCGAACAGCCACTGACATTTGCCTTCAGGAGAAAAGTTAGTTAGAAAATAATTGAGGTTTGATTTCTTTCATTGCAAATCCCAAAACCGAGTGCACACACTTTTTGTGTACATATGCTTATACTTCTATGCATAAAATTAAGACTGAGTTTTAAGCAAATAACTCAATTTTAAACAAATGACTTTTAGTTTTCAATACATGCCTCTACATATTAATATGTTTAAGTGTTAACTTTCTGAGGAGCAGACAAAATGCCTGAGTAAAGCGAGATGGTTTGGTTAAGGAATCTAACACCTTTCAGTATTTTATGTTTTAGTAAAACTGAAGGGTGTTTCAAAGAAAAAATACTCTGAATTAAAGATTCAAAGCCCCTGGCTCTATGAGATTTTTAAAAAGTTACTTTCTAATATTAATATATTTTATTTTATTTGATACTAAAGGTTTTTGTTTGTTTGTTTGTTTTACATGGATAGCTTGTTATCCAGAACTTCCTCACTCCAAGCAATTTATGGTATTGTTCACACTCCGAAACCTTGGCTCTGATCCCCAGTTCTCCCTGATGCATGCTGACTGGCCTAATGGAGTGATCTCCCTTTGCCATCCCACTCTGTATAACTGTGATGTGGCTGTGACCATTGCTCCCTTCCTGTCACCATCTCCTTGCAACTGCACTCTGTAGTATCTCGAGATTTATGTACTTTTGGAGCGATCTACATGGAATCCAGAGTAGCTTCAGGACCTCACAGCTTAAGGGACAAGATAATGAAAAGTACATACCTTGATCAAGATGTCCTGAGCCCTTTGTGTGACTGTTTTGAGGTGATAACCTTTTTATGAGCACTTCTGCTTTACACAAAATGGTACGCATCAGAGCAACAACAATTATTTGAAGTTGGTTCGTTTTCATGGCTTTGACCTTGTTATAGATCTAATTCAGGTGAAAAGGAAAAAAGGATATATTGCCCATTTGGCCATTTCTTTAGCAAGTGGGTGCAGGGCAGAAATTTGGGTTGCCTCAGGCAGGTAAGCAATTACAGGTTACCTACCTACAACAGCATTAACTCAAAGAGCAGTTACAGCCACTTCTATGTCTACAGGTTATCTTTGAAGAGGAAGAGGTGTAATGTGATCACAGAGCACTCAGAAACAAATTCATTGCTCTGCTTTTGTCTTTGTAAATCTTTCCAGTGTTCACAGCCCTGCCGTGGCTGCTAGCTATTAGGGCTGCACACTGCTTTTCAGATTTACAGCTCTGTGCTTGTCATTTCCAGATGCAGTTTTACTAAGACAGTCGCTCAGGAAACGTTGTGAGAAGCAGCAGGTTTCCAGTAAAACATGCCCATAAACACTATGGTTGCTGGCAAAATAAGGCTTACACCCAGATGCTTTAGGAAAAAAAACCAACAGTCTATTCTTTGTTCACTTTTACCCTGAGGGTTCAACTCATGTCCATAAATATGTACAATGGCGCAGCTCATCCAGCCCAGCCAGTGGGATGCATAATTCCACGTCTCAGACACTTCTGCTGTTTCTATTGTACAAGGATTCTAGCTGATGAAAGTAGTTCAGAAAGATACTTCAATCAAAACTCAGCTGCCCAGGCACTGCTGTCCTTGCCATCAGATGGAAGCACCAACCTAAACCAGAATTTCTCTGGGAGCAGCATTGGTTCCTTACAGAGCCTGCTTGCCTGTGTTTCCAGGAAAAGTGCCAAACTTTGGTTTGCCACTATGAAATCAGTAATGGTTAATGTGTATGCAGAAGTCAGAAAGTACTGTATATATCTTATGTTTCTCAGCGTGTATATTGACCATATCAGCAAAGTCTAAATACCAGAAATAGACACACCTTAGTGCCTTGGGAAAGCTTTTGATTCCCCTCCCCTCCCCTCCC